>NC_143576.1:68256957-68856957 GCF_048544385.1 Mastigoproctus giganteus
ATACAAAATAATTATTTCAAAGATTTAATGAAGACCTTTGGTCTTCGTTAAATCTTTGAAATTTGGCGTAAATTTTGTTAAAGCCGTTCGCAGCAATTCAGTGTAATGATGATTGGTCAACTGTGAACGATATTTCGACTTCAAGAACTTCATTGTGGAGTACAAAGATTCACAGCAATATGTTGTACCAAAAATTGAAATTAGACGGCAAGCAGCTTTCTTTAAATGTGGATATTTTGATTCTGGCACGAGTTTCCAAAATTCAATTATAGAAGTAGATTTGTGCTGCATTTGCAATGTCTGATCCTCTTTCATCTCTAATAACTCCAATTCGCCAGCCGCTTTTTCAACAAATATTATTTCAGAAATTGGAAATCCATCTTCAATAATATCACAAATAAATGGGTTCACAAAATATGCAAATGTAGATTTCAAACTTTTCAAATCTTCAAACCTATGTTTGAAATCTGCTTGCAATTCTTCCAATTTTTCTTTGTATTCGTCTAACTTTTCTTCTTTGATATTAATTATATTTGCTTTTACTCGTGGAAAATGATTAAATATTTTGTTCTTAAGATCCAACAGAAAAAGCCGAAGTTTAGCTTCAAAACTAAATCCAGTTTGTGACAAATCAATAATAATTTTTTTCTTTCCTTGTAAAGCCAAATTAAGTGTTTGCAAATGTTCTATAATGTCTGTAAGGAACGTTAAGTCAGAAAGCCAAGTTTCATTTTCTAATTCTGAGTATTTTTTTTTTCCTTTTTCTTTTGTAAATGTTATGATAGGATTTAGGAGTTCCACAAAACGGCTCAAAACATTGTAAGTTGACAGCCATCTTACAACACACCACAGGGATAAATCATTGGGCAATTCATCTGTTTCGTCATTCATTCGCAACTCTTCTAAAAAGTTCTTAAATTGACGATGTGTTTTGGCATTTGTTCTAATTAAATTCACAATCTGCAAAACAATCTTCCACACATTTTCCTATTTGAAAATGTGTGGAAGATTGTTTTGCTATGAGATGCTCGCGGTGAATTATGCAGTGAAGAGGTAAGAAAAGTGGAATTTTAGGATCGTTGTTTAAAAGACCAATGAGACCTTGGTTTTTCCCTATCATTGCAGGCGCTCCGTCGGTCGCAACACTTACAAGTTTATCACGAGGCAATTCAAACCTATTCATTACTTCATCAAGCGCATGTCTAACATCGATACCGCCAGTTGTTTCGACAAGAGCTACTAGGTCTAACATTTCTTCCGTCACATTTACGTCTGCAGATACATACAAAGCGGACAAAAACGGCCAATTGTGGAACATTCTGAATGTCTGTAGACTCGTCGAGAGCTAAACTAAATGCTGTACAATTTTTCAAATCACACATCAAACTACTGTATTTTCAACATTTTTTACTAATTGCACCAATACGACGCTCAGTTGTACGGCGTGATAGGAACCTGTGCGATCAATTTTTGTAGTTTTATATTATCTGGATCCAAAACTTTAACCACTTCTTCCAAGTTTCTTTTAATAAATTCTCCTTCTCCATATGGACGTTTGGCACGAGCAATATTCCAAGCTGTCAAAAAACTAGCTTCGTTTGCTCTGTCATCTTCGCGACTAAAAGAAGACAAGAGTCCTTGTTGCTTATGAAGACCAGATTGCAAGGACTTAAGTTTCTCTGTTCGCAATTTTGAATTGAGTGGATATTGAGTTGAAAAGCGGGGATGACTTACTTCGTAATGTCGACGTAAATTGCTTACTTTGTAGTTTGCAATTGTAACTTTACAAATAAGACACAACGACTTTCCATTATTGTCAATAAAAGCAAAATTTTCTACCCAATTCTTCTTGAAAGATTCTATTTTCTTGTTCGTATTTTCGTTTTTTGATATTTTATCAAAGAGGTCATGTTATCAAAAAATCAAAAAATTTAAATAAATTTAATTCCAAAGTCTGGAATTGAAACTCTTATGGGAGGTTTGGTCACATAGTGTTGCACAAGTCCGCTGATGGCGCCAGCAGTGTAAATGCGCGCGGATTTATTTATAATCAAAATAAAAAATAGCAAAATATCTAGACATAAAAAAAAATAAACACAACATAAAATCCGTATAACAAAATATTACTTAGTTAATTTAACAAGATTCAGTGAAAAAAGTTCTGAAATAATAAAAAAAAAAAAAAAAAGATTTAATGGGAGCCGCACTTAACTCAACGAAGAGCCGCATGTGCCCACCGTTGTTATATAGCATCAGCAAAAAAAAAAAAAAAAAACTTATTTCACCCATCCATTCGCTACAAATGTTTGTCAAGTTCTGCCTTGAATCTATTTAAGCTTCTACAACGACAGATGGAAGTTTGTTCCAGCAATCAACCACCCGCTGGCTAAAGGCAAACTTCCGCACATCTATCCTACAACCGTCTTTCCTCAACTTGAATTTATGTCCTCTCAGGCGATTATTCTGACCAAGAGGAAGAATCCCATATGCATTGAGCATGCCTAAACCATTCAAGGCTTTATACACCTCAATCAGATCACCTCGCAGGTGCCTAGTCTCCAGACACTGTAATTTGCAAATTTTAAGCCTTTCTTCGTAAGAGCAACCCTCTGTTCCATTCACTAATCTTGTTGCCCTTCTCTGTACTCTTTCCAACAGCTCTACATCCTTCTTAAAATTAATCCTCCAGACCTGTATACAGACTCAAGTTGTGGCCTGGCCATTGCCTTATAAGGAATAATCACCTCCTTATCCCTGCTAGAAAAATTCCTGTGTATCATTGACAAGACACTATGAGCTACTCTTGCAGACCCTCTGCACTGTTCAGAAAACTTCATATCTGCCTACACAATTACCCCCAGGTCCTTTTTGTTCTCTACCACTGTCAGTTTAGTACCACAGAGTTGATACGTCACTCTGGGGTTGCTGCTTCCCATATGTGGTACTTTACATTTGTCAATGTTAAACTTCATTTGTCACCTCTCAGCCCATCTTCTCAACTTCTCTAGATCCTGTTGCAGCAGCGTACTGTCATTAGTGTCCTTAAAAAAACCTTCCAACCTTCGTATCGTCTGCGAACTTGGACATTAAGCCTGATATACCATCATCAATATCATTGATAAATACAGAAAACAACAATGGACCCAACACTGAACCCTGAGTGACTCCACTAATAACGTTAGTCCACGAAGAGCAGTGTCCATTGATAACCACTCTGTCTTCTCCCACTCAACCATCCCTTTATCCATAGCAGCAATTTGCCTCCAATGTCACACTGCTCCAATTTGTGCAGCAGTCTTCCATGTGCAACAGTATCAAAGGCTTTTCTAAGATCCAAATATATGATATCAAAGTTATTCTTTGCATCCAGTTCCTTTGTGACTACATCATAGTATCCAATCAAATTAGTCAGACAAGACTTCTCCTTAACAAAGCCGTGCTGTGTCCAAACTATAACTGAAGTCTTGTGTAGATTATCCTGCAATACTTCTTTAACCAGTGCCTACATTAATTTCCCTGGAACATGCGTTAAACTAACAGGTCTGTAATTACCTGTCTCCCTTTGATCCTCCTTTGTGGATTAGGGTCACATTTGCACATCTCCAGTCCATGGGTAACTCCCCTGAGTCCAGGGAAACTCTCTCATAATTATGACCAAGGGTTTGCTTACTTCCTTTACCGCCTCCTTTAATATAACTGGATAGATTCCATCCACCCCAGGTGCCTTTCTTGTGTTATCTTCAACAATTTCTCCTCCACTTTACTCTCAGTTATTACAAGATTATCTAACTTTGCATTAGCATGGAACACCAAGCAGCCGCTCATCAGAATTTCATATGACATTTTATTTGAAATCCGGTAATATTCTACGCATCGGTTATTAGGCCATCAGTCCGCATTTGTACAAGAAGCGAATGCGAATATTGGCTTTTGAAGTGGATCAACAGGAGGGTCACCTTTTCGCAATTGTAGATTTTAATTTACACAGCTCTATAGTTAGTCCTGGAAGTTCATTATTAACTCGATGGATATCAGTCTTGTGCCAAATTCTTTCCTCAAGAAATGGTATCTATCCATCCATCTTCATAATTGCCTCCTGTGATTCAACAGAAGAATTCTTAAAACTCAAACTGAAATACTGAGAACTAAGCTGTGCATTTCAAGTGCATAAACGCGACATTTTCGCATAATACAGAGTTATTACAAAAGAATTTTGACCACTTAAAAACTATTACGAGTAAACTGAACGAAATATAAAAACAAAATTTAACTGTCCTTAAAGGATTCAAAGAATTAAACTATGGCTTTATGAGAAACCTAAAACAAATTATTTTCCTATGAAGTTCCTGAAGCTATCAGGAAGAGTGCTTTGAACATAAAAGCAAAGACCTGCGTCAATGAATTTACAATTTGACAGTTTTTTTTTTTATTTAGCTTGGCTTACTCATACGGTTTTTTTTTTTTTTTTTTAACGTGTTCAATTCTTCTCTAATAACCCAACATGTTGGATTTGGTGAATAATCTTCTGTTAATCAGTCCGCTTCCTGCAGTGAAAAGAAATACAGGACACATTTATTGTAAGAATAAATGTGTCCTGTATTTTAATTCATTGAACTTTATCTCTGAACTCTGCCAGTCGATTTTTACTGCACTGAGAATTTGGACTGACTGCACGTGCCATTTGTTTTAGGCCTATTTGAAATTTCGCTATGATGCGATAATGCCACATCTCCAATGGGCTTATATTTCGTATGCAGTACTTAAAAGCAACGTAAAATTGTACATGGAAAATGTATTATAAGAATAATGAAAAATAAATTAAGAAAAAAATTATTTTTTTTATCAGTATTATTCGTTATGTCAGTTAATTTCCTTTCTTGAATCTTGCAGATGAGTCTTGTGGTTTTGTCTCATATACCCTTGCGACTTTTCACGCGTAAGTTGTGAAAATATTTCAGATTAAGAGGATTTTCAAATTTTTATTTTTATTTTTTTTTTTTGCGCGCGTGTTCCACTTTGTAAAAATTTATTATTGTTATAATGATCACGAGATATCTCTGTTCAATGTCGAAATTACCAATTTTTCTAATGTTATGTGATAAGTAAATCGATAAAGGCGAAGCCTAATTCCTTTGAGCAATTAGGGTTCTCGCGCTTGAGTTGACTAAATCTAATCGGAACTTTTAATTAAGCAGAAACTAATTAGAAAAAAAATACTCATCGGTTATCTAGAGCAAAAATTGACAAGTGATTTTTGTCTGGAGGCTTATTAAACAATTTTCTTTGTGCGTCTCCTGGTTTGCACGTTCAGCCTCGTTCAAAACGATTAGGTAATTTAATTTAATTTCTGAAAGTCCTTAATGAATAAGGAGATGCGGAAATAAAAATAGTGGTTTCTAGGCAGAAACAAATAATATGTAAATGAGAAATTCATTTCAGAATTCTTTTTATCGAGGATATGGTTCCAGTTGGTTAATATAAAAAATAAACGACACTTTGGAATTTTAGAGCTTATTTACAGTACGAATTAGTTCAAGTAATGGAGATACGGGGTCTTTTCACATTGGTACAGCTATACGGGGAGGCACAAAATTACTTTTTGTCCTATTTTGCATTTAAGAGCATTAGCAATTTACCCTTTGTCTCTGGAGCTGTAATCCCAGTCTACGCTAATCTGCGTACAACAATATCAAAATATAGCGCAAATGAACTACACATACACACAGCTTAATGTTTTTGTAAACCACCTTAAAAAAAAAAAAAAATACACTTCACTTATTTGATCCAGATTTGCGTATGGGTCCTAAATCTGCAAACCATCGCTAAAGCACTCCATACCTTTCAAAATATGGAAAACGTTTTTTTCTTCGGTGTTTACAAATAACCTTACGATTGATTAACTACGTGGAATAAATGATAGGTGTATCGCTACTTACTTGTCTGTGACAAAGTCAATACGTGCCATCTTCGAAGGCAGTGAAGGGCTGTCAGTAATCTCTGGCAGCCCTTCACTGCCTTTAGTTTATTCACGCAGGTTAAAGCGTTAAATTTTAATCAGCCCTTAAGTGTCTAGTTTCCAGCTGTCATTTGCAAAACTGGTCTTTTTTTTTGGCAAGAGTACTCCTTTTGTGCCTCTAATCTTTGATCACCATTTCAACCGATTCGTTCGCTTCATTCCTAAAAAATAAAAAAAAATAAAAAAAACTGGCCGGGTGGGTAAAGTGCCTGCCTGGCAACCCAATGGTCGCGGTTTCGAATCCCGCCTCGGGCTTAGATCAAAGCACTGCAAAAGCCTTGGGGTACATTATGGCCACAGAAACCGATGCGCCAACAACTACCAAAAAAAAAAAAAAAAAAAATCCTTCCTAAAATAAGGCTTCGAGGCTTGATGTAGCACCCAAGATGCCACCTAACTATTGCTTTATGCAACGAGATAATCATCTTTGTTCTTGCTGGTAAAATTCCTGAATATCATTGACAGAACCCGTTTCCATTGAGCTGTCCTAGCAGCCTAGCTGCACTGATGAGAACACTAGTCAGGCTTTACAATTACCCCTACGTTGTTTTTTTTTTTTTTTTTTTTGTTTCCACCACCTCGAGTGTGGTACCACTTAGTTCATATGTTATTCTGTGATTGTTGCAGCTACCCTAGTGCAGTACTTTGTGTCGATTTTAAACTTCAATTACCATTTCCCAGCCTATCTACCTAATCTATCTAGGTCTTTGTGGGGGGGGGGTTTAAATGTTGTGTATATATATATATAATTTATATTTAGATTTATTCCCCTATTTATTACTCCCCACTTGCGTGTCTGACTTTCAACTTCACAGAAGACTTCAGGTTTTGGGGGGGAAACTTCTAGATGTATATTATTCCCTTCGGATGGGCTTGTGTCCAGTACAACAAATAATTACACAAATGTTATACATAAAAACAAGTTTATTATGCATATTTACAGTTAAATCATAACAAATCTCATTAAGAATAGAATTTCACTGTTTCAACACCAAGGTACTTACAACATATCCAGTCTCTTCCTATCTAACAGGCTCCTTTACAGATTTTTTTATCTCACCTTTCTCATTACGCATACACAGGTTAAACAGTTACACTCTTTATATGCTCACCTTATTTCTGCTCCTATTACAATACAATCAAATCATACCTCATAGGTGTCATTAACATTTTTTATCATTAAAGTTAAATATATCATTGATCATATTACTTTTATGTATCATCATAACTACCAATTTATTCTTTAATTCCCTATTCCTCTTTCTTATATATTTCTTTAACCATTGTCAGTTACAGAACTTGATCACCAAAATACTATGTTACATTCAAACACACCTTTAAGAGTTGGCAATATACATAAATTTTATCTCCACACATTTAATATTTCTATTTTTACAATTCCTTCCGTTCACTTTCTCATCTACATTACTATCCTCCTTAATCCAAATTACTGCCTAAACCAACCATAATTGCCTTAGAGTAGAATTTACTCCTATTTTGTTCACCCATCTAATCTTATCTTTATCATTAATTTCCCCAAAATCGTATTACAGTCCTTTCACTAGTATTTAACTTACAGTATTTTCAAAATAACTTTCTCTTATCATTGAATTCCCCAAATATCGCACTACAGTCCTTTCTCTAGCAGTTAACTTACAGTATTCTCAAATTAACTTTCACTTACTTAATTTCTATGGTCAGGTGTCTTCATAAGGGCCTTCTATCCTATCCTTATCCAGAGCTGCTATCTTCCGCCATCCAGGGCAACATCTTACAGCTTCCAGGGCATCATCATATGGCGTTCGCAACTGCTACTCCGCTTTCAGGATCTGCTACTTTGCCTGTCAGGACGGCTACCTTCTGTTCCAGGGTTGTTACTTTGCCTTTCAAGACTATTTCAGGATGTTATCGCCTTCCTTGGTGGACTGGGTCTTCTAAGGGAATCTTCTTCTCTCATTCTCACTGTTTGCAGAACTTCCTTTAACTACCCCTTTCCCGTACATCTCCTAATTTCTCACTCACTACATTACTGATAACCCCACTTCGACTTTTTTCGTCGGCTATTTCTTCATCTTTCAATCAACTCTTCCCGACTCACCCTTTCACTAGCACCGCTCAAAAAATTCTCCCCTCTCCTTCTCTTCCTTTTTGACTCTCTCCCCTCTTGTGTCCGTATCCAACCACAATTTTCTCCCGGAGTTTTCCACGCCTCTCCACAGTGTTTTCTTCCAATCACTCTTTCTTTTCCATTTTTCTCTTTTCATTTGTTGGAAGGCCTAGTTCAGCCTGCCCCGTAGCACGTGATTCTCTATACCCCTTTCTTTACAACCTGTTGACATCCGTTGTGTTCTTTGATGTCGGCCGAATATTCCAAAACAACTCTTCCTGTCTCATAACAACTTGTCTCTATTGCACTCAAAAAAACCACAAAACGTGAACACTGGATACCATAGCGTCTATTTTTAGAAACTAATGTGTGTTGTTCAGAATAAGTTTCCGGTGTGTGACCCCTCATAAACCTTAAGTTGTTTGTTTGCTATAGAATCCATGCAGGTTTGCCATAGTTTATCCTTGTATATACCCTAGTATAACGGAAGTTAAGGTTGGACACTGCCCTCATTTCTACTGCTATTTAATTTTTATAACTCCTTCTAGAATAATTCTTATTTCTGTTTGCGATGTTACCACCTTATTCTACTAGCGGCAGGATCCAAAAAAAAAAATAAAGGAAAAACCCATTTCTAAAGTCTTTATAGAAAAAAATTTTATTTATTTATTTTTTTTTTTCCTTTTTTGTAAGATTTTCGGATCTTACATCTTATTGCAGTGATCGCAAATTCATATTTATTTTGTAATTTCGACAACTTTGTTTGATCAATGGGAAAGAACTGAATTGTGATGATTTTAGATTACTTTGTAAATTGTGAGGGTAGGATTTATTTGTAGTATTTTTCTTATTGTCTCACCACTAGGTTTACTGCTCTCTAATTCAGCAGCAGCCTTATTCTCTGTGATCAGTGAAGCAGCATTGGTATTATTTGAAGTTGTAATATCTGCTAAATCATATCCTTCGGTTAAAGCCAATGGGGTGTATATTTATATCACCAGCAGTTTGACTTATTTACTAATGGTTAAATTTTAAATTACCATCAAAATCACTAGGAACCAAGAGATGTGAATAATGAAGTTGCGAATTAGTAATTAGACTGGTTATTTGTTTACCTACAGAAGCATCTCTTAACTTCTTAAATAGAACTGGGATGTATAGGTTTGCTTTTAGAAGGATTTAAATCGTTAATAGCGACACTGTTTCAAATTCTTTCTTTGGGTTTAACGGCGCAAGTGTAGCTAGGTCACAATGCGCCTAATCTCAGGTGGGACAAGATAATTTACCAAAACGTTTTCCTAAATATTTATAGTAGAATTTTTCTCAGCGTGGTCTGTGCTCTTGTTCACAGAAGACTGCTTCTACAGAGATGGGATACATTTAAATAGAAAGAGCGAAAGAATATTTGCTGATGCTATCGAGACGGTTAGGTGGGTCGGGAAACTGCTAGCTTGGGAGAGGGGATACACAGAATAATAGATCAACAATAGCCGCAGGCAGAGATTAAACTGATTCTTGTATACTGCTTCTATTGGAACGAGCAGCAGCTCATAGGGTTTTGTAAATGATATGCAGGGATATGGAGGTGATTCCTTTTGCAGAAGGCAATGGCCAGGCCGCACCTTGCATGCAGGTCTGCAGGCCTCATTTTAGAAAGTTCGTACAGCTGCTGGGACGACTACAGAGAAGGGTCAACGAGATTGGTGAGGGGAACAAAGGGGTGCTTTTACCAAGAAAGGGTTCAGTTCTGAAAATTAGAGCGTCTGGCGATCTGATTGAAGTGTTTAACGTTCTGAATGGTTTGAGCAACTTCAATGCTGATGGAATTCTTCCTCTCGCTCAGATTACGAATCTGGGCGGGGGTGGGGGGGCATAAATTCAAATTAAGGAAGCCTGTTGCAGAATAGATGTGAGGAAATTTGCCTTTAGCCAGCGAGTGGTGATTGCTGGAACAAACTTCCATCTCTTGTTGTGGTAGTTGATAGCTTAAATAAAAGATCTAGACAAACCTTTGGAGGGAATGGATAGATTAAATTAGTTTTTTTTTTTTTTCCCCGATGTAATAGCTTGCTCTCTTGCCACTGCTATGACACTACTAATGCTATTGCGTTAAAATATTGAATACATATACATTAGAGATAGGTATTATGAATTAGTTCTGCGTGAAGTCTAATTAGGTCATTAATTAGCATTTTACGTTTTGTACCCTGAAAGCAGAGTATTCATCAATGAACTTTTCAAGGAGGATGAAATATTTGTTCTATATGAATTTATGAAATCTCTGAAAGTTTATGATTACGTCCACGTAGCTGGTCTAATTGACATTGTCCGTTTAGTATAATTTCCTTACTAGCCTCATGAAATTTTGTTAAAAAGGAAGATAGATAAATCCTGTTTCATTCCCTTAATTAGAGTTGAAAACTTCAGATCATTAATTACAGTTGAGGGAATGTAAAGGAATCCAATCTGTCATCTGATGCTGCAGAATTCTGATTGAAATCTCTTGAAAACGTATTCTAAATTTTCTTTCCGATGCTTGATATTGCTATATATATATATATATTGTTTATTTCTATATCTGGACTGGATAGCTAATTTTTTTTTCTGATATTTAATATTACCAGAGCAAAATGGTAGCCATTGCACTCACACAGATACCACAATAAACAGCGGTTTACTTTAAATTATTTTAATCGTAAGCTGGACAGCATTGTCTTTAAAACTAACTCACTGAACGAAGATTCAGAACCTATTAAAACTGTAATAAAAAAAAAAAAAAAGTCCCTCGAACAATTGACTAAAATAAATAAAAAATCATCGCTTCAGTTAGAGAAGTATTTATTCTTCATAAGCAGGAAATGATTCACAACGAACAATTAATAGAAATTTAGATAAATTAAATATGAAAGATCTCAAAATTATACTGCTATGCTATATTTGGATACATTTTTTGTAAATTATTCTGCTATGGTTAATTATGCTTATTAGTTTAAAAATTACATAAAAACTTTCTGAGTTTTCATTCATCTTATGCAGAGATTCATTTTTTTATCGCATCCTGAAGTTTTCGTGTTAACTGAATCAGTCTGCTAACAGCTGGTAGCAGCGGAAAGTTTTTGTGTATTAATTTATAAATGTAAAGCTTTCGTTCGCCTTCTCAGCATCATGCATGATTTATGGAAAAATAACGAGTCATTTGCTAATTTGTAAGCAGATGTTGTGCTTGAAAATTGTCCGCAGTTGCCCTGTTAGTGAAGATATGGAAACATTGACGTTATTGACCTTGGGGGATATTGCAGCACACCGGAGGAGCACATTCCATTATCGAGTATATCACTCAATAAATGTAAGTACAGGTTATTCATTATTCATATATTATAAATCAAAATCTACTTTAATATCTGTTTGTTCATGATATTAGCCTCGATTTTTGTATCAACAAAGATAAATCATTCGAAAAGCCTAAACTAGGAATCGAATTTGATGTTAACCGGAATTTAAGGAGTTAAAATTTTAAATGCCAAATGAAGTAATTGACGTTTATACAAATGATTGACTGCATTGTAAATCAGGATATTACAAGTAAGATAACCGTTAAACCAGTACTGTAAAGGATAAGTTTTCGATGTGTTTTTAATACTTCGAATCCAGATGTAGGGTTTCCCTAACTATTCCTCTACTGTTTTCAGAAAAAAGTGAATATAAATGAGGAATATAAATAACTCATGTCACCTGGAAGGGATATTAACGAAATAAATATGAAATAAATTAACCACCGAACTAATGTAGTTCGGAAAGGACGTTACGTGGTTGTTTTCCGTTAAGATTATTGCTATAATTAATACCACTCATATACAGATAGCTTAATAATAGTTTATTAAGCTAATCGCCTTAATCACTATACAGTTTAAGGTGACATTTCGGGCATCTTTCAGTACCCATTATTAGACCATGCTGTTGGGGAACAGGGAAATATAAATGGTTACAAATTCGAATATTACATAAAATATTAACAATATTAGAATTACATATTTACAATTGTGTACGTATACAATTATATATTTACAATTCCAATAAGTTAATTATGGATAATAAGTCAAGTATTAAGTTAGAATTACCGTTACAATAGAAAACTCATTAAATTGAGTAAAATATTCAAATTTGTAACCCTTTATATTCTCTGACCCCCCCCCCCCACCAGCATGGTCTGATGATAGGTATCGTCATATGCCTGAAACGTCACCTTAAATTGAATGGTGATTTAGGTGATTAGCTTAATAAACTATTAATTTCACATGGTATGAGTGGTATTAATTATAATAATTTTAACCACCGAACGTTAAAATTGAACCCTTATTTGTGAACTTTGTAACGAACCATGGTAAGAAAATCTCTGTAAACCTCAGGGGCAGATTTTTATCACCGAATTAAAGATACGAATAAAATCAATTAAGGAATTGATCAATCAGTTGCTTAATTGATAATTGAAATTAGTCTTTAAATGAAACAGATCAATTAAAGTATTTTTTAAATAAAAATTCCAAACGCGAAAGGTATTAGAACCTATTCTAATAATTTTATTCTTCAACCAATGCGGGAGTTGAAGGATGAGAAGCCTGAACATGCGTGGACAAGTGCTTTATATTCACATGTTTTGCTTCACGGCAATTATGATGTGAACATTTTCCTGACCAAAAAATTTACTAATTTTATGCTTTGTCGTTAACTTCTCTCACGACTTCAAACTTTCCATTTTACATTCCCCAATATAGAATTTTTGCAGTATTGCCTTTTCCATGTTATTACAGTCGAACCGAACAAATCCGACAACCAAGACGAGAGCCTTGCCATTTATTGGATTCCATATTATAATATATAAAAGAAAAGGAAAAAAAAAAACACTGCAATCTTTATTATATTTTATTGTACTTATGACTGTACAGCACACAACAACCTGGCCTGGCAGCCTGTCTGCATTGCTCAGAAAACTGCGAGGTGATCTGATTGAGGTGTATAAAGCCTTGAATGGGTTGAGCACGCTGAATTCTGATGGGATCCTTCAACTTGTTCAGATTACGAACCTAAGGGGGCATAAATGCAAATTCAGAAAAGACAGATGTAGAATAGATGTGCGGAAACCTGCGTTTAGCCAGGGGGTGGTTAATTGCTGGAACAAATTTCCGTCTGTTGGTGTGGAAGTTGATAGATTAAAGAAATTTAAGGAGGAACTGGACAAATATTTAGAGGGGATTGTTTTGTATTTTTTTTATTTTTTTTTTTTTTGGCTGATGCTGCATAAGCTTATACACTTGCTTTGTTGATCACATGCCGCCACCACCACCGCCACTACTACAACACACATAATACACACAAACCTACTTCAGACACACATATCTGGCCCATTTGTAGTGATACCGTTCTTCACAGAGAAACGAGGCGGAGTTGAACAGACGTTCTAGGTGCCGCCCATTACATGTCCACATTGTCGTATGTTGTTTATAATGATGTATATACAGGGTGTCTCAAAAATATTGGTACGAACGTTTAGGGGAGGTAGGTAACATCTAAAGGAATGTGAATCGCATAGGAACCCGTAACCAGAAACGTCACCGTAAGTCGGTACACGGCGTTGTTGATCAGTTCGCGAGAAGGAAAATTTCTGGTTTATTCATTCAAGCAATAGTCGCCGCACGAAGAGCATGCATCGATATACGAACTGTGAGCTGGCAGACTTGCAGCTAGTGTATGGATTAGCAGAGGGTCCACACGGTGTACGCCCCCCCATGCGGCACAACATCGCTTCGCAATAAATGTGTGGACAGGTATGGTCGGTGACTGCTTAGTCGGCCCATATCTGTCACCATCCCGCATGAACTCCTAAATATTGGATCTTTTTTGAACAAGTTCTACCAGGGTTACTTGACGATGTTCCAGCAAATGTGAGACGCAACGTTCGGTTTCAACATGACGGGGCGCTGCCCATTATGGAAGGTGTGTTCGTGACCATTTGAACAGGTGTTTTGGACGTCGATGGATTGGCCGTGGTGGACCCGTTGCCTGGCCCCCACGCTCATCTGATTTATCGAGCTTTAATTTCTTTCTGTGGGGGCCCTCAAATCTATCGTGTATGAATCGCCTGTGGAAACGGAAATGGATCTCGTGGCGAGACTCGTCTGCGCTGCTGCTACTGTAAAAGAAAGTCCAGATGTGCTCGACCGTGTCCGCCAATCCACGCTGCGTCGGTGTCACGCTTGCATCGCGTCTCATGGTGGAACCTTCGAGCATCTGTTGTAACATCATGAAATGCATCCATCTCGTACTCCATTGTTAATATTATGTCAAATAAATGTTTGCTACTAATTACTGTCTTGTGTCATTTCTGAATCTTGTGCCTCTGCTACTACTTTCCCGTGACATTTCCGGTTATGGGTTCCTACGCGATTCGCATTCCTTTTAGATGTTACCCCCTCCCCTAAATGTTTATACCAATATTTTTGAGACACCCTGTATATGGTTTAATGTGTAGTTATGTTTTAAACTTCAGTCTTTTAGTTTCTTTTCTCAGTATTATGTTAATGAACTTCAATTCACACCTCTCTTCCACCCTCACTTCTCCAAATTTCGGAGAAGCAGCACATGACAGCGCTACTTGTGATCGTGTCAAGGTACCTATCTAGTGGTAGTCAGAATACATGTTAAATGACTGTTTTCCTGCATCCTTTATGTTAAGGAAATATTTAACAATATCTTGAATTCTTTCTAAGTAATTTCAGCGTAATGCATTCTTTTCTTAAGCAATTACTAAAAACTAAATTACAGGCGCTTCGATTATAAACTTAAGAAAAGTATCAGCGCGCATCTAATACGGATTCCAGTTGAAGAAAAACGTTTTCCTAAAATTAAATGAAGGATCATTAAACGATGCTTACGCTAATGTTAGTTCTTTTGTAGAAACCATAAAACGAGTTGCACGAGATGAAAATGCATAATAAGGATATTTATTCATTATGCTGCCATTAAGAGTTTCTGTAAATTGCTTGCGCCTGAAGTCTTTTGCGTAACAAACTTTGTTCTTTCTTGGCCATCATTGCAATGCTAGCTCAGCTCAGCTCTGTTTGATAGTACTGTGTGGTTATAAAACCTCTAGCTAACTAGGTTGACTGGAGGTTGTTTGTAAATCGCCTGTGTTCTAAGGCTATTTTATTTATCTGATTAAAAAAAAAAAAAAAAAAAAGTTATAGTAATTTGGGAACCCTATCTAACATGTACCACCCCCCTCAACGAATGAGGTTTACTACTCAGTTCAGCTTAATGTCTTAGTTTTCTCATCATCCACGGGACTATATATATATATATATATATATATATATATATATATATTCTCTCTCGTCATGTGGATTTCGGGTAAGACCCGATTTCTTTCTCAGGAGGAACTGGTGGAATACAAAGATGAGAAGTTTTCTTTCTGTCCAATGAAATTTTTCGTTGAAACCCCTAAATTTCTAATGCCATTGAGGAGTCGTTAAGGGTTCAGGGAAACTGCTAGTTTAAAGTGTTAGACAAGTCGGCACACGATCGATTAGAGCCAGTGGCATGAGACAAAGTTCACTTGCACCCTCTGAGTGTTTCTCTGCAACTTTTAATTACACTGAAAGGGTCATGTAATAGAAGCAAAATGTTTACAGTCTAAGACCACACGGAAACTTAAATTATAAGGATTGCTGACCAGTCACAAGAATGATTTTCTGAGGATAAGGATTTGCATCAGGGTTGTGAAAAGCAATAAAGAAAACAACTTCATTTATCTATACAGTAATGCTAGGAGTATTAAACTAATTTTAGCTTTTGATCAAGTCAGTTAAGGATGATGCAGTTGAATTTAATGAGACATAATGCCACTTAGAGATACGAGATGAATTTCATTTCGGTGAATATTGCGTATTCAAGAGAAAAAGTGTGATGCTTATCAAAAACTTCAGAAAACCAGATTTTATCTCGTTGCGAGATATGTCTATTAAAAGTAAGGATTACGCATCTAGTCAGACTTAATTTATATCCCTAACTACGAACATTCTCTTTGCAGCTGTCACTCCTTGGCTTTTTAGTTCTGAACAGATTTCCTCCTCATACAATTCGAGAAGATCCCATTCTGAGATTATACCTTGGGATGATTTTAGTGTAACAAAACCAATTGTGTGGTAAGGCGGTTAAAGCCAAGTATGAGAAAACTAGCAAAGAGAGCTTTTGATATGTGAATAGAAAAAAAAAAATTTTATATTGCATCCATTACATTAACATAGTCGCATTTCATGTATATTACTTACTTACTAGCTGTACTTTTCTCTCATTTCCATACATTTCGTACTCCCATAATTCGTGTACTAATTGCTTAAATAAGAAACGGTTTTTTATTTGGCAACATTTTATTTAATTAGGTGGTCCGAGCCAACGTTTGGCAATCCCTCCAAACTATAGTACAGTTTACAGTTTCATGCACAGATTATGATACAATTTAGAATGTCATACAAAACGCAAAGTGAAGTATATTACAAAATGAACGTCCTGGACAGATACTGTTTACAATCTCGAATATTGCGCAAAATGAATGAGTACACTATTCCAGGGCAACCTCCCACCATTTACAGAACGAAGTTATCCCTCATCCTACGCTTGCTGTGTTATCTTATGTTCTATTTTCTTTTCCGTCTAATTTATAGATTTCATCCTTATTTTTGCCCATTTTCTAATAAAACTTATTTTAAAAATTGTGTCATTCTTTAAACACCAAGAAAATCTCCTTTGTTTTAACTATTTGAACCTCAGAACCTCTACTCGTATTGTTATTCATACTTGGAACATTACATTTCAACTCAATACTTAATACTCTTCACAAAATATAATTAAATAATTCATGCATAAAACACATTAAATAAATCGTGAATGATTTTGATCCGCTTATGGAAATTTCATCTACTATACTACACAATACATACTTCGTAATCGTTATGATGCTATCAAACATTTCCTTTTGAGCCATATTTTTGCCAAGTGACTCCTCGGGAGTTGGCAAGAGTTGCCTTCTCTAATTGATACTGTCAAGAGATGCAACATTTTATAATCTCTGTAATCATTTCATCTGATACTCAAATGTTCTGGTGAGTGCACTTTACTGTCTAAAGGATTAGACTGAGGTTGGAGAACATGAAAACCCCAGATATTGTAAATAGTTTCCTTACAAACCCTATCCACCTCATTATCCAATATTCAAGACTCGTGAAACGTTGAATATAACTAACCGGAATAATGTTCAAATGTTTGAATCATACCTGGGTATCGGGACTACACAAGACTGGGAGTACCGAATGCAGGGAAGTGGGTTTCTGGTGCCTACAAGTTCTTGCTTGATCCGTCATATTACAGCGTGCGTTTTAGTTTTGGCAGTCTTAAAAAAGTGTTTGTTAGGCCCTCATTCCATGGGGGGAGTCAACTTTAACGATTCGCCTCTATTTGGGCGAGTCAACTTTAACGATAGTCATTCTATAACATCTCACAAAGCCACATCGGTGGTTTTAAAGAGGAATTGGGTGACTATAGGCCAGTGAGTTTGACTTGAATGATACGGAATCATGAAGTTTGTGGTTAAGAATGCTATATAGGACCATCGCGAAAAGAGAGGTAGCTTAACTCAATGCTTGATGCCAGCAAAATTTCGTTAAGGGAAAGCTCTACCTGGCTAGTCTAGTTAATTACTATGTATTCATTAAACAGCTAAAGGCAAGTAACAATTTAGAAATTTTTATAACTACACTTTAATAAAACTTTCGGTAACTTCCTTCATGGAAGGCTGCTGTCTAAACTGGGAGAAGTTAGTTATTGGTAAGATTCTACGCTGGGTAAAACATAGGAGGCATAATGTCATGAATGATCGGTCTTTAGGATGGACCATTGTAATAACCATTTGGGTCCTGCAGAGCTCTGTGTTAGATGCCCTTCTATTTATAATTTTTGCAAATGATAGTCGTTCCATAACATCCAAACGGGGCATCCAAAACAGCTCTGAAGTACCCAACTTCTAGCAATGGTCCATCCTGAAGACTGATCATTTATGACAAGGGAAAGCTATCAGAGTTTGATTGTGATTTTAAGGTGGGAAGGATGGTTAACAATTTGAGCCATGCCATGTTTCAAAGAGATTTGAATCGGGTGCTATTTGGTCCAAAAAGTGAAAATTGAAGTTGAATAATTTTAAATGTAAGATAAGTTTGTGTGCGCGTGCACGCACACACCCATCTACCCACCCCTATGCTCCTTCCCATTTTTCCCATTTAACATATATATATATATATATATATATATATATATATATATATAAAAGTGTCACCGATGAAAGTAAAATAAAATAAAAATAAATATAGATGGAGAAGTTATTAAACACAAAATGCCGAGCCTAGTTGAAGAAAAAAAGAATGTTAAGAACCTATATAAAATTAAGTAGAATTAAATCTGAATTAATGCCGAATTAACAGGCCAATCATATGTACAAAAGCTGAAAGAAAAAGAGGGGAGGGTAATAGAGATTAAAATAAAAATTAAAAAATTAAAAATTGATACATAGATCAGGTATTTCATCAGGGGGCTACACCTGATCATGTACCAAACACTGTGTTTCTATGCAAACTCATGCTGATGGAGAAGCTATAGAAATGAAATGGATATAAAAAAATGAAATAGATATAAAAAAAAATTAAATGGATATAATTTTTTTTAAATTTTTTAAATCTCCAGAAACATGAGTGAGGTAGCCCCAACGCAGTGTATTTAGATTAATAAATTATGTAACGTAGTGTATTTAGAAATAAATTGAGTCGATAGTATGTAAGAACGCAAACGCAGTGTGTTTAGTAAATTAAGTGTGTAAGAACGTAAGTTTAAATCAAAAGTATGTAAGTTAAATAATAATGAATAACAAGATAGCGGTATAGAAAAAGGAAGCAATGCAAGGTAGGGGAGGGAAAAGAAGTTAAAAATATAGAGGCGAAGATAGTGAGAATAAGAAAAGTGAGAATGTCCGAATCACCCTCGTATTACACTAATAGTTTTTCCTTTTTTTCCACTTCTTCGTTTTCATATTTCATATATATATATATATATATATATATATATATATATATATATATATATATATATATATCTGACAATTTTCCATGCAGTACGAACAGGCGTTTAAGAAGGAACTTGTCTTATGTACTGCCTAATTTATAAGAACATTCGCTGGTAGGGAGAAGAATGTCATTATCCCTCGATATGAGACTAGTTAAAATAGTCTGCGTCTGGAATATTTGTATATTCAGTTCTGGAGACAGTGTCTAAAAAAGACGAAGTTATGGAGCGGGTTTAAATGACAATCAAATTAGTGATAAATGCAAATTGATGCAAATAAAAAGAACTAGTTCTCAAACACTTAATTAAGGGATGGCGACATTTATACATCTGATTGAGATGTATAAGATGCTGAAAGGACAGTTGAGTAAAATTTTGTTCTTTCTCGTAGGTGACACAAGAGCCAAGGAGTACAAATGTAAATATCTTTGGAATCAACAGACGATTGGATCTCAAATCCACCTATAGACACACCATGCCAGTGGTTGAAACGGCGATTGGGATGGTCGTTATTTGTTCCTTTGCCATCTTTGACTTCCTATCTAAGGTCTGCGTACTTCCTGATCTTTTCCTCGTAGGATTTTCCTGGTCGATCAGGTAATAAATCGTTTTTAAGGGTTTTGTCCGATCTGTTGTACGGGACCATTTTGTCCGATCTGATGCAGTGCTCCTAAGTACAGCTTGCAAGTAAGGGGTCTCTAGTAAGGCATACTTTCTTTGTTCAACTGGTATTTATTCGCTAGCTTTGTGTGTTGTTATGGCGATCTAGACGTGTCTTTGAGTGTACTCAGTCCGGGTAATCTTCTTGCATCCCGCGGTGATGTGCTGGTCTGTTTTTATTTCTGGGGCGAGATGACAGTCGACTTTTTATTTTATGTTTTGACTTCTTCAGAAAGTCTTTCTTGCGTAAATTGGACTTACAAATATTAACATGTTCCGAGAAAGATGTTTTTTTGTATGTGAAGCATAAGACTAATGTAACAGTGGTGTTGTGACGAAGGAATAAATCTTCATAGCGAGTTTTATTTAAGTTCTTTGATTAAATTCTCTTCCTTTTTTTATTCGTTTGTTCTGAGAATTCGTTCTTCTGACTGATAAATTTAAATTAATTGCCTAACTGCATATGCTGACTCATTTTATTACAACTTTAATAGATTCTGTGGATATAATTTGAGACTATAATTTACATAATTTTAATATTATTTTATCAATTTTTAAATTATTATATATTTCTCTAAAAATTAATTTTCATATCAACCACCATAATTTTTTATATGTATGTGGACACTAGCCGTAGCCTAATGGTCAGGCGCGCGGGTGCATAAGTACACGTGCCTTGAGTGACCGGGGTTCAAGCCCGTGACTGCTGAATACGGTGCTGTTTCTTATATTCTGTCTATCTTGTGAATTCCTCTGATCATTTGGTCGTCCCGGAGTATAAACAGAAAATTTATTTATTATTTTTTAAGAAGTTTTACTGTAAAATCTTTGTTATGTGTTTCTAATTCTCAATACGACCCTGGTGGTAAGCGTCATGTCTATATTCGGAACTTCATCTTGTGAACTGTACAAATATTTGTCAAAAATGACAAAACGAAAAATGTAGTGACGCTCCCGGAGTAGGAGCTGAAAATTTCATATAAGCTGTTGACATCGAAATTACGCAAAACATGACTGAATTCTTCTGTACGCAGTTGAAAAGTTTGTGCTTTAAGTGACTCCGGCGTGATAATTGAAGGGAATTAACATCAAGAATGACAACCTGGTAGACAGTTTTCGTTTATCATTTGTTTATATTTTCTTTCTGTAATTTTTAAAGCTATTTTAACTTCACTAGTGGATAAAGTTTTAGTATACAACTTAATGGTTGTTACAAGATCCGCTTACAATGCAAAGTCCGAGGACATCAGGAGTGTATCGATCTCAAACTAAAACTTGGTGCATTACGAGAATAATTTGAGTCACTGAAGGAAGGGGTGCTTGCCCCCTAGAAACAAGTGCAACTGGAAGCTCCTCAGGGACGTAAATATCTCATGATCTGTCAAGTTATGCTACCTCGATTCGGTCCTATAAAACAATAGTCAAGTACATACTACTCTAGTTGGAGATTGTTTTATTGGGGGACTATTGTCATGGAAACAGGTAACATTTTTGGTAATAAAGATAGGTGGACCAGAGGCAGGGTGTATTTGCCGGGAGAAACAATTGATGTTGCCAAAGGAATGTCAGATTTTAAGGGGGATAAATAGAGCATTATTATTCATCCGGGGACTAACGATAATAAACGAATTACGACCTGACCATTTGTTAGATAAATGCAGTACCATGCTGAGAAATGTCGTGATATCCCAATGTATGTGTCTGCAATTCTGCCCAGATAGATCGGAGTTATATGCAGAAAGCCTGGATTAACTCCACACTCGGGAATCTGCAAGACTCTGGCGGGAGGAGATTTTTTATCACCGTTGCCCGTACTTGTATGTAGAAGGAATCTATTTTGTAGAGACATTATTGATGTGAACAAAAGTAGTGCAAGAGCTTTTGTCATTATCAATCAGGATAACTTTAGGGTACAGGGGAAACTGCTAGTTAGTGGGGAAGAGAAGGGCAATATACATCCGCGTATAACTAATGATGGGTCAAAGTAATGCTTGCACTCACTTCAAGAATTCTTGTTTATTGTCGCAACAGTCGATGTTGGCAAGATTTTCTGAGGGTAGTAACGTTTCAAATGAGCGGGATGGAAAAGCTAAGGAAACGAGCCTAAATAACTTAAAGCTGTTTGTCAGGGTAGTCAACTATAGGAGACTATTAGTCGTAACTGTGTCTACAGTAATGTCAGGAGCGTTTTCAATAAAATTGGTGAATTCGAACTCCTGGTTGGGAGTTCGAATTCACCTAACAAACGTGGTGCCACCGAAATTGGGGATGACAAGTTCCATTATGGTATGTATAATGTATTAAGGAAATAGATGGAAGGAGTATTGTGGTTATGTTTCTTATCAAAAGCAGCCTAAGTGCTTTTGCAGGCTCAGAAGTTACTTCTGCCAGCGCAGAATCTGTGTGGAGTGAGCTAGTTGGATGCAAAGGCATAATGAGAGTGGAAGTAATCTATTGACCCAAAGATTGTGAGGAGTGTGACGAGAGAGTCTACATGCAGATGGAATAGGCAAGCAAGGTTGAAGTCTTATGCGTGACTTCAACTTCCCCGAAATGATTTACATAAGTGGGAAGGAAAGTCACTATTGGGAACGAAATTTCTAAAATGCAAGAACCATTGGCAGGTAGTGATCATGCAATCGTTAGTTAGAATATAAAGAAAGATGTTGTAGTAGCTAAAGGTAAAAGCACAGGCTTTAATTTCAGAAGAGGATAATATGTCAGTTTAAGGTGCTACATGGCCTCTGTTAATTGGGCCGATTGTTGGAGGGAACCCTGCTAACTGTTCTCAGCAAACTCCTTGAGAGACTAATCTTCTTCAGAATTCAAGTATTATATAAACAAATCTACAGGCCAACAAACAGTATGGATTCCGTTAGGGGCGCTCGATAGAGGACGCACTAAATGACATGATAACATCTGCTCAATCCACACCTGAAAAATACTTCCTTGTAATTGCAGTCGATTTCGCCGGGGCATTCGACTCACTTTGGTGGCTGAGCATCCTTGGTAGGCTCTGGCAAGCACAGATTCCTCAAAATCTCTCTCCTGCATTAAAAGCTATCTATGTGACAGATCTGTCAGTGTAGAGACTCCCTACTCCAGGGTGATCAGAAAGATCCACAGGGGATGCCCAAGGGCTCGGTCCTAGGACCAACTTTCTGGAACATGGTTCTGGATGAGTTCCTAAATCAAGATCTTGGTCATGTTAAGTCCCAAGCCTATGCAGATGATTTGATCCTTTCCGTGCCTGCCAGTTCAAGAGCGCAGCTTGAAGTTTCTGCTAACCGAGCACTCTGGCTCCTCCAGGAGTGGGCTACCCAGCATAACCTGACAATCTCGGCTGAGAAAACCTCCAGCATCCTCCTGAAAGAGAACCTAAGCTCAACCAGATCACCGCAGATTAAGATCAATGCCACAACCATCAAGCACTGCACCCAGCTTAAGCAGCTTCGTGTAATCATGGACTCAAAACTGTCCTTCTTCCCACACCTACAGTATATCCAAAAGAAGATAAGAAATTACACAGCATTGGTGGCAAGGGTCACCCCCAGGGACTGGGGTCTAAACCGACGTACCCTAGCCCTGTTTTACAAAGCAGTCTTTATTCCAGCCATCTCATATGCTGCAGGGTTCTGGTATTATCGGGCAACTTGTCACAAATCAGAAGAAATTAGCTACCATTCAAAGAGCAATACTACTTACCACCACAAGAGCCTGCTGCACGGTGAGCTCTCCTCTCCAATTCCTCTCTGGAGTCCTCCTTCTAGATCTTGAAATAATTAGATGTCGCATGTTGTATCATCTGTCTAAAGGAATCTCCACTACCACCATTGGATTCGCCACTAACCCAGCAATTAATCGCAAGACAGAGAAAAGGCGCCTTCTCGCTCACTTGCAGCAAGTCTGGCAGGTCAGATGGACGACAACCACTAAGGGAGCAATTACAAAGAAATTCATCCCCGAAGTACATTCACGTTCCTAAAAGCCCCAAGCTGGTTTTCCCCTGGCCAGTACTTAATGTACCTGGGTCGATACAAGAAAAATTAACGTCTCTGGGCATCACAGATGATCCACTGTGGCACTAACGAATCTTGGCGCCATATAATGTATGACTGTCCTGACTATGAAGACTTGATCACAAAGATTATTAATTTGCCACAGGACCAAGAACATATACTAATTCATAACCATGACAATTATAAATACTTCACTTTTGCATAGGTTGTCTTCAAACAGACGAAGAACATTAAGGAGCCTAAACCACAAAGAGCAATAACTTGAGACAGATTCTGCGCACCCCTCTCCAGTTTCATCAACCGTCGACCTCATCGAAGCTCAATTGAACTGAAATTCACTTCCTTCATCCAAGTTCCATCGGGCTGACATCTGCAACTGAATCTCCAGGCAAGATCAACCAGTACCTGATCCCACTGAAGACTCCAAAACCCAGACACTGGAGACACCAGCAGCTTTTCTGCCACAAGCCATATTGGCGATCAAACCGAGCATTTTAGCCTGGTTTTCTTTTACTCTCCTTCCTGGCGGTGGGGGGAGAGAAGATCGGTTCCTGTCTCCTTCCTCCTGGTCCCCATTCTTCCGCCTGGTGAAGCTTGGCCCTGCCTCACTGACTCTCTGGGGTCGCCTTCTCTATCGTCTCCATACCTGTATTTTCTCCCCAACCTTCAGCTCCTCCCTACTCTATCTCGCAGTGTACACCCCACACAACTTATCAATTAATAACATCCAAATTTAAACCACGCTTAATTTACTCTTGGCCTTTTTATATTCTAGCGTTAACCCCCTTATTTATTTATTATTATTATTTTTTTACATAGGCTCTTGCCACTGAAATATTTGGAAACTAGGTGGCAGGGCTTGCCAGAGTACAAAATCTACTGGGTACCTGATCTGCCTCCCCGGGTTCAAATGCGGTAACGGTGGGTTCCAACAAGGGCCCAACGGCTAAATGGTCAGAAGAACAATGGTACACAACTCTACCCATCCCTCCACTCCCCACACACTTTTAAAATCTCTGGCTTTCACAGAGTTCTGTGCTACAGAGTACACAACGCGGAGATGGGGGAGACCTCTGGTGCCATCAGACAACTAACACACTTTGCAATTTATCTCTAAATAGGCCTACAAGGCTGGGACAAAGTATGTTGATGATTATGCTTCACACGAGCCAGAAGATAAATAAATTCAACACTGTAACTAAAAACACTTTATTTACAATAAAATAAGTATAAAATATATATTTACAATTAAAAATATATGAATAACACTGATAAAATTTACTAAAAACCTAGAAATTGAAAGCGATAAAATTTGCTGTAGCTTTCGGAGGCAGCAGTCTCCTTCCTCAGCAGCATATGTCTACTGTGCGGCACAACCTTAAATAGCAGATCCACGGCACACATCACATGGTTCCACGGTTGGAATTTTCCATTTGCGCACCGGGACCGGAAATGGCTCGGGAGCGCGCTAGCTGAAACCGTTCACGTCCAAGAACGACGGTTTCCAGGAGGGGGTGTAGACGTGCATCCCTATTAATAGTATTGCTAGCTGCCCCAATACGTAAACTCTCAAGCCATTTACGGTCCGAGAACTCCTGTGCATTACCTGTGATGACAGCATCCTCCGGAGAAATTTGATGTTGTTTCTCCAAGAAATGTTCAGCCACAGCAGACTTCCCATAATTTGAGGACTTTATTCCGTTTGCATTCAAAGCCGGTTTTTCAATCGCCGCCCCGTCTCACCCACATAATACACCCCACAATCCGGGCATTTGATTTCGTACACCACCCCACTGCTGGCTTCTTTGGATATGGGGTCTTTTACTCGAGATATCGCTGTGTGCAACCTCCGACCTGGGAGTTGCACGCAGCGTATCTGACACCCCCGAATTATACGTGCAATGTGGTCTGACAGGCCCGGATAGTAGGGAATGTATGCGGTGCTCACAGGGGCGACCTGCCCCTGTGAGCACAGTATACATTTATCTTCTGGCTGGTGTGAAGCTTAATCACACTTCTCAATTGTTGAAGGGAACCATCTAGCGCTGTATGTTACTCATGATAAGGGCATTTCGCACGGTCAGCACTCCTGCTCTTCAAGTTTTGGCTGGGGTCCAGCCTTTGGACCTGGAGGTGATCTGCCGTGGAATACACTATCGCCTATCAAGAGGAATTCCGGTCACAATCAATCTCACAAACGAGATTCGTATGGGAAAAGCGAACCCTCTTCTCTATACTCACTCTAACTTGGCAGCAGAAATTGACAGACAAGCAAAAGACAAATCACGAAGAAATTTATTCACTAGGTTACTACTCTTTTCTCCAAAGCTCCCTCGTGGTTCTCTCCTGGTCTCCGTGCTACATATCTTATTACCGGGCATGGATCTATCACACAGAAGCTGGCCCTGGTGGGTATTGAGCAGGACCCCTACTGCGCCTGTGGCCAGGAAGAGGACTGGGATCATATGGTTTGTACGTGTCCTCACCACGAAGACTTAAGAGATGCCGTTTAATTTCCAAAATACATGATCTCCCATGAGACAGAGAATATCTGTACATCACTGAGCAGGAATATTACCTATCGTTTACCAAGTTTGCTGTAAGAAGATCACACCTTGCACATCCAACTGCCTTCTGACTTTCATCTTATCCTTTATCTCTAAAGGACACTCTTCCCTCTGTAAATAGACAAGAACAGGACTGGATCAGTACTCCCTAACTGAAAACAACCTTCATGGACATGGCACCCACGGTCTTGACACAACTCAACCAGACATGACTCCCTGCTAACCCTCATGTAGGATAGGATTTGCTAAACCAGCATTTTTTTATTTTAATTTTATTTATTTAATTTTATTATTTTTAATTTTATTTTTTACTTGGCCTCTGCCTAGGAAGCTCAGGCGACCCTGGCGGAGACAGCCAGAGAATTATGGGCAGCCTGGCTAACTCCTAGTGGTGTGTGTGCGGGCAATGTAGGATCCCACCACGGAGAGCCCTGCGGCCAAATGCCAGGACACAGCAGAACCTAACGCATTATGTCATATACAACGCGCAACAATTTTCTGGCATTTACAGTAGTGCTGTATTTTTTCACATCGTACATGCGGCGCAGATGTGGGAAACCACAGGTGGCGCCTGACCCCAACACTGTGTTGAAGGGAATGCAAATATAATTGAATTATGGACCTTTAAAAGCAAAAATGAGAAGTCATGGACCCATATATACCATTAAGAAAATATTGTACGAGGAGGATGCCGAAATAGATAAATGCGATTCTGACCAGTCTAATACAGCAGAAAAAGGTAGCATGGGAAAGTTACAGAACGATGAAATGCACTGGAGCCTCTAAATCAGGTAATCCAGCTGTTGTTACTGCTGATGAATTGAATAGGTGCTTCGCATCGGTGTCGATCAGGTGACGATTTACTGACGAAAGACCCTTCATGCTGAGGAAATATTGTGGGAGCAATGCTGAGCCATATGAAATTAGTGATTTCGAAATTACAGATGATTGTTTATTAAAAATTGTTTGAGTCTAGAGGCAAGTAAGGCTCCTGGAGTTGGCTGAAACTCGCGAAAGATTCCTTTGAATTGGAGAAGTGTCAATGTATCATCAATACATTAAGATCATTCTAAGTGTGAAGTCGGTATCTACACATCGGTTAGTCTGACTTCAGTGGGAGGGAAAATCTTAAGGGTAGTGGTTAAGAGGAAATCCAGGGACATTTGGAAAGGAATGGCATTCTGAAGGAGACACCACATGGCTTCGTTAATGGAAAATCATGTTTAATTAGCCTATTAAGCTATTTTGCTCCAGTTACTCATGAGTTAGATGTAGGGAACAATTTCGACATAGTTTATTTGAGTTTTAGGAAAGAATCTGACTCAGCCCCACATGTAAGGTTACAGTATAAGCTAGAACATCTTGAGATTACTGAAAAGATTCCAAGATGGATTGCAGGATGGCTGTAGGGCAGAAGGAGAGGGTTGTGATCAATGGATATTCTTCGGATTAGTCTGTCAGAAGTTAGGCCTCCCCAAGAATTGGTTCTTGGGCCACTGTTGTTTCTGATTTTCATAAATGACATCGGCGAACGGATAAAGGGCGTAATGTCAATTTGCAGACGATGTAAAGATTGGGTGAGTCGTTAATGATCGGTGCCAAGCAGCGCTCCTTCAGGATGACTTGAAGTTCCCAAGTTAAATTATACAATTGGTGGGGTTGAATTAAAAATAGTGTTGGAAAAAAAACGATATGGGCGGATCTATGAAGTTTTTGAGCCATGCAAACAGTTGGGTAGTAAAGCCAATGGTCCCATATTGACGATTTATCGAACAAGTCTTTAGAGCTAGGGAGGCCATAATCCCGCTGTGTAAGGCAATTGTAAGACTGCATTTGGAAGATTTTAAGTATGGGGACCTCATCTGAAAAAAAAAAAAAAAGACATTGAGCTTCTTAAAATGATCCAAAGACGGGAAACTGGCATGATGAAAATGGGCGAATGTACTCAGAAAAGACTCAGATTAGGTGGGCTACAGAGCTTGGCAACCAGGCACCTCAGAGTTGACCTGATTGAGGTTTATATCCCTCTGAAGAGGGATTAGTAAAATGAATGAAGGTGGAGTTCTCACTGTTATAAAGAATTCCAGAACTAAAGGTTATAAAATCAAATTACAATGGAAGAGGTTAAGACTAGATTGTAGGAAGTTTTCTTTCAACCAGCGAGTTGTTTATTACTGTAACAGGGTGTCTTCGCAGGTATTTGAGGCTGACACTTTGAAGAAATTCAAGGGTCAACTGGATAGTTAACTGCACTAGGAGGGAAGTGCACAATTTGTATTTTCTTATCTACTTTTTGTTTCTTTTGGGCGGTGCAGCCTGTGTCTTTCATGCACTATTTGGCTAATACTGATGAATTTTTAGCTTTCTAACTCTGGGGCTTAATATAGCTATGAATAAATTAAATAAGCTATGAATTTTAATTTAAGTTAGGGAGAGCAGAATTACCATATTTGCATATTACATTGCAACCACGCAAAGAAAAGTGACGCAAGTCAAGAACTGTCATTTTTCAAGAAGCGTTCCTTGAGGATTTGGTTTTATCTGTCATCTACATTTCAAACGTAAATTGATTTCACGATTCTTTATTTTGTAAAAGAGTGAAGAGAAAAATAACATTATTTATGATAAGCCACTGAAATCCCTGCAAGATGATATTTTTACCCCTATTTCGACTTCTGGAACTTTCGAATCAAGTGGTACGAAAATATTTTTTCAGTTGTGACTAACGAACACGTTAAGAAATAAAGTATAATTTTAATATACAGTACATTTTATTACAAATGCAAAAAAATAAGAAATATATATCACTTCGAAGTATAATATATGTAAATTTAATTTTATTATTAACAGAATTACGGAAACAAAGATAAAGAAAAAATAGAATTGCCAAAATCAAAGTAGCAATTTGGATATGATTTGACTGAGTTCAAAAGTTTCGATTTCATATTACCTCGCGAATATCGGCCAATTCAAAAGAAACTTAATTATAAAATTACAAAACATAATTAAAATCAGAGTAAATAATACAATCGTAATAACTATAACTCCAAAATAAAAGTTTTCGGCTGGTGTATGCATGCTTCTCAACTGTGAACTACAGTGTGGCGAGCGGTGTCTTCGGTACCTATGAAGATGATGAATGCCAGAACGTGTATGCTGATGTTAGTCATAGGAGATTGTCATTTTAAATATCGAGAGGAACAGTTGAATAAAGGAGGGATCGAAATGAAGGAAAGACGGACCTACGAAATAGAAGGGGATAAAGGGCGCATAACGACAGCATCTGCCAATGTCACAAAAACATCACCAGATTTTTATTGCTGCATTTTTGTTTTAACTTTATTATTATTAATATCAATTTATTTCCGAAGAACTGTCCTTTTACAGCTGTGCAGCTAGAGGACATGAGTTATATACAGAGAAAAAACATAAAATACAGACATATGCATTGCATACAGAGCCAGATACAATATACGGCCTTAAACAGCCACTGGTGAAGATACAAAAACATAAAGTCACAACAAATAAAAGTGCATCCGGATACATCGAAGCGTGGATATTGCGGTATCACAGAGTCCACCTAGAGCATGACTAAGGCATACATGTCTGCAAGAATGGAAGATCTGTAGGTTCTGTCCTTGCAAAGTTTCTCAGCGTCTATGGCTAATCTGTTAAATATTTGGAAGGAGTTGTGTGGAAACATGTTGTCCAAGGAGGACATGCTACGCAGCTTCGATCTGTATGGGGAGGTGTTGGACTGGCATCTTCTCCTGTCGGACGGTCTGGCGATGATATCCCAAATATCGGGTGACCTCAGTTTTCCGGATAGAAGCTGAGAGAGGGTAAGAAGGTTCCTAGAGATGATGTGATACCTCCAAGGAAGCGTATTAAGATTGGTGACCAGAACAGATTTTGAGATTGTAGGTGTTAGCCCGGCAACCGTATTTAGCCATTTCAAGATCCAGAATTCCAGGGAGAGGAACCTGGCTTGGTATGATGAGGGTGCTGAGGACCATATAGTCAATGCATATAATGGAATTAGGAAAATACAACGAAGAATGTATTTGATGATAAGGTCCGGGTTATGGAAGTTGGAGATCTCTTGTTTTACTGCCCATAAAGCCGAATATGTTTTCGTTCGAGTGGCATTAAAGTGAGGCAAGAAGGTGAGGTCTTTGTCCCAGATGATACCCAAATCTTTATGCTGGGTGACTTTTTTAACTGGAGAATTCGCAATAATGATGTCCACATCGTTGGTATTTTTCTTCTTGGTGATAGAGAGTTGTGCAGTTTTCTCTTTATTAATGGAGAGCCCAATCGCATGAAGGTAGTTTTCCAGTTCATGTAGCTGTCGGTTGGAGCTCACAGTAATAGACTGGAGAGACTGGGGGCATTTTGTGATGACGAAGAACTTAATATCATCTGCGTAGGTGGTAAAATTAGTACGGTTTGATAGGAAGGGTTCTAGAGATGCGGCGAAGAGGGCGGCAGAGAGAACGCCCCCTTGGGGGAGCCCTCTGGAGCAGAGAATGTGGTGATTATGGTTTTGATTTTTGATCCATAGGATCCTGGACTGAAGGAGTTTCCTAAGGAGAACTAAGATGTTGCCAGAGATTTTGAAATAGTTGCACAGTATGGTACATAATGCATGGGTGGACAGATTGTCAAAGGCCGCCTTAATGTCGAGAAACACAATATCCAGTTGCTCTTTGTTGCTTAAGGTACTTTCAATTCTGAACAGTGTGTCCAAGAGGTTGGTGATCGTGGAACGTCCAGGAAGTACACTATGGAAGTATGGAGGTTTGTGGCCGAACATGTGATGGATGAGAGCAGGAAGTATGGCTTTTTCCAAGATTTTGAGAAAAGTGCATCCTACAGAAATTGGTCTGTAGTCATTAGGCAATTTTGGGTTGGACTTTTTTGGAACTGGAGAAACATAATGTGTTCCAGATAGCAGGGTAAACTCCTGTTACGAGGACGGAATTGAATGCATCAAGCAAGAGATCAATGATATATACACTGCACAGTTTAACCATGAAAATAGGGAATCCATCCGGGCCAGTGGTAGACTTGTTGGGAAGACTGTTGATGACCTCAGTAAGGCGTTAGCATTAGCATTAGCATTAGTAGAGGCATTTGATGCAAGAAAGCAAGCTTATGCAGCATCAGCCAAAAAAAAAAAAAAAAAAAAAAAAGTAACATAAATAAATAAAAATAACCACTTCCACTTCACCCCTCTGTTCGTTCGAAATACCTGTCCAGCTGAGCCTTAAACTTATTTAGGCTATCAACTTCCACGACAAGGGATGGAAGTCTGTTCCACCCACCAACCACCCGCTGGCTAAAGGCAAATTTCCGCACATCTATCCTACATCTGTCTTTCCTCAATTTGAATTTATGCCCTCTCAGGTGATTTTTCTGAGCTAGAGGAAGAATCCCATCAGCATTGAGCATGCTCAAACCATTCAAGGCTTTGTACACCTCTATCAGATCACCCCGCTGGTGCCTAGTTTCCAGACATTGTAATTTGCAAAACTTAAGCCTTTCTTCGTAAGAGAACCCCTTTGTCCCATTCACCAATCTAGTTGCCCTTCTCTGTACTCGTTCCAGCAGCTCTACATCCTTCCTGAAATGAGGCCTCCAGGCCTGTATACAGTACTCTAGGTGTGGCCTGACCATTGCCTTATACAAGGGAATAATCACCTCCTTATCCCTGCTAGAAAAATTCCTATATATCATTGACAATACACCATGAGCTACTCTTGCAGCTCGTCTGCACTGCTCAGAGAACTTCATATCTGCCTGCACCACCACCCCCAGGTCCCTTTCATTCTCTACCACTGTCAGTGTAGTACCACAGAGTTGATACGTTGCTCTGGGGTTGCTGTTTCCCATATGTAGTACTTTACATTTGTCAATGTTAAACTTCATTTGCCACCTCGAAGCCCATCTGCTCAACCTTTCCAAATCCTGTTGCAGCAGCATAGTGTCAGTAGTGTCCTTGACAACCCTGCCAACCTTCGTATCGTCTGCAAACTTGGACATTAAGCCTGATATACCATCATCAATATCATTTATAAATACAGAAAACAATAAAGGCCCCAATACTGAACCCTGAGGGACTCCACTAATAACATTAGTCCACGATGAGCAGTGTCCATTGATTACCACTCTCTGTCTTCTCCCCCTCAACCACCCCTTTATCCATAGCAGCAACTTGCCTCCAATGCCACACTGCTCCAATTTGTGCAGCAGTCTTCCATGTGCAACAGTATCAAAAGCCTTTCTAAGATCCAAGTATATAATATCAAAGTTATTCCCTGCATCCAGTTCTTTTGTGACTGCATCATAGTATCCAATCAAATTGGTCAGGCAAGACTTCCCCTTAACAAAACCATGCTGTGTCCTAGCTATAACTGAAGTCTTGTCTAGATGATCCTGCAGTGCTTCTTTCACCAGTGCCTCCATTAATTTTCCGGGAACAGAAGTTAAACTCACAGGTCTATAATTACTTGTGTCAGCCTTTGATCCCCCTTTGTGAATTGGGGTCACATTTGCACATCTCCAGTCAATGGGTACCTCCCCTGAGTCCAAGGAAGCTCTCATAATTATGGCTAAAGGTTTGCTTACCTCCTTTGCTGCCTCCTTTAATATAACTGGATAGATTCCATCCACCCCAGGTGCCTTTCTTGTGTTATCTTCAACAATTTCTCCTCCACTTTGCTCTCAGTTATTACAAGATTCTCTAGCTTACTGCTAGAGTTGAATACACCTCTGGCATTCCCCTCGCTGAATAACTCCTCATGTGTGAATGTCGATGCAAAATATTCATTTAGTTTGTTAGCTACCCGAGCAGGGTCATCAACAGTTGACCCATCGATCTCAAGTGGACCAATCTGATTCATCCCCTTCCTTCTAGAGTTTACATAAGTAAAGAACTCTTTGCTGTTTTTCTTCGCATCCCTTGCCAAGGATCTCTCGTAATCTGCCTTCGCCTGCCTAACCTCCTTTGTAACTTGGTTACAGATCAACTTGTATCTATCATAGGCGTCCGTGTCACGTGTTAATTTGTATGTATCCCATGCATTTTTCTTCTCTGCCATATGCCTCATTAGTTCATCTGACAACCATTTAGGCCTAAACCTTGAACAATATTTCTTAGTTGGTATGTAAAGCCTAGTAGCTTCCACGATAAGTTCTTTGAATGCTTCCCATTTTGAATTTGCTGTTGGCAATATCATCAGTTGATCCCACTGTATAGAATTTAAATACTGTCTCAGTCCATTGTAGTCGCCTTTACGAAAGCAATACCCCTTCCCTTTACCCCTAATGGTAGTTACCTCTTTGAGTAACTCCCACTTCAGCACACTGTGATCACTGCCACCAAGTGGTTCATTTATCTGCAGATTCTTAATGCATGAAGAATCACTACTGATAATCAAATCAAGAGTATTACTCCCTCTAGTTGCCTCCCGAACATGCTGATGTAGAAAACAATCATCCAATAAATCCACAAAAGCCTTGCTACTGTGTGAGTGACCAGCCCCCAAATTCCAGTCAATATCTGGGAAATTAAAATCCCCCATTATAAGACTCTCTGATTTACTGGCCCACTCTATTTCTCCGAACAGTTTCTTATTATACTCATCAGAGTCATTAGGCCTATAGCACACTCCTACTCTCAATTTTGATCTCCCAATGCTTATGTCACACCAAACTGACTCGACACTGCACTGTCCAGCGATGTCGACTGGCTTCACTTCCTTGGATTTTATGTGTTTTTTAACTAATAGCATAACCCCTCCTCCCTTCCTATCCTGTCTATCCTTTCTGTAGACATTGTACTCCCCAAATTCCAGTTCTGCATTTCTTATATCTGTGTGACACCACGTCTCTGAAATCCCCACAATATCTGCCTTTGATGTTTTGAGCAATACCTCAAATTCATCAAATTTATTTACTAAACTCCTAGCATTGGTGTACACACAAGTATACATGCACCTGTTCTTTTTCTTAGCTACCCTAACACAACCCATGTGTTTACTTGTACCCCAATGATTCCCAGCAGTCTCTGAAATATCCTGCCTCTTATTTTCCAGGCTGCGGCTCATTCCAATAGAAGCAGTGCAAGAATCACTTTCACCTCTGCCAGTGGCTACTGTTAATCTATTAGTCCTTGTATCCCCCCAATCTAGCAGTTTTCCGACCCACCTAACATTGCCTCGATAGCATCAGCAAACATTCTTGCACCCTTTCTATTTAAGTGTATCCCATCCCTGTAGAAGCAGTCTCTCCTGTTAACAAGTACAGACCAGGCTGAAAAAAATTCTACCCCTTGAGCCCTGCACAATCTTTCCAGGGCCGAATTGATTGACAGGGCTCTCATCATATACTCCCTCCTATCGTGTCTGGGCAGAATTGCAGACACTTTCAATTTCAACCCTAATTCACGGCTTTTTTTCATCAGTGACCTGTACTTGTCAAGTAATTCCGCCGGTCTCCTACTCTTAATGTCATTAGTGCCAACGTGTACAACTATATCACCTTTTGTGCCCTTAAAAGATGATATCCGCTCTACAACGTCATCAACTTTTGCCCCTGGCAGACATACCCTGGTCCTATTCCACCTACCTATTCCACGCGTTCCTTTGTGATGGCTAATTTATCCAGTGATGTCTGGTTAGCTGGTGGATTAACCCGAATAAAGGGGTTTGGGGCAGATAGGGGCTTAGTTGCGAGCGAGTTAGCCCATGCAAGGAAGGTGTCAGTGGACATGGGGGACTGTTGATTCTTGTTGGTGAAGATTCTTTTCCCAAGTTTCATTCTGTGTGCAATCCAGTCATTCTGCGCCTTCCTCCGAATGCGTAGGAAGCGTGCCCGATGTTTATTATAGAGTTGGTAGTCGGCTAGATCCCGTGTTTTTTGCCATTTCCTGTATAGTTTCTGTTTGATGATGAAGGCGAGTTTTGCGTCGCTGGTAAACCAGTTCTTGGTCCTGGGAGACAGGCGTACAGATTTGGAGGCCCCTTCACAGGCGATGTCTTTTAACAAGTTTGCTAAATTGGTAAGCGTTTGATCAGGATGGCTAGCAGCAATTTTTTTCCGGTCTGTAGCTTTTAGTCTTTGTAGGATGATTTGAGGTTGCATATATTTTAATGAGAAGATCTTGAGTTAGGATTCTTTATGGTCATGTTGTTCAAGTTGTCGGGGAGAACATAGACATTCACTATCAAAAGAAATTGGGAGGTGATCTGATGCAAACTTAAAAATCGGCGTTGTGAGAGTAAGATGGTCAAGGTTATGAAAGAAGAGGTCTAGGTTTTGATGTCGTCTTGTAGGTTGCGTATGGGTTAGTCTAAGGCCTAGAGATGAGAAGGAGCGTACGACGTCCTTCAAAGCAGCTTCGTGTCTTGGGGAGGGCATGTTGAAATCTCCTAAAACAACGGTGAGCATGTGAGGCTTGAGGTGGGTTATAATCCAGGTAGTTAGCTCATCCCTTGTGTCGGGATTATGGTCAGGAGGTAAATATACCGCTACAACTTGAGTTCTCACTTTTTTAACTGTAAAAATTGCAGAAATGGCTTCAAATGCAGGGGAGTCGCTGAGTTGTGCACACACAAGGTGATGGATGTCTTTGTAAATGATGGAGATGCCACCTCCACGTTTGTGGTCCCTGCCGTTGCAAACATTTTTGTAATGGTGAGGAGTGGCCAAGTGGGTGAGTTGTCTTCCATGGTTAAGCCAAGTTTCCTGGATACAGATGAAATCATATTCGTCGAGCAGGAGGAGAGATTGCAGAGGGGCCAATTTGTTAACAATGCTGCGCACATTTTGCGAGAAGACCCTGATTGTGTGGCATGGATGGAGGTTTTTTGGAATAGATGATTGCTATTGTAGAGGACGAGTAAGCAGGGATTGCTGAGGGGATGGCCTTTTTTCGTCAGAGAAAGGTCTGATAAGTATGCCTGGAGGCCAGAAGTCGGGATCCAGAACTTTTTCGTAGGCAGAGGGTGAACATCTTACTAGAAATGAGGCGTAGCCAGTTTGCCTAGTTTTAAGCTGTTTTACTTCGATGCGGACATTGTGTTCCACAAGAAACATTCTCTTTATGGAATCGGGGCTTGTTGAGGGTCCAAACCGGGAGACAAATATCTTGGTTCTGGGCAAAGCGACAGAGATGTCATATTTCTCTGCGAGCGTCTGTTTACTAGGGTGAGTCTTTGATAATCGCTTGTTGACTAATGTTGTTGGAATTCTTTGGTTGCCTTCTAGTGGGGGAGAGAATGGGGCGGGGCTCTTGCTTCTCGAAACACATCTCTGGTCAGCGATTCTCGGTTCAGTAGCTTGGTCATGTCTGTCGTGTGGTACAATATGATCATTTCTTTCGTGAAACAGAGTCAACTTATTAGTGTGGTTCACTACACAGGTGGCTTTGTTTACTTCCTGTGGACGTTTGTCGCTTTTCTTCTTCTGATCCCGATTCTCAAGTGATTTAAGGAACTTGCAGTAATCTGATTTGATTAGAAGAGTTTCAAGGGCGCTTTCATTTTCTTTATTGTAATATGCTTTTACTCTGTACATTTTAAACTGATTTTTTTCAGTTTTAACTATAGTTTGTCATTTTACTTTATAATTCACTTTTTGATAAAGTTTCCTTTGAATTGGCCGGTATTTGCAAGAAGTCACATGCTTCTAATTCTCAAACTCAGAGGGATTTTCAGTTATCGATTTCATTTCATTCACACAAAGGAAGTTTTTTTTTTTTGTAGAAGTCCGTTTTAATGTAATTATTTTTTGAATTTTTGGCTGCACTATTGCCTCCAAACTTCAAAAATGTATCGCAACTTTTCATTTTTTTCTGATGAAAGCAGATACATCACTAAATTCTTAAAAATGAGAACGTTTGGAGTTGTAATTTTTCTTGCAGAACTGGGTGCGAACCTTCAAAAATTCTTAGTATTTGATTAATAAGATATTATATTCGAGGTTATTTATAGAACACTATATATCTTAAGATATCCAATACAAGCCCACTTTCGAGGGGATCGTGTTTTGCCTGGTGCATCAGTGGAACAAAGATACGGCTTTTATGAAGAATTATTACGAACACTGTACCGCTGTGTCTAGATGTGTTGTGAATAATTCGAGAGAGAGTCTGCAACAATTCCCTGATGGACCGAAACAAATATTGAATACATGCAATGTTACTTTTCCTGTAGGAAACACCATCCCGGTAGCTAAGACCATTAAATATATATTTATTTTAAAACCAGACCATGTTGTTTACGTCTATCAGTGTGTGTGTGTGTGTGTGTGTGTGTGTTATAATTACAAAGAACAAAGAGGAAGAGCTGTTTGAGTCCTAGACAAAAGCATACTGCTGCCCTCTAAGGCTGATGGAGAGGTGATTGAGTCTATTGTGTTTAATCACCAAGAATGATAGCATAATGTAGACTTAAGGAGAGGCTGGGGAATTTTTCAAACATAAGTGCTTCAGGTGCTTCGGCGACTTCTCCGTTTGAAATGAAGTTTGAAATGCTCCCTTAAGAAGATTTCACTGTTGAAAATCAGTTTAACATGCAAATCGTTCTTAATTAGGTCAATTGTATCCTTCCTAATGCACATCTGCAACCAATCCGTATTGTTCTCCCGTTTCCTCGGGTGTATGACATATAAATACTAAGGTGAGACTATAAGGGAAAGGATACTCAAAAAAATTAATTTGTTGTTAGTTTTTACTAGTTATCAGCATCTTAGGCCATATTTTTCTAGTGTGTGTGATGCCTACATGCGCGCGTAATTGTTCAATTTGCATATTGTGCGGATGGAAGAACGGTACTCTTTCCGACTGAGATCTGCTAACTGCACTTCCGATCGAAGATGCCTTTTAAGAATTCCTCTGGTATTGCACTTGATTTCAATCTCCTTATCTGTCCAAACGAGTGATACGTCACAGCAAAACACTACTTTGAATTTACGATACTCCAGCCATGACATGTCCTTCGTCAAAGTTTGTTAATACAATTAAATTATCTATTTCCCCCCCCCCCCCTTTGGGGCTTGGTTTGGGGTTTATAAGGCTTGAGTATTCAGTAGTGCTTATCTACTGCTACTAAGAGTAAGCTGGTTTCTGAATAACTTTGCAGATGGAGAAATCAAGTAGTGCAAAGGAAATATGAAGATGAATTATTGACAGTAGCGTTATTTCGAATATAACTCCAAATGACAATTTCCTTGACGCTCTTCTTTTGACATTATCAACCCTAATAAATCAAGGTGTAGCGTTCTCTCGAAATGGAACTCTTACAACTGGCAAACAAACTTTGTGATCTTGTTTGTCCGAAAGTTAAAAGTTAGAGGAATAAAAAAATAATTATTAAAATCATGAAGTTTTCATCTCTACTTGCATCCTTAAGTATTTTTATTCGTAGAATTGCTATTAATAAAGAAAAAAGAAAATACATTGAGTCATTACATTCCCTCAGTAGTTGGAGCAATTTTAATTAAATGTGATGGGCAAAGTTAATGTGCAACAATTCAAAAATATTCTATCTGTAAATGATAGCACCACCGGAAGGGTGCTCATTAGAATGGCTAAATATTGGTACAATATTTAGCCATTAAGCGGACTTTTCTGTAAACTAAAAATATACTCTATAGTTGTTTTTTGCCAGATGAAGAAAAGTCCTCTGCTTTGCACTATTTTTGTTTTCTCTGATGATGGAGAAAGAAAGTATGAAACAAATACTTTCCCAATCGCCAAAAATATGATTTTCTAATTATTAAAAGTCGTCCACAAAAATTTACAACAGAACTTAACACTTGAAGTCTTTTAGTTCCTTTGTGCATTTTTCGTAAAATTACAGTATGAATTTGATGTACTCCACATCCTTCGAAATACTAACATAAGTTTATGTAGAGGGCGAGGTCAAGGATCCCTCCCGAAATTAAAATTTATAAATTTTCCCTCCATTTAAAATTTTCTTAAATTTGCAGGTCAGGAATATTAAATGGACTGTTGTCCGATTATTAATTTGATACTTTCTCAGAAGTTTAAAAATGTCTGAGAATAAAAAAAAATATTTTTTTTCAATTATTTTTGCCTTCCAATCCCCAAATCAAATTTGTGTTACAGTAATGAAGCAAATCGTCAGCAAATCAGTTTCATATAGAAAACTAGAAGATACTCTTCATAGAATTGAAAAATATTAGATTGTATTGAAATCTCTTCTTTGTATTTAATATTACCCTTAATAGACCGGGCTTTATGTACGCTTCTTTTAATACGGTTACAGTAGTCAATTTTAACAAGAAAAGCAGAAAAACTTTTGTTGTTAGAACGAAAGGTGTTTTTTTTTTTTTTTTTTTTTTTTTAACAAAAAAATATTCATATAGAATGTTTCGTGCCATCACCTTCCCGGATCAGGTTTACATCATACACCTTAGATGTATGATGTAAACTATGCATCATGCAAATATCATCTTACAAGGAAATTAAATTGAGCTAAATACTTAAAGTAGAGATTTTGGTCTTTGAATTGCTTAGAAACTATTCTTTTAATCTGAACTTTCATCAAACTTAAAAAAAAAAAAACAAACTCATAATCCAACCAAGAACTGGCTCTTGAATGCAGGAATGAAATAATTTATTGAGAAGAAATTGATGACAGATGCTCCCGAAGTAGTTTTTCATATTTGTGCAAATCATAACTGCCAGGTCGTTCTTCTCTCTATTTTGCCAATATGCTGACATGGCGAAATTATTGAGCATGCAGTGGGCTGAAAAAATCTATGCGGCTCAGAGGATTTATTAACGCAAATGACAGTCGATTTTACTTATACAGAGAATTTAAGGTTCTTTCTCATTGGAAAATTGACATTTTCTAGTAGGTGACTAAATAATTTATGATTGTTGTTTAGAATTTTCTCCATTAATGTACGTGATCCTACCTACCGAGAGAGCATAGACTTCTCTCTCTTTCGTGTTCAGTGAGAGGGAACACGTCCTAATGTGCATAGCAAACAAAAACAGATACCACTCAAATGATCTGAAACATTGAGGGATGGGAATTTAACGTAATTTTCTAAAATTCAGTCTTCTTAGCTTGTTTCCATCACAATTTATTACTCCTTGCTCACCTTCAAGCAAACAGATTTATAAACTAGAACACGCATTTCTTAAACACACAGCTTTAAATCTTTCTTGGCGTAAGCATATTACAATTATTTATCTTCCGTACTAAAAATAATAATAATAAATAAATAAAGAAAAACTGGCGTCCGATTTCGTTTTCAGCCGTTATTTCTCCGAACAGTTGTATTCACTCCGTGCAAATCACAAATCCGTCTTATCGGGGGGAAGACTGACTCTTTCCAGAAGAGTCAGTCTTCCCCCTCCCCCACCACATAATTTTTCTTTTTGCACATGTATTTAGACGAGCTCTCTGAGCTGGCATAAAGAGATTCCACTGCTGCCTTTCTTTCAAATTAATCCGAGCACTGGCGTCAACCAGACAGCATTCATTCAACGTTCAAACTCATCGAAAAGTCTTCTTCATTGATCCTTACTGTTTTTCATCTAGGAATCTTCAATAGTCATTTATTTTATTTTTTGCTTTTCAAATCATGATACATGAGTGCTATATATTCCAACAGCCTTTCTCATTGGAGTCACAACTACAATAATATGCCTACGAGAAAATACTTTTCAAATATGCTATGTAATAATAAAAAAATTAGACCTTGAATTACTTACTACAGTTTTACAATAACTGTTAGTGACATTTTTCTGTTTATTTTCAAAATCGGCACGACGTTGAGTTTCTTTGGAATGAGTGGAATAAATTCCCATTTTCTGAAAAAAACTGTCTTATGGAATTTTAGGCTGATCCTTTATCTAAAATCAAGGAGACTCCATTTATCATTAGGAAATTCCATTGTCAGTGAAACGGTGAAATATTTTTGAAATAAGGATAGGTAGACTAGAACCAGAATGTCTGCCGGTATTAACAATTAATGATGTCACCAAAAGATTGTTAGATTTTAAGGGATGTAAAGAGAATATAATTATTCATATGAGGACTAATGATATTAAGCACTCATGATCTGACGATTTGTTAGACAAATACAGGACCATGCTGAAGAAATACCGCGAGTTAGGTCAGAATGTCTGTGTCGGCAATTCTGCCCAGGTAAGGTAGGGTGGATTATATACTTGAAAGCTTTGTGGATTAACTCAAGACTTGGACTCTGCAAGGCTTTTTGGGGAGCAATTTCTATCAGCTTGCTCCGCACTTTTAGGTAGAAGGAATCTGTTTTGTAGAGACAGGATACATTTAAACAAAGTTGGTGCAAGAGTTGGTACTTTTAGGTAGAAGGAATCTACCTAAAAGTAGAGACAGGATACATTTAAACAAAGTTGGTGCAAGAGTTTTTGCCAGTATTATTGAGGATACATTAACGGTTCAGGGAAACTGCTAGTTTGGGGGGGAAGGGTAATATAGATACACGTTTATCTGATAATATAGGTCAAAGTAACGCTTGCACATACTTTATGAGTTCTTGTTTGTTACCGCAACAGATCATATTAGTAAGATGTTCTGAGGGCAGAAACGTTTCAAATGAGTGGGTAGCTAATGCCGGGGAAGCAAGCTTAAATAACTTCAAGAGGTGTGTCAGAATTGTTACACAATAATGTCAGAAGTGCTGTCAATAAAATGAGTGAATTCGATTTGCTGGTTAGGATAAGCAACGCTGACATAATAGGGCTTACGGAAACGTGATGCCACCGAAAATAGGGGATGAGTTTCAGTACGGTATGTATAATGTATTTAGGAAGGGGAGAGCAGATAGAAGGGGGTGATGGCGTCATGCTTCTTATCAAAAGCAGCCTGAGTGCAACGAAAGCTTTCCCGAATTCAGACGATTGGCATGATAGTATAAAATCTGTATCGTGTGAGATAGTTGGAAGCAAAGGTATAATCAGAGTGGAAGTAATCTACAGACCAGGTGATTGTGAAGATTATGATGAGAGCCTCTACATGTAAATTGAATGGGCAAGTGTAAGCATGAATGTCTTATTATGGGTGATTTTAATTTGCCTTTAATTGATTGGAGCAAAGGGGAAGGAAACTCGACATGGGGGGAAAATTTTTAAATCAACTAGATGATTGTAATTTGTATCGACATGTGAGGATATTCAAGATATGATCATTACCCATGAACCAGATGACATAATAGGGCTTGACAGTACAGGAACCAGTAGCAGGAAGTGATCACGGATTTTTACGGTGCACGATGAAGAGAGGTAACAGTAGTTAAAGGCCAAAGGAAAATGGGTTATAATTTCAGGAAAGGAAATTACGGCGGCTTAAGGTGCTATGGCCTCTATTAACTGGATAGATATCATAGAGAGCGAATACAATTGAATTATGGTATACCTTTAAAACATTAACCACAGAAGCCTTGAATGAGTATATACCATTAAAAAATAGTCCGCGAGAAGGATTCCAAGTTCGATGAATAATGAAGTTGCCAGATTACTTGATCAGACAAAGACTGCATAGAAAAGTTAGAGCAATAAAAAGTACTGAAGCCTATAACAACTACAAATGGATGTGTAATAATTCCACAGAAAAGGTTAGGCTGGAAAGGCAGATTATGAGAAATCGCTGGCAAAAAGAATGAACAGGAGATGAGGAATTCTTTGCATATGCAAAGAAAAGGACAAACCAGATAGGATCCTTATGTAATGGACTTGGGATAATATTAGATACCCCAGCTGATGCTATAGATGAACTCAACAATTACTTTGCATAGATTTTTACAGAAGAAAAACCCTTTATGTCAATAGAAATTATGGAAGGGAATTTGAAAAATGTAATTAATGATATTGAAATTTCACGTGATTATTTAATGAAAAACTTTTGAGCCTGCAGGCGAGTAAGGCTCCTGGGGGTTGATGGCATATAACCTATAATTTTAAGGGGAGTGGCAAGTGAGTGCATTGAATCATTGAGGCTAATTATGGCAGCATCACAGGACTGAGGAGAAATTCCGCTGGATTGGGAAAGTGCCAATGATGCATCTCTACCTGATATTGCACTACCTAGCTTCACCATAGGAGAAGACTGTTGTTACTTATTCTTAGCGGATACCATCACCCATACGGCACCGTTTGAAATTTGGTTTGGGATAAAGATCTGTTATCTCAAATACATAAGAGCGGTTCTAAGTGTGTAGTGGGAAATTACCGATGGTGAGTCTTAATTTAGTAGTAGGAAAAATCATGGAGGCAGTGATCAAGGGTGGAATTCAGTAACCCCAAAATAACTTATTCACTTGGTGGAGTTAAGCTAAGTCAGTAGTGGAAGAAAGGGACTTAGGAGTTACGATATAGTCAGCTATGAAGTTCTCCGAGCATTGTAGACAGGTTTTCTTTAATTCATCTATAAATAAAAAATATAACAGCAAAGAAAAATACTGTTTCTTTTGTGATATTTTATATAGTATTCGTAATTTTCGCAGTTCCATAACAACCATCAGAACAAAGTACACGCTACATAATATATTTTCGTTAAAATTTTACAAAGTTCTAAAAGCAATGCATGAACTATGGATGTAGTGTACATTTCGCGCTATAATGAAACTTAAGGTCGGTTGTTTAGAATTTCAGCAGACAACCAAGGACATGAGGTGTTAGTAAATTTTATTCTGAAAATTGCCTATACTCCGTAGTCCGTTTGTATATTTTGGGGGTGAAAAACGATGCGACTGATAGCAGGAATCGTATTTAGGTCTTTTACATGCGTTGCGAGTGACCAGCAACGCTACCCACTGTTATTGTGAAGGTGAAAATTTAAAAATATAAGTTTATTTAAGTTAATAAGTTAATTTTGCAAAAAACTGATTTCAAATATCAGTTTTTTGCAAAATTAATGCAAATTATGTTAAAAAACACTGATTTAAAAGCTATTTTTCGATACAATTCTTCCTGTATTTTTAATTAGAAAAAAATGATATTGACCTCTCAAAAATCCATGTTTGCAGCATTTCATGCTTAAGAGAGATTAAATTGTTTTTATAACTTTGTTTCTTGATGAAAACCATAACGAACCCTATTTTAAATATCATATTGGCATTGTGAAAAAATACCTTTTTTTTTTCTGTTTCTTTAAATATGTCGCTTATTGTTATTTTACTTTGTAAACATTAAATTTCAACACAAACTTCTACGTTTGTTCAACAATTTCCCACAATACTCTGGAACGAAACTGATTTGAAATTACGACATCTGCATAGTCATGAAGCCACTGAAGAAAATGTTCAAGAAACTCAATTCTGACAGCAAAAAAAAAAATAATAATACATTTAAAAAAAAATAATGAAGAAAAAAAAAGAGAATTATATTAATGTGCTAGCAGTACTTAAGAGACTAAGTACTCAATTGTACAAATAACATCAGTAATTAATAATTCACTAGCTGTAATAATAACAGCCTTTCGATATTGAACAGGGACTTAATTACCATGATTAACACTTTCTTTCATTTTGATAATATAGAAGATTTTATATATTTTTAACAAATGTTTCATGATTTCGATATTTAATATTACATAAAAAGACCCCAGCGTTCTTTAACGTCTCTGCTTGTTCTGATAAAGATATAGTTGCTTAGATTAAAAATGTCTTTAAAACAGATTTCTGTTAAAAAAAAAAAAGCCTTTAAAACGTCTTCGCGGATTTTTACTATGAATGATGAAATAAAAGTAACTTGGCAGTGTTGATTTATTCACGGTAATTGCGCCAAAGGATTGAATAAATAGTGCGCGTATCTGCCTTCGTTTCATTTTAATACCCTTACCAGATTCCAAGAAACAAATGAGCCATTACTTTTAGCATCCACTCGTAAGAAAGAATGTCTAATTTGGAGCTTAATTTTTCATTGCTCTTATAATTAGTTACAGCTTCCTCGTTTAAAAAATAAAATTTATATAAATCTTGACTAATCTGAATAGACACGTTTGAAAGGATATATGGTATCTTAAGTATTTAAATAATGAATTTCCTGTAGCATCGTTATTAGCATAGCATTCGAGAAAGTAGGTTTTGATTTCAATGAAATTCTGCATTCTAGAAGCGCTTAAAAATATGCATAATAAAACATCGCTAATCTCAACATTAAGGACACTGGCAATCCCATCCAATTTCTGTTTTCACGGTTTCTCGTAATTCTAACAAACCCCTACCAAAACAAGATATATTCTATTGTGCACTTGATAGATAAACCGAGGCTTACTGTAAATACCTCCTTCAATTAATTTTCTGTACAATGGGAACTCTTCAGGAATCGAGATCGTAATCTTACAACACAACGATCGTGCTGAAGTGATTATATATATTTATATATATATATATATATATATATATATATATATATATATATATATATATATATATATATATATATATATATACACGAGCAGTCGTGTACTAAAGAGCCGTTTCTATCCTTCCACATTAAAGTTTCTCTGTGTGAGTAACTACAACTTTTGTAAACGGAATAAAGGAAGATTTCAATATGACTTTCTCTCATCAACCACTATTAATTCTCTAGTTTACGCAGCTGTACTACAGGGAAGAGATTTTATTTATTTATTTATTTATTTGAACACTAAATTAAGCAAGAGGTAAAAACTGAGAAAATTCGTTTCCTTGACAAATCAAAGAGTAAGATGAATATCGGTTCTCTTTCAATTCGCTTAAATTTTTTAAGCCTTAGTGAGATGATTCATTAATACTTAAAGATTTATTTTTATAACCGGTTCCTCCTGGATATTTATTACAATGTAATGAATTTATTACACTAGCCATTTGGGAACAGTAATATTTCTTATAATTTACTTATAACTGAGCCATAGACCGAAGTACAAAATTAAAAATTGTTGAAATTTACTTTAAAATATTCAATTGATTGATTGCACTAAACTCTCATGGAAAAGTTCGTGTTCCATGTCCGGTTTGTTGTTCGAAGCACGGGTCATAAAGTTCACTGAACTAAGTGCTTCGGAGCAGACAAGAGGAAGCAGAAACCGTAACAAAAAAAAAATAAATAGCCTTCACAACAGTCTAGATTCGCCGCGATGGCATTTTTTGGTCAGGCAGGCCTTTATCTCTTTGTGCTTTCACAGATGAGCCTGCATCATCCCCAGCTATGTGTAGATCTCTTCCCCCTGTCATGGCTTCGATTTCTTTACCAGTCTGCAGCTGGTAGTTTCGGCCGACTAAATTTCCCCTGATGCAATCCGTGGATCTTACATTTGGCTAGACCTCATTCCATCCGGATATCATTGCCATCGTCATTCATGTACATCAAATGGGAGAGGGTATACAGGTTTTTCCTTCCTTTTTTGAGAGTATATCCATACTTTCCGTTGTTGAACATGTTGGATAGCGGATTGAGTACTAGAGTGAACCCAGAGCATCGCTCTGGAGGGATCGGCTTGGTTGTAATGTTCTCGACCTTGATGGTGGTACTCCATTTCGCCATGGTTGCTTTTAGGAAGTTTGTTACTGTCGGATTGACTTTGTAGTTTTTCAGCGTCTTTCATATACAGATTGCAGTGCTTCTTGCAGGCATGCTCTATCGTTAATTGCTCCTTGCACCCGTTGCTCGTCCGCATGCATCTATTGGCGCCTCCGTAGCCAGGTGGGAAGGAGCAGCAGTGCGTAGCACACGCTTCTTGATTAGACCAGGGTTCAAGCCCGTCACCACTAAATATGGAGGATGCGGAAAGGTCAGGGAATGACCACCGCATATCCAGGAGCAATATGGCCTTAGTTGCTAATGCTCCTAAAAACCGAAAAAAAAAAAACATGCATCCATTTTGCTCTTCGGTCATGTTTCGGCTCTCCAAGTGGTCTGATATCTTTATTATGCAGCCTGTCAGAATCTTGTATATCGTTGGGAGACAGGTGTTCGGCTGGTATTTCGCCGGGTTTCTTTTATCGTGGTCCTTAACCTTCAGGTATGTGATTCCTTGTTGTTATTAATTTATACAAGAATAAAATTGCATCCATAGACACAGTCCATATGCTACGCTGGCAAATATACAGTACGATATAACTAACTGGCGAACATTATGTGTGATGTTTATTAACAAGACGAACGTGGTTGTCCCTCTGAGACTACTCTAGAAAAAAAGCACTAATTATATTACGGAAATTAATGCAACAATTACGTTTGTAATTGTTGCATTAATTTTTTTCCTACCTGAGTGCTAAGACGCTTTCTAACGCTTAAATTGAAATCGTGAAAATAAAAGCAAACTACGGTGACACTCAATTCTAGCCTTTGAAAGATACGACCTTCGGCCCAAGGAGTGAAATCCATACCATACATTCAGCGCAATCTTAATTCTTATATTATTTCGTGGTATAATTTTTTTTTTATGTTAGTCTCGGTATATGGCAGACTAATTCACAGAAATCGATAAAAACAAAATTAAAAGGAGGCAAACGTACAGCGAAATTTAAAAAAAAATATATCGCAATAATTCAGGCTGTGTCTGTCTCCAAAAGACAGAGGAGGCACCAGAACGATAATAATGCTGTCCAGAGTAGGGATAAATGTACAACTACGAACTTTTGCGTGGAAAGTGTAAGCAAGTTTGAAGGTTCGAAACTGCAATATGGCAAAAATATAGCTCAGCAGATCTTGCGCTGTTAGGCAGCGCCTAAAATAACAACATCATAAAGCTGTCCCAATCAGAAGGGAGGGAGAAATGAGTTTCTTTACGAGGATATCGGTTCTTATAATCGATTTCAGCTAAACCCCTTTTGTATATCAAACCTGTTTTGGTGGGGCAATGTAGTTAAGAGTTTGTGAATAGAGCAGGTATTTAAATAGGCTTCGGGGGGGGATTATTGTAATTGTTATTGATTTAATTTTTATTTAATTCTTACTGATGTTACAATCCCATCCCCACATTACGGAAATCTGACTGCAATTCACAGAAAATTCTAGATTCTAGGGTGTAAAGCGGGTGTTGGTAGAACATTAAAGACTTTTTTTTTTTTAATAAATTTACAAACCTTTAATGAACATTTATATACAGCATTTACATAAAAAAAAAACAAATAATTACATACAAGCATACCAATTTCCATATATTGGAACCATAGTTCAATACACTACCTCTCTCAACTATTCTCAATTTACAAATAATTAATCAGTTGTATCTTTCTTAATATGAATCCTCGATGATTACTCAATCATTCTCTTCCATTACCAATTTTTATCACTTACATCAATAAACACATTTCAACTCTTGTTACTCTTTTTGTATATTTGTTTCTAGCCTTTAACATATGAGGTGTATTACAACTGGTATCCTCTTACCTCAGTAATGTTCACTATAAATCCCTCATTCTATCTTAATAAGTCTCCAGTTATCATGTTAGTCATCCCTCTTTACTAATGTGGTTTCTCTATTAATAAAATTTCTTTCTCTTTACACCTCAGCTGGTATGTTACCTTGTATTGGCACCTGGCTTAAATTAATGATACAGGTTAACATATCCTTACAGTACTACCCCTGTAAATATAATTTCTTTACTAATTCCTTTATACTATTATTTTCTTTTTATTACCCCTGTACCACCCTTACATTATTTCATAATCATTTAACATAACATTCATAACAGATTATCTCAACCTTAGTAACTAACTTGCCTAATACAACAGGAATGTTCCTTTTTTTTAAAGGACTATCATTCAATTGCTTATAGAGCTATAGGTTGAGTCTTTGAGTTCAGGATTCGAGAAAAAAAAAAAAAAAAACAGGAACAGACGCGTTTCGGATTGGGCGCTACTTCCAATTTCCTTGCTTTTAGGCTTCCTTCGTGGCAGACAGGCTTTCTTCCATTTCTGGGGACCCTGCTTTCCTTAGTGGCGAACGGGCTTTCTTTCTTTTCTTTTTTTGGCTCATATATCTACACAACTGGCCATTATCACTGCCTCCTGATATCGGACCAGGCTTTCTTTCTCTTCTTGCACGTTTACCTTAAACTTAACCACCGCTTTCACTGCCTATCACCGCCCTTCGATGCTGGACAAGGCTTTCTTTCTTGCATGTTTACATTAATCTTAAACTAAACTACTGTCTATTACTGCCTTCCGATGCCGGACCAGGCTTTCCTTCTCTTCTTGGCTCACTTATCTGCTCAATTGGCCATTATCACTGCCTCCTGATGTCGGACCAAGCTTTCTTTCTCTTCTTGCACGTTTACCTTAAACTTAACCACCGCCTTCACTGCCTATCACCGCCCTCCGATCCTGACAAGGCTTTTTCTTGTATGTTTACATTAATCTTAAATTAAACCATTGCCTTCCAATGCCGGACCAGGCTTTCTTTCTCTCACGTTTTTTTTTCTTCATCTTGCTACCACAAGATGTGGACTCTGACCACCGAAAAATCGACTTCAATTCACTACTTTCTCTCCTAGACCACTGAGAAGTCAGATTCAGAGTGGACACTTGCTCAAATTACTCCTCCCGAACTTTACTCCTTCCCACAAGTTTTGAACGCCTCCCCTAAGAACTCCAAGTCCCCATGCTGGTTTAATTTTTTCATTCCATTCTATTTACTAGAACAACTCGCCCTAGCTGTCTCCCTAGCGCAAAAACCAATCCTTCTCTAGAAATTTCTTATTTTTTTTCACATGGCTGTATGACCTTTTCATATTTGCAGGTCACCTCCAAAACACTCATTTTCGTGTTCACCTCTCTGCTAAATATATCGAACTTAACCCAAATATCAGTCACCATGACGCAGTTTTCTTTTGACGCGAACACTGGACGTCCACTCATTTCCTGTTTACTTCCTAATGGTGGCTTAGATCAAAAGAGACTCTTCGTAATCCCATTTCACGGTCCTATTGTTCTTGCCCTCAGCAAACCCCCTCACGCCTGTTCTCAAATGGCACCCCTTCTCTAGTCATTACGCTGTCTCTGGTAGCTCTCTTATGCTGTTCGAAATTTCCCATTTAGCCGCTATTTTAATTCCCACGTCTAAAATTGCCCATTACTAAATCCAGTGGTCTTCCAACTTTACTTTAACCTTATTTACATTAAAATTAAATATCCAATCTTTAATACTTACCATCTTTAACTTAATACTCGGGCATTAATGCTAATCCTCACTTTCCATCGCCCTTCCTGGGTTTATTTTAGAAAACAAATATTTCCATTTTAATTTGTAGGATCTGCATCTTACAAGGCGTAGGCGTAAAAGCCGGAATCATTAATCGATGTGTTAGTTGAATTGTTAGTCGAATACAATCCAGAGATACCCAATTTTCTGTAGCCTTCTGCAGTTGCTCTTCCATGCACCATTTACAGCAGTTCTACATCGTTCTAAAGTGACTCCTTGCATACCAAATGAAGGTTTCCAAACAATCATTCCAGATTAAAATTGGTTCCAGTCAATGATAATTTGCTTTTTATACCTTGAATTTTTTTTTCCTAAATTTTCTTTCTAAATTTGCAATGTGGAACATCTCAACATTTAGGTATGCACACTTTGTATTAAAAAAAAAAAAAAATACATTTTATTTAGCGATTTGGACTCCACTTGGTCAAGTGTCCAGAATCAAAATTTAGTTCAATTCAAACTGAGTTGTTGGTTTCTAAGAAGTGTTTTCATAGTTCTTTTGTGTTTGTTACTTCCCGTGGAACATATTTGCCGGTTGAGTGACGAACGATTTTTTACAAGCGTTGTACACGTAGCCAGTAAATTTATCTACAGAATTTCAGCAGATAACTGTGTAAACAAATGTAAAAACCGATGACTGAAAAAGTTTCCTGCTGCAGTAGCTTAAATTTCTTAGCAACAAAATTTAACAGTAGGACGTCTAGAATCCAATACATTTATTTATCGTGCGCATATACACCCTTTAGTCGAAACCTAATGGAAGGATGAACAGGCACAGTTACCCAATCATTAGCTATGCTTACTGGCGCGTGGAATAAGGAATCGGTTTCCGCTACTCCGTCCAGTTTACACGATCTCCACCGGTCTTTATTAAGTATGTCTCAAGGGCAGGAGAGTTCTCTTCATTAACAAAATCTATAAAGCCATCACCCCTCGCGATAAGACGGTGGTGTGATAACTCTTTTTTTATTAAATTCCGAAAACAGCAAAATACATAGAAATATTAAATGTGAATACTGTATTAATAAAAAAAAATGGATTCTCTGTTGGATCTAGTGCATCTAAGAGATAATAAAGACGACACGGGGACGTGAGTATTCCCGTGCTAGTCAGAATTTTCAGCTGCAGGAAAAATTTTTTGTTTTGGAAGATTTGGCTGTTTTATTGACCTAATTACCATATTAAATCTTATTTCATAAGTAGCATTATAGCCCTAGTCAAGCTCGTTAGTTTACTTTTAATTTAGCTAGAGATTTTGTAGGTTGCTACTCAATATACGTAGAACCTTTTTGTATCGTTCGAACCTCCGCTATTGTCATAGTACTGTAGAGTGAGTGGTAGGGGAGTTCTGATTTAATTGTGGTAAATAGGTAGTTCTAAAGTTCGAATCACGTGGGCTGTCATTAGTTGGATAATTTTGTTGTATACTGTAATTAACTTTCAAGCGTAATGGTATAGCCTAATACATATAACGCAAACTTGGTAGCGTGGTAGTATTATTACTGCGTGACTACTGAATTGAAGCTGGATTGTTATTGCATTTACTTTCATTTAGAATTGGAAGTGTAGTTCTTACTTGTGATTCTCTGATTACGTTGGTGACAACTGGTGCATAGTTACTGCATTAGGTGTATTTGTTTACTATATTATTTTAATTATATCCAATTTTAGTGAAAATCATGCCTCAGACATGAGCAGAAAAGCAAGGGGCTCAAGCTAGTGGGAGTGTTGTGGCTGTTGGAGAACTGAGGGAATTTTCCTCCGAATCACGGCCTTGTAAAAATGTATGGCCTGTTTTGTTTGCGCACATGATATTGCCAAGGGGGAGGGGGATGTCTTTGTGTGTGCTCGCTGTAAGGAGTGTGAGAATATTAGACGCTAACTCAGCGTTGTTATGGGGTTCTATGAGAGCTTGAAGAGCAGGATCGATGTCCTCGAAGGATTTAAATTGGAAGGCACCCCAAGCTCTGATGCCCACATCAACGTCAGAACTTGCATTTGATCATTAGGTAACACAACGGCAACTCCCAAGGTGGGGGGGGGGAACTGTCAGGAAAATAGGAAATATATAAAGATGGGGGATGAATACGATCAGGGTATGTCGGCCAGAGACAAAAGTTGACGTACAGCAGATATCATTTTTAAGGGCACAAAAGGTGATTTTGTACAGGTTAGCACTAATGACATTAAGAGTAGGAGATCTGCAGCCTTACTTAACAATTGTTAAGTTAACACGGCAATGTTAAAAAAAAAAGTTGCAAGATAGGGAAATTTGAAAATATCTGCAATTCTGCCCAGATACGATAGGAGGGAATATATAATGAGAGCGTTGTCAATCACTTTGGCCATGGAGAGATTATGCAAGGCTCACAGGGTTGAATTTTTCTCAGCCTGTGCTTGTTAACAAATTCAAATTATTTTATTACAGTCACCAGAATTTTTTTTTATATATATGCAATGTGTCCGTAAATCGCATGTGTTCTCTGCTCGATTTGCCTGTTTTGCTGGACTAAAAAATCGTTTCTGGGGAAAAACCTTGCTATCTACGCCTAAGACCAACTAACTCAGCCACGGAGTGAAAAAAGACCTTTAAACTTCCTCGCGACATTGATGGATGGGATTCGAACCAGGGCCACTTACACCAGGTGTGTGTGTGTGAGGACGGTGGCGCTATCGGTGCAGTGTGCTTTTTAATAAGAGATTGCTTCTATAGGGATGGGACACCCTTAAATAGAAAGGGTGCAAGAATATTTACTGATGCCTATCGAGGCAAGTCTGAGTGCGTAGCACAGTGGGATCGTCACCGTCCTCCCCACACCGGGTGGAAAAGACCCGGGTTCGAATCCCGTCGATAACGCGGGGAACTTTAATGGACATTTTTTCACTATGTGGCAGAGTCAGTCGGTCTCAGGCTTAGTTAGCAAGATCTCCCTCTACAGAAACTGAGTTTTTTTTTTTTTTTTTTTTTTTCGTCCAAAAAAAACCAGACAAATCGACCAAAGAACACACGCAACTTACAGACACAGTACACATAGGTATATGTAAGGAATTACTGGGTGACCCTAATATAATAGTTTTGTTTTTTCTATCGAGGCAGTGTTAGGTGGGTCGGAAAACTGTTAACTTGGAGGATTCACATACTAATAGATTAACAGTAGCCACAGGCAGAGGTGAAAGTGATTCTTGCACTGCTTCTATTGAAATGAGCAGCAGCCTTGAAAGCAAGGTGCCAGGAATTTCAAGGACTGCTGGGGCTCATGAAACAAGTAAATACGTGGGCTGCTAGGCTAGCTAAGAGTAAGAACAGGTGCATGTATGTTAGCATGTACAATAAGAACGTTGTAAATGAATTTGAAGTGCTGGTCAAGACATCAAAGGCGGATATTGTTGGAATATCAGAGTCGTCGTGTCACTCACATATATGGGATGCAGAATTTGAATATGGAGAGTAAAATGTATACAGAAAGACCTACTGAATAGGGGCTTATGCTCTTGATTGAGAAGCGCACAAAATCTAAGGCAGTGCATCTAGTTGACACGAGTGGCCAGTACAACGTTGAGTCAATTTGGTGACATGATCACTGGGAAAGCAAAAATGAGAGTAGGAGTGTTATAGACCTAATGACTGAGTACAACGAACAACTGTATAGAGAAATAGTGGCCCAGTAAATCAGAATGTCTTATAATGGAGGATTTTAACTTCCCAGATATTGACTGGAACTTGTGGTTTGGTCACTCAGACTTGCAAGACTTGTGGATTTATTGAATGATTGGTTTCTACAGCAGCATGTTAGAGAGGCAACAAGATAGATTTCATTATTAGCGGTGATTATTCATGCATTAAGAATCTGTAGATAAAAGAACCACCAGGTGGCAGTGATCGGTGTATTGATTTAGTTAAAGTTGTAACTATCATCAAAGGTAAAGAGAAGGATTTTTGCTTTCGTAAAGGAGTGGTTCCAAACTGTTTTTTTTTAATTCTATACATTGGGGCTAACTGATGATGTTATAAACGGAAAATTCTATATGGGAAGCATTCAGGGAAACAATCACTGAAGCTACTAGACTTTTCTTACCAACTTCGAAATATTCAAAGATTACATGGTTGCAGAATAGATAGGCACAAGTTTGCCTTTAGTCAGCGGGTGGCTGATTGCTGGAAACCATTTTCTTTTATATTGGTCTCTTTAATAAGAGTTACCAGTGTTAATGTTAAAATATTGCAAGTTTTGATTCAGTGAAAATCAAATCTTAAGTAGTTAGTTATGAAGATGAACAGACCAGAAATAACAGATTATAAGCAGCAAATGCTATACATATGGAATTCAATTTAAATATAAAATTAATAAGAAATAACATAAATAGAGATATAGGATGTAAAATTGAATCATTTATATCTAAGAAATAAAAATGATTGAAGAAGAAAACTCATCAGTTGAGTGGGATGATTCTTCATATTCAAAGTTTCAATTATTTATTTATTTTTTTTTTTACTTAAGGGTTGGTCATCTCTTATGGATGGTTATGCTCATCAGAATTGTATCAATTAATAACTTATTTTTTATATTGGTTCTTACATAGGTTAGAAGATCAATATTTATAAGAGTTGAAACAACTGAATGGTGTGTTGAAAACGTCAAGTTTTAAATGATTTCGTTTGCTGTTTTAATGGTCTAGATGGATATTAATCCCTATATTAATCTGAGATAATAGATCAGAGAAAACCAATTTACTGGAAATTAATAAATGCAGAAACTTACAATCTGCAACTGTTATTCTTTGATACAGAGGACATAAGCCGAAAAAATTATACCACTCATCATAGGATTTTCATTTCAAATTTTAATTAAATAAGAATCCTGATCATGGACCTCCTGAACCTGCTCCAGTTGATGAATTAAAAATTTAGTACTAGGAGCCAAAACCTGGGAAGCATATTCCAGAATTAGATTAACAGTCATAGTGAAAGTTTTTTTATTTTTAAGTTGCATATTATTGAAAGCAAAAAAAAAAAAAAAATTCTTTTTTAGAAAACCTACTGTTTTTGAAACCTTGGTAGTAATTTTTTTCAATATGTTTGTTAAAGTTTCCATTAGAGAAGAAAATAATCCCCAAATCCCTCATTTATTTAATCTTCTCTATTATTATGATTGCCCAATGCATCATCATCATTAGCCATTTTCAATCCACTGCAGCATGAAGGCCTCTCCAGCAACTTTCTAGTTCCTTTTGTTTTGTGCAATGGCCATCTATTTACTACCCACAAACTCGTGAATTTCATCTGTCCATCTCCGTCGTTGTCTTCCAGGTTTTCTTCGAGCTATGTGTCCTGCGACCAGTCTAATCTTCTGAAAGCTTCCTCAAGGGCAGCAATAAACAACTTCGGAGATAGTGTCTTCTTGTCGAACGCCTTTTTCAATTTTAAATTTGCTACTGTCTTTGTCTAGTCTAATAAAGGAAGTAGCATTCTCATATTTTCTTTAAAATCATAATATATGGGGTATCTATGCCTTGCTTTTCCAGTGCCCGAAACATTGCCCTATCCTGCATAGAGTCAAATGCATTTTCATAATCTACAAATGTCAGTCATAATGGTGTTTTATATTCATTTGCTTTCTCTTATTAGCTGTGATATTACATGAAGGTGATCCATAGTTGAGAATCCTGTCAATAAAGCCAGTTTGTTCTTTCGGTTGATTCTCATCAAGAATTCTTTCTAATCTGTTAATAATGACCCTTGTGAACAACTTGCAGTGTGGGATAACAAGCTAATTGGTTTATAATTTCTGATTTATCTCCTTTTTTATGTGGCAAAACTATGATTGCATTATTCCACTCCTTAGGAATCAAGCCTTTTCTAATTCATTTTGTGAAGAGTCTTGCCAGTTTCTGTGTCATGTCTCTTCAACCCAATTTTAACAATTCTACAGTAACTTTATCTCCCCCCGGGGCTTTCTGATTCTTCGCTTTCTACTGAATACCCTTCCTCATTAGGAAGGATATGCCGTACGTATAATTCACTTTCGATCCATCTTCCTCACTGCTGGCACCATTCCCTTGTTCCTTACATAATTCTTTATAGTAGTCTTCTGTTATTTGAATTATGCCTTCTCTGCTATTTATAAGTACACCATCGCTATTCTTCAGGTTCAGTATCATTTATTTTTCTGCATTACTGCTCATCACTATTAATTTGAGTCCTTTGTTTTCCCTTAATGCTTGTTCTATTTTCTTTTGTTAAATCTTATGTCCTCCGAGGCTCTTTCTAATGGCTTTCCATAACTCAGTATACTTAATTTTGCCTTTGTCGGTGTTTACCTTGCTCTTCATTTGTCGTCTTCGGTTAATCACGAAAAGTTTTGATTAATTTGTCTTCTTAGGATTTTTTTAGCTATAGATTTCTTGGGTTTTCTATCACTTTCAGAAAGTTGTAGTTTTCCTCGTCGATATCTTGTCCTGAACAGTCGGCAGAAGCTCAAACTTGTCAAGTTCCAGTACATACTGCTTTTTCTCCTCTTCCAATATCTTAAAGAGCTTCGTATTATTTACTAGTCAGTTCTTTTTCCTTTCCTTTCTTATATCTATATGAAGTGTACATCTTACCATTCTGTGATCACTTCCAACATTTACTTGTTCAGGACGGTAACATCCTTCACAATATATCTTCTGATAGTGAGGATGAAGTCGATTTCATTAGTTGTTAATCCGTGTGGGCACTCCTATGTTTCTGTTCACCATTTTCTTGGAAAAAGTGTTCATTACTGACGTTCCTCGAGATTCTTCAAATTCCACAAGTCTTTCATTTCTTTCACCAATTCCAAAATTTCCTTTAGTTCCCATTTCTGCGCTGTTTTGTGTTTTTCCAACCTTATCATGAAGTCCCCCATAATAATAGCGTAGTAGGTTTTCTGCTTATCTAGAAGACAATTTCGGTGTACATTTCTTCAACCTCTTCATCATGACTCGATGTTGGTGCATAAATCATAACGTTTAGCTTGTACCTCTTAGAAATCCTGAGCAGTAATCTTGACACCCTTGGTGATGAATTTTTTTTTTTTTTTTTTTTATGGACCCGAAAGCAGAGTCCACCTTCGCTCCGTTCACTTTTCCCATTGGTGTACAGCAGATTGCCACTTGATAACCTTATAAATGATTGATTTCTCCTTGTTTCAGCCAAACCGATGATATTCCAATTCACATTTTCATTCTTTTTCCAGCCCTAATATCCTATCTTCATCAATGAGCGATCTTACGTTGTAACAGGTCCAGTTAAGTTTCCGTGCATGGCAACCTGGTCGAACCCAGAGATTATTAGCACCGTCTGCTTCCACTCTGATCTTCTCGCTGCCGTAAGGTGGGGACTGGGGTCATTTGTTTCGTCGTGCTGTCATGTGCTGGAGAGTTTGGTCTTTTCCTCTTCACTCTGACCAGGCGTCTTGAAGGGAACCACTCTACACGTTCGTTGCCACCTTAGTGACGTATCAGGGCTTACCATCGAGAAGGTGTGCATGAATGGATTTTAGGGAGGCAGGCCAACCGGACTTCTTCTGAAATAGATATTGGATCCATCAGTGTTTTTTGACTGAGTGTCTGACAACACACAGAATACCTGTTTTCCTCTAAGCTCCAGTGCATAATTAAAATCAAATGTATATTTTTTCCCGGTAGTCTGCAATAGATATGGAAAAGCATTTTTGATCCAACAGTGAATTTTTTTTTATTACCCGTTCCAGTATAATACGATTATGAATAATACACATTCTATTTATAGGTTTTCAAGTCATCAGCATCAATGAGTAATTTAAAATTAAATTCCGTCCCTTGACATTCCTGGATATCACTGAAAAATTCCAAATAATAGAGGATACAGAGGACAACCCTGGGCACATCCCTTCGAATGGGAAAGAAGGAAGAGTATGTATCCCCCTACACAACTGCACTTTTTCTATTAGTTAAAGTTTTTCATTAGAAGATATTCTTTGCAAACCACATCCATGTAAATTTAGCTTGGAACAAATTAGAGCATGAGGGATGGTCTTCAAAGGCTTCTTTAAGATCCCAATATATATAATAACCAACTGATTATTTCTATCAAATACATTATTTATGTCAAATTGCAGAGAAATGCAACCAGACTGGTGAAGAGTTAAGTTTTGTCCCATGAGAAACAGTTTAGAAGATGTGATCTAAGAAGTTGAATAAGTAAATACTTTGGGGGTGGGGAGGATTAGTTTAATTGTAGAAAGTCCTGACAGGAAATAGTAGAATGAGAGAGAATTTCACACTTGCGAGTGACACAGCTAGAAAGAACAAATTATAAAACCTTGGGGCGGAGGTGGGGGACATAGACTAGATCTTGTGAACTTTACCTTTCTGAAGCTTTGGAAACCATTGGAATTGGCTGTTTTAGAATGTATGGCCAAGTTTGACCAAATTTCAAGAATTGCATTGGCGCTTTTCACTATTAGAAATAATGATGATTTTTTATTTTTGGTAGGCGCAGAATAAATAAGCTTCCTTGCGTCATTACGCCATTTTAATACTAACACCAAAATATTTCCAGACTACTTTAAATGTATTCTGTTAACGGTTCAGTTTGGAAACTAACTCTGGAAGGGGGCTTTGTGACAGAATTTCATTTCGTACCGAAATGAAATTCCGCCGCTAGTCCTTCAACTAAAAAAAAAAAAAATAAATAATAATAGCTGTCCTTTCGACATCCGATATCCCCTCAAATGTGTAGCCAAAAAAAGTTCGGAACAAAAAGAAAATATAACGCAATTCACTTAACATTCCTCAATCTTCAACAGGTATTTGCGAGGAAAAAAAAAAAAAAAACTAACACTACATTCGAGTGACAGTTTTATGGGTTTCAGGAAAGTATAAAAAATTTCCGCACTCCGTCCTTGATTTATATCCGCAACCAAGTCTATTCACAAACGACCAAAATCTTCCTTCGTGCGTGAAACCTATGTTTCAGTGTATGGCGCCATGACAGGCCATAACTCTTAACTTCACATGGCCGGATTTCTGCGAAAACTTTCCAGTCTGTAATAGCGGAAGATTACAGCTCTAAAACAAAAGTAGTTTGGATCCACTGAACCTTTGGTTATAAAAGAAAAAAAGTAGGGAAACATAAAATGCGTGCAATGTTCTCTCAAGGGAATATCAGCTCTACAGGTTGTTGTCTCGGCGTCTTGTTTGCCGAGAAAAATGTTTTCGCAACAAAATAAATTTTAATGCGTTACTGAATACCATCATAGTTCACGGAAAATAAGGACACACTTAAGTTCCACTTTTCTCATATATTGTATATCATCAACAATTCGATTAGCTGAAGAAAGCAATAATATCAATTTAAATTATTTCCGTATTTTTTATTTCTTTCATTCTACGTTTCAGTTCTGTCGCTTACTAAATGTTTAACTCCTAAGGAGAGGCTGAAATAAGTAAATAAAATAAAAAAACTCCCAAAATGTGTTAGAATTTTATATACGTACCTTTTTGATGACGTTCTTCTATAACAGTGTTAATCCTAATGAGTTGCAATCCGACGCAAATTATTCTGTTATCTTTCTTTGCAAGAGCCTGCCCAAAACCCTTCTGCGGGTGATAAATTGAAAAAAGGTCGAAGTCTGATCGGATTATCAGTTCTATTTTAGTCTTTCATCACACTGATATTCTATAGGTCATAGAATTGGAAAAGACAGACAGATGGTTGGTGTTTTGAGATTCTTGACCCACTGACTACTGTTAGTGAACTAATAATCGTGTGCCTCATCATATGGTATATCATGTTTTGTCTGTGCAATTGTGCTCACTGCTTATTTGCGTTCTGTGCTATTTAAACCGTTCATTATTCCTAAACGACCTTGGGGCTGGTCAACTCATATGATGTTTTGAAGCGGATCCAAGATTCCTTTTGGTTATGTTGTCTATTATGATGTGCCAGCGCGTTGTGCACATTCAAGGACTACGAGATTATCTGTGATGAAAGGTCTCCAGAATACTTTCTCCCACGCTGTTCTTCGTTCTTTCATGAGTAGATCTTTTCGAATAGACGACACGTTCTGTAATGTACCTCACTGACTGACTTCTAGATGACTGTGGTGATATTCAACGCCGCCAGATGTTTGAATACACTCCTCTCGGTGTAATCAATCTTCCATCGTGATATCTGCGATGGTTGCGTGGGTAAAATGGAGAAGCGATCACTACCGTAGAAATTATTTTTTCAATCTTCCATGTACAAGTACAGAGGGAGAGATCATACGGATAGACGTGTGGAAGAAGGTTTTAGGGACATAACCTGGAAGGGCCAGGTCATTTCTTCCCAGCATACGCTCGATAATACGAACCAGTTCCATTGATATCTGCGTGCTTATTATATCCATTAAAATTCCTTATCAGCAGAAAAGGGGAATGCTATTGCTTAATGAATTCATCCAGGTGTTACTGTGAGACATCAATCCCAGGAGATAAATAGATAGAACGAATCGTCAGGAGGAGCCTTATTCTAAGGCAATAGTTATTGCCTGTATATTGGTGGTAGGTGGTGTAAGTTGAAATAGAGAAATTAAAAGTATATATTCGGTGCTCTGAGACTATTCGCCCACTGCGGAGCCCCCACGAGGGAACGCACACGTCCGGTTTAGCTCAGTACGTAAGCGGGTTTACCTGGAGCTCTATACCCATTCTGTTAATAAGCCTTAATCATTTCTTCAGGCCAAAGAGACAGATCAACCAAACGATTTACTCTGAGGTCTTTCAGGATCTCTCGTCTTGGCTGAAATGATAACCAAAGTGGCGCACTGAGACCGTCCACGATAACCATTAAATTTCGCTTTCCACTAGTCGTAGCGCCCGGTAAACATTGGAACACGGTGGTGTTGTCCTGGAAATAGGGTGTGGGTGTTAAATATCAGTGGTGCAATTTTAGGAGGTATTTTCACCAGGTACAAGGCCCAAGTCAGAGAGAGAGAGAGAGAGAGAGAGAGAGCCAACGTTAGTAAGAGGATACCCACTTATGCAACAAGCCTTGTACTGGAAAGCTTTGCCACTCCCTCTAATTGAGTGGAAAAAGAGTAAGCTTCATTTCTGTTGGTAAATCCTGTCCAAAGGTTTCACAAAGAGTAACATCTGCTCGAATATCCTCCGCCAGTTTCTTGAATGCTGACCTCCATGTAATTTTCCAATAGGATAATGAAAACTTAACTTTAATCCAATTGGCACTCAATCAGGCCAGTCTCTTATTCCTCGCAATAGTCTAATGCTCATCCTCGATAACATTCCTATTTTTAGACATTATCACCTATCTTAACTGGGATAAAATAGAATAGTTCTGGTATTATTTACGTTACTTCTACTTGGTACATCGCGAATATTGTTTTTTCTGCATCGGAATGCTAGGCTTTCTTTGCTATTTTTCTAAACAGCCAAACCCTGTAGAAATCACAAATCGGTCCTCCTATACAATCTTCTTTTAATTTCTGGAGTACTGACCCGAAAACTTCTATTAAACTCCTAGACGCTACCCAAAACAGAGCAGTCAGATAAATTAATAATTCCTTACTTAAAAACCCCTGTTCTAGCTCCAATCTATTTTGCTGCATGCCTCTTCTACAGATATTTCCACGTGCTCTGCGGAATTATCATCTGAATTATCATCATTAATTCCACCACTTGCTCCAAAACAGGCGAAATGCACATTAACTAGTCATTCGCATTTCAACTCGTACTCACCGAACTAACTTCGTTCCTTCCTCATTTATTCTTTATGCTCTTTGAAACAACCTTCCTGCGTATGTTGAAAATTACTATCTACAAAATTTAAAGCCCAACATCGAGGCGGATCTTCGGTTTTCCCAACCTTCAGATCTCAATCAGTAATACAATACTTTACATTCCAGAACCTTTTGTTCCCGGGGATGAATCACTATAAAGTAAAACAAACCAGTAAAATAATGGTTATTCGCATTTAGCCAGCTTGTAATTCGCATTTCTCAAACTATACTATCTCAAAAGAAGCGGCAATATCGCAGCTTTAGAGAGACTGTAACGACGTTTGGTTTACTTCTTGGACGATATAATTTCGAACGAGATAGAGGAAGGGCTTCCTGTTTTAGTAACGATCGAATGTTTATACATACGAATTTTTTATTTATGCGCATTTGATCCATTTTGGTGACATTATTAGTGATTGTAAAGCCACATACATACTCGTAGCTAAATATATATGTGAATTTATAATCATAATTTTCTTTGAAATCCTTGAGATAATTAACGGTCGTCTAGTGTAAATAGTAATAGCTGCAGTAACATACTGTTAATTAAATTTTATAATAAACATGTAACGTTTCATGTATCTTATGCATAAATTTCTTAGGCTTTATGATAGGTAAGCTGTGTGCACAACCTTGCAGTTAAGTTTTATTCTGCTCTGATACGAGATGAATGTTGTCTATAAAATTTAATAACACTGACTGCTGCTTTTCTCTACAGATTTTAATTAAGGAAGGGGGAGTTTGTCACAGGAATTGCAACTAAGTCTATAGTTTAGATTTTAAACCGGAAGCAGTGAAAAATGTTTGTCACAGCTGGAAAGAAATTGCAGTGATTTGTTAATTTATGAAGAAAATGTATACGCTTGGGGATTTTGTTCAAAACTGAGGTCAAAATGAATAGCTGCTGTTCTCCAGCAAAATATCCTAAAAGTATATAATATCTATAAAGCTGTATTAAATGTTGGGTTAAGGTCGTCCGAAGAATGTACGAATACGTACTTAAGGTCACTACTACTGTACCGTACATAATGATTTAGAAAAACTACTTGCCCAAAACATTTAGAACAGTTAAGGAAATATGCATTGTTTGAGTATTTAATATGCAAGATTCTGTGCAGAAACCTGATTTGGGTTATTTCGGAATTAGCGCTGATTCAACTAAGGTCATCAGGCGTTGGCATATCGTATCTACAAACTATGTGCATTCTAGGGTCAATTTGCCTGCCCTTCATGACGAGAACCTTTCCGCTCAAAAAAGGGAAAAAATAACTATACGTTTGAGACTGTCAGTCTGCCCAATATTGAAAAAGCCTACGAAAGTTCCTGCCGTTTGTGTAATTCAAATCCATGGTATAGAAGGATTATATGGAAGTCGCTGTGCTAGCCACGAGGGCACTGTCAGGAGGAAAGAGGACTTCACATTCTAGGTGAGTATTTTTAAACCGATTTTCTGAAAGCGTTGCCCAAATGCTGTGCAAAATACCCTACCAAGAATAAGCACTTACCTATACATGTCGAAATTTTGATACACTTATAAATAAAATTATAGTATACTCGATGGGTCTATACTAAAAAAATCTAGTGATGTAATTGATTTGACTTTTGTTTCTAATTATTTTAATGAAAGTGAATGAAAATGAACCAAATGGAGCTAATGTGGATTTTGTGTTTCCACGATATACATACCAAGCAGTATATAATCCGCCAAGACAATGCTATATATTTTGATGTTCCGCCAAGTCTTTCATTCCAAACCGTTCTTTTTTTTTTTTTTTTTTGGTAGTTGTTGGCGCATCGGCTTCTGTGGCCATAGTGCACCTCCCAAGGTTTTTTGCAGTACTTTGATCCAAGCCCGAGGCGGGATTTGAACCCGCGACCTTTGGGTTGCAAGGCAGGCACTTTACCCACTCGGCTAGCCCGGTCGGCCAAACCGTTCTGTAGGACCACAATGGCTGAAGCAACTATCTGGTCTAACCGTGTTTTCTTTACTTACAGTCAATCTGTTAAATACCTTAAAAGGTATTCTGATTTAACTCTCCAACCTTTCTGACCGAGACCGTTGACGATAGCATCATGCCTTTTATAAAAACGACCATGAATGGACTAGTAAAACTCAAATGCTAGACAATCGTTGAACGGAAAATTCTGTCTTTTTGAAATTCTTACACTATCCATGGCATGCAAGGAATTACACAGCAGTTAAAAATTGTTGTTTGGTTTTTAGGAGCATTAGCAACTAAGGCCATATTGCTCCGGGATATGCGGTGGTCATTCCTTGACCTTTCCGCATCCTCCGTATTTGGTGGTGACTGGCTCGAACCCCGGTCTAATCAAGAAGCGTGTGCTACGCACTGCTCCTCCTTCTCACCTGGCTACGGAGGCGCCTTACACAGCAGTGGAATCGGTTCTAGTTCTGATCATAACGGTATATTCAAGTTCTGAAAATCGAATAAGTATTCTCAGAAAATCGTCTGTTCTAGGTCCATTCAACGAGTTTTGTAGGCAAAAAAAAAAAAAAAAAAAAAAACAACACATTGAGTGACTAGTGCTTGACTTCGGCGGAAAATAAAAAGGTGCATTTATCAAAGAAATTGTATTCCTGACATTTCGCTGTCAAATTGGGTTATATCCTCACTCATGTCTTTAATTCTTTGGTTTCAGTGTCGTTGGACAAGGACACCTGACTCAATCGCTTCACGGCATCCTCTTCCAGCACCATTTTAGCTATTTCCAGCGCACATGGCTTCACTAGGCTTTCTCCGGTTGTGTTGGGGGCTTCTTTTCTTTGGAAATCATGTACGGAACTTTTGTAACTTTGTAGGAAGCTTCCAGAAGCTTTCCCAGGAGGAGCAAACTCATTCTTTTCAACTTGAAAGCATCAATCGAGGTTCCAACATGATTATTGTGCTTGGTTTCGAGATGTTCTCTCAATCCTGATGTCTTCAAATTTCCATTGCTCATTACCAAACTGCGAATCAGGCATTGGGGATCTTTCAGTTCCAATTTTGTTCTGTCACACAGGTTAAGCCAAAACCAACATATCATTCCACTTCCGTTTTTTTTACAGACGACATTTAGCAATATTCTGTGAAAACATAATAAAAGAAATTGGAAATTTTAAATTTCAAAAGAAAAACATTTTTTTTATGAAGTAACAGTATCAGAAAAATCTATTTCGAAATAGATACTCACTTGTAACAAAAAAGAAAGGTGTGCGTAAGGGCTGGATGGAGGGAGAAATCTAACTCCGACCACCCCGACATATCAACTGGCAGAAGTGGGAAGACGTCTGTGTTTGAGTGATCCGCTAGTTGATTGGTTAGCTGCGTCGCCGCCTCAATCCATATTGATAATAGTTAGTACTGTAATCTAATCTAACTTTATTTTTATTTTTTTTATTAAATTGTTCAGAGATAGTCCCATACCCCCATCATTTTGTTTCCATATCCCTGGTTAAGAATCGCTGATATGAAGTTTATATTAAAAAAAAAAAGACTCTTAATGATAGTCTTGGATGCAAATTACCTCGTCTACTAACACAAAAAAAAAGAAAAAAAAAAAAAAAGAGTAAGGCTGGAATTCAATACCTAGCGATCGAATTAACCCTGGTAGGAGAAATGAGCTAATCAAAACCATAGTTGATTAATTCATTTGAAAAAAAACGTGATTAATACCCTAATGAAGACAAGGAGCGAGAGAAGGAGATCCTCCTTCCTAGGATTTTTCGGGATAGAGAAAGAATTACGTAAATTACCATGGTGACGGTATTAGCATTATATAAATGTTTAATAATTTAGAGTTAACTCTATACTGTTCTGTTCGGGTCTATTTAACCTAAAGTAAATTTCAGTCCCATATGTTTCCAACTGATATTTTTCCCCAAGATGTTATGACTTTAATTATGCGTATGTAAGTAATTATTATAAGTATTTTTTTATTTGCATTTTGTTTTGTTATCTAAATTAAAATTGCTTACGTCAGCAGGGAAAGTGATATCGCAGTGCGCTTCTCATCAACAGAATACTACTCAATGGCGCTTTTGTCGTCCGTTGATGGGATTTTTTTTGCCGCATCGACTACCCTGTTAATATTTCGCCGGTTCATGCGATATTCTGTCATCTTTTCGCCGCGTATTAGGGAAGAATCAAATTCTATCGGGCACTCTGAATTTAGCCATTTTAAAACTTATCGGTAATACAATAATCACGATGATAACAGACATCTGGCACATGCTTCGTGAGCTCAGCATTCGCTAATGCTGCATTAGATCCAGCCTTATGTAAATGTTTCTCGCAAATAATGCATTCTGCATCATTTCTTCAACTGCTGGGAATTCAGAGCACTGGATCAGGCCTGCTTATTTGCGAATGAACTAGAGTCCTGCGCCTGATTTTTTTTTATTTGTGGCCCTTGAGCCACATTTTTTCCAAGGTTAGTTCCGTTTCTTTTAAGCCAGAATTAATCTATTGGGTTGTTACTTCTCGAGGTTTTTACTTCATTATTAGAGAACTGAAGGACTAAAAACTTAGGATTTAATTTTCTGAGGTTTTATTTTTCTCGCTGTATCCCCTTCTATTGGCAACATCAGGCGTTGCTGAAATTGGAATCTACGCTGGAATTTTTTTTATGAAACTCCCAAACACGAGAGGTATTAGAACCTATAGTACCGTGCTTGGGTTAGAGGTTGAGAAGATATTTGTTGGCATTAGACTTGAACTTCTGTAGACTGTAATTTTCAGGAAATACGTACGAAGGAAGGTTGTTCGGGAAAACGGCAGTTGAATGAATAAAACCAGGAAGATGAAAAGTTGGTTCTGTGGGTTTGAAGTTGGACAGTAAATGGATGTTGGCTGGTGGCGGCACGTGTTCGGACTGTTTTCAAAGAGAGAGCGGGAATTATAGAAGCCAATTCAGAAGAACGGTGCCCATGGAAGTATCTGTAGAAAAGACATGCAGCAGAAATAGAACGTCTGAGACAGACGGAGAGATTCTATAAGAGATGAGTCATTAATTACCCCCAATTGCTCTCTTCTCAATGGAATCTAGAAGCCTGAGAGAGGTTTTGGGGGGGAACTGCCCCATACGTGGGCACAATATTCCATGGTCGGGCGGATTTGCGATTTGTACAGAGTGAGCAGCTGTTTGGAAGAAAAGTAACGCCGAGAGCGAAAGAGAAAACAAAATTTTTTAGAAGCAGAGGAAGCAATATTTCTAATGTGCCAAGAGAGATTAGAAGTCAGGGTAATCCACAAAAGAGATATCTGAGGTTCCTAAAGGACCACTCGCTTCTACCGTGTACTTAGAAGGGTTGTTTGTGAGAAAAAGATAAAGCGTGTTGGCTGTATAGTTAGGATTGTCCGGTATTCTTGCAGGTAAACGAACAATCTGTGCAAGGTCATTAACAATTGGAAAAGTCTTAGCATCTGGAACAGTTGGGTCGATGTGACTAGAAAACGGAAGCCAACTGGAGTTGTGATCATTAAAATCACCAGGGAAAGTTACCTCACTGTTAGGATAGTAGGACTGGAGAAAGTACAGTTGCAAAGATATGAAGTCAAAGAGCTCCAAGTGATTAGTGGAGTTAGGAGAATGGTAGAGACAAGAGATGAATTTGACACAGAGGTAGAGAGATTTTAAGCCAGAGAAGATCGAAAAGAGGAGATTCCAAATTACTAAGTCTCTGACATCCCAGTGAACTCAGTAATCTCTGGCCTTCCCAGTGAACTGGTACACATATAATGAAGGCAACGCGGAGATGGGGGAAACCCCTGGTGCCGTTAGACACGAAATGCTGTATATAGTATAGTGTGTTCGTGTCTAACGGCACCAGGGGTTTCCCCCATCTCCGCGTTGCTTTCATTATATGCTTTCATTATATGTGTACCAGTTCACTGGGAAGGCCAGAGATTTAAAAGTGTAGGGATTTTGTAAGTGTAGTGTTGTTTCGTTGTTCTTCTGGCCATTTAGCCGCTAGACCCCTGCTGGGGCCCAACGTTGTCCACACTATGCCTCGTGGAGGCAGACCAGGTACCCAGTAATTTTAAGTTTTACTCCGTGCAAGAGAGCACAGGTATAGCCTGTGGCGTTGGCAGCAGAGCTGCAATGAGATCAAATCCATGGTAGGTCTTCTATTTGAGTTCTACTTCTTCTAAAGAGATGTCAACTTCTAGGGTTGTAGGTCATTCCTGGGACAAGTCCTGTTCTTGCAGCTCAGGTTGTTGAGGTTGCGCTTGCAGTCTGTCATCAAGTTTTTCAGTTTTAATCTTCTTTCGTTTAAAGAGGAGAAATGTGGGACATGCTGTATGAAGTAACGAAATATGTGGATATGGCGTACACATGGTAAAAATATACCAAGATCCTTGACATAACGTGGCCTCGACAATGTCCGCCGCATATGCACTACTCGGACTCCCTCCAGTCACTATCTGGCAGAGTAGAGGTAGCAAGATTATACACTAGCTGATTCGGAAGCATCCTAAAGAGTTACCAATAGGTTTGGTTCTGTGTACTAGCTAGCGGCGAGCCTGCGAACACCGTTTTAGAGCTGTACCCTCGAAATGTAAGGAAGACTGGATTGCGCCATGATGTTCATCATAACCTCAAATGTTATGATGCATTTAAGAAGAATTATATATGAAATATTAGAAAATTTGTAATTCATGCTATAAGTCGTTAAGTTTCACTTGTTTGCCAAACTGGGACCTAAAAATACAAAAATGACCACGTCACCACTAAACGGTTAAACGAACTTTCTTCAAAGTTTTGCAAATGATACCCCAGAGACAGTGAACTAATTGTGAGCTACGACTGTACTGTAATCTGTAAGGAAAAATTAAATTTCAGTCATTTCCGGGGTTATCCAACGTCCGTATCTACTCACTCTGCACATGCGTGCGTGCTCTGCTCGCCTGCAGATTTCCACGTTTGTGTGGGCTGAAAACGGAATAACTTGTAGGTAAAAACTTCATGAGCATATTTATTCTCAAATAATTCAGTCACAATATAATAATCTTTTAACTTTAAACTTAGGAATTGTTTATTACCCTTTATAGGCTAATAAAAAGGTGGTTGAGTGGGAGAAGACAGATGGTAATCAATGGACTAATCAATGACTCTTCGTGGACTAATGCTATTAGTGGAGTCCCCCAGGGTTCGGTGTTGGGCCCGCTGTTGTTTTGTAATTTATCAATGATATAGATGAAGGTATATCAGGCTTAACTTCGAAGTTTTCAGATGATACAAAGCTTGGCAGGGTTGTTAATGACAGCAATGGCAGTGTGCTACTGCAACAGGATCCAGAAAATTTGGGCAGATGGGCTGAGAAGTGGCAATTGGAGTTTAACATTGACAAATGCAAAGTACTGCATATGGGTAGAAGTAATCCTAGAGGAATGTACCAACAGTGTGGTACTACACTTAGGGTGGTAGAAAATGAAAAAGATCTGGGAGTAATTGTGCAATCAGATATGAAGCATTTCTGAACAATGCAGACAGGCTGCCAGAACGGGGTCATGGGGTTTTGTCAATGATATAGATAAATTTTGCTAGTAGGGAAAAGTAGGTGATTATCCCTTTGTATAAGGCGATGGTCAGGCCACGCCTTGAGTACTGCGTACAGATCTGGAGGACTCGTTTTAGGAAGGATGTAGAGTTGCTTGAGCGTGTACAGAGAAGGTAAACAAGATTGGTGAGGGGAACGAAGGGTCCTCTAACTAAGAAAGGTTTAAGTTCTGCAAATTACAGCGGCTGGAGACTAGGCACTTGTTAGGTGATCTGGTTGAGGTATAAGGCCTTGAATGGGTTGAGCATGCTGAATTCTGATGGGATTCTTTCTCAGATTACGAATTTGAGTGGGATAATTGAGGAAAGAAAGTTGTAGAATAGATGTGCGACAATTTGCCTTTAGCCAGCGGGTGGTTAATTGCTTGAACAAACTTCCATCTATCGTTGTGGAAGTTGGTAGCTTAAATAAATTCAAGGAGTAATGGACAAACTTTTAGATGGAATGGATGGGTGAAAAAAAATTTTTGGATTATGCTAATCTAGAGAGGTTAATCGTTTCACGTACGGTTTTAATGACTCGATTCAAGACAAGAAATTTTCTATTAAGAATATTACTATAATTAATACCACTTGTTATACCACGTGAAATGAATAATATAGTTTATACCACGTGAAATGAATAATATAGTTTAAGCAATCTTTCTCTATAATCATTAAGCAATCGTCCTCTATAATAAGCAATCCACATTAAGGTGACGTTTCAGGCATCTTGCCAATACCCATCATCATACCAATCTGTTGGACACAACACTGTTAGTATATTCTGTTTGTAATTGCGTGCATTGTTTAGTCAGCGAGTTTTGCCGGATTAAAAATCCGACTTTCCGCGAAATAAACTCATGCAATCCTTGTCCGAGACAGGTTAAATTCACCACAGTGTAAAAAAGAAAAATCCCACAAAACTGTCTCCCTTCTAGATGGGAATCGAACCTTAACCTTTTCTACACGGATACGGAAGAATGATAATATTAACCATTGCGTTAGCTGCCAAGGTATTCCTGACAGACAGTACTAACTTCACTTATTGTTTGTGCGCAGCGTAATTAAAGAAAGATAGAGTTATGTCAATCAAAATACGTTGGCTTGGCAATTCCATTGGGTCGATTAATTGGTAACTTAGTAACGAAATACGACGGGTCCAGTGGCCTTTGGCTTGATATTCATGCGTGTTATTTTAATAATAATCTCTGCTAACACATTATTGAAGCAATAAATATACAAGTTGCAAGCGAGAAGTACCGAGGCATATGCGAAAGTCACCTATGCTCTCTTCAGCTGTGCGGCCTTAGTACACGAAATTTTAACAACAAATGTTCTGCTCAGGATGTAACTCCAGCTGTAGAACGACACACGAGCTGAGTTTCAAACTGCTTGAATTAAAAACATGACGGAGAACCCTACATTAAACAATCTGAGAACGGGTACCTGTAAAGACAACGAAGTCGGAATTAATAACAGTATTTCTTATAGTTTACCTTTTTTTTTTTTTTTTCAACGAGTCAATGTTTCGAAGTTTCCACCGTCTACTTTTTACCACGGTTCATCCCACATTATATTTATGGCATCACATATATTAAGACCACGTACCTGCGTTACTGCGCATTCAGACAGGTGCTCCATGCGCTCCTAACTCAGGAACATCAACATTCCCATCCGCACTTCCACTCTTGGTGGCACGTTACATCTTTCATGCACAAGATATCTTGAGAGATCTTGTTTTCAGTTGACTCGCCCATTACTCACAATTTAAAAAAACTGAAAATAAACTTCGGAATCTTGTATTAAAAAAAAAAAAAAAAAAAACTCTTGAAGTATTTCCTGAAGAGGTTCATTCTGCAAAAAAAAAAAAAAAAAAACAACATTCTTTTCTGTCTTAAAAGGAACATATTTGAAAAGCGCCTTTATAAAGTTTCTAGGAATGGACCATAAGAGATAAATGATATTGACCGAGCTCTAAACTTCTATTACATAGTTTTTTTGGTTTTTTTTTCGGCATATTCATATAGATCTTTATTCGCGTCATTTATCTTTTGCCTATTACTTTTACTATTTATCTTTTAAAATAAAATTCGTTTGCCAATTATTTAGAAACGTAAAATGTTTACAGTAGAAAAGTGAGAAGCTGCCAATCTATATTTTTCAAAAATAAACTATCCATAAAAACTGAATTCTGCGCCAATCTCAGATAGCAAACAAAAATAAAGTAATATAAATAATTTATTGTGATGTCGCGAAGAAGCTACCACATGGTTTTATGTCAGTCTTATTTTTTACTTTTGTTGCTTTTCAACCTTAGGTTGTCAGCGTATGTTCGCAGATCTCTGGAGATTTAAAGCGAGAGATGGCTCACAAAAGGAAGTATCATTGCAACGTAACTACAGAAGAGGCAATTTTATATGAGTGGCCTGGAGAAGGAGGAAAGTGGGTGGATCCAGGCAGTAATATCTGCTTCGTAAGGAACGTAACAGTTGGAAGAAGTTTACATAGGTCAAAAGTTTTCTTCTTTCACCAAAAAAAAAAAAAAAAAAAATCGAGTAAACAGTTGAGAGCACTCAGTCTAAATCCCAAAAGCATGGTTATTTGTGTACTATAAAAACCTTTATCATAACTTGAAGTGCAGAGAAATAGGAATTTTGTTTTCATCCGTTAACAACTGAAGGTCATCGCTTACAAATGCATGGGGTAAAATATACAGTATTATTGCAAAAAATGAGTCTAGTAAAATGGCCAGAAAACTCTATCGTTGGTTACAACAGTGGCAAAACGTTTGCAACTTTAAGAATCAAGTTTAGGTTGATACTACAATAGTTGGTAGTTAGGGAAACCATTGCTAAAAGAGAAAGTTGTTCTGATATAACTTCAAGGCAACACGGGCCATAGAATCCCAACATGTATCATGTCTGAAGTGCCACATGTTCGGAGGCCGAGTTTTCATTGTATTTTCCAAAGATTAAATAGGTGGGGATACAGAGCTGGTCAACGGTTTTTAAAATTTTTGAAAAACCTTTGGAGATCTCTCTATCCCCACTTAACATTGGCTGGCTTTTTCCTGTTAGAAAAGACCTTAAGTTCTTCGCAAGTAGCGAGCATTACTGAAGCAATTCCGAAAAAAAACAAACGAGTGAAAGGTAACGCGAACAACTGCTACATGAACCAAAAAAATATATATATATATACATATTTGAATACAATAATAGGCTTAATTCCTTGCTGCAATCAGGAATTAGTTATTTTTTTAAATTCACTGTTTGTGAATTTTTTAATAAATCTCGTTATTCATATCGAAAGCTGCTTTTTATAGTAACTTTCATACTAAAGTGGACTTGTGAGTTGCAAACTGTTTTCCTGTGCGCCATGAGAGGCCGTATTTAACTGCGTAAACATTCATAAATTTCGGTGCGATTCAAAATGGTCTCAATGATTTTAAATAAGTTTTTCAAACCGCAAGAATACGTTTATTATATTTTTTGTTGGAATAAAGTAGTGCATATAGGCATGGGACTTTAAAACTCTCCAAATCACACGATAAAGGAAAATAACAGTATTCAGCTTGTTTGTGAATTCTTCGTTAAGGAGACGTGATACAACATTACAAATCCACTTTGCTAGAACTATACCATTTTTCCATCTGTGTTAAAATAGTTAAGATAGTGTCAGAAAGACATTAAAAAAATTCAAATACTTTAACTTAAAATATCTGAATTGTCCATATTCCTTTCTTTCTTTTAAATGATTAATATTGTGACACGCTACAATACTGCACGTTAATTGGAAAGAAAGGAATACAGTTCATCCGAGGTGAGGTCGCGAAACTAAGCCAACAGGCATATGCGAGCTGTTCCTCGTTGCCTGTAGCACAAATAAACCCCGAAAACAACACTTCATCACGAACTCATTTCGTGAACTGCCTTTTAAGGTGATGAAAAAAATTCTTGGGTTTTAAAAAGTTATGTATATAATCGGTCATTTCTTTTCGTTACGTGTAAAAGGACGAAAGGCAACTATTTTAGAGCTCAAAGGAATAAATTTAAAAGTCGCTGAACGGACTGGCTAAAAATCCGAGAGAAAGAAAGACATATCACAATAATAATAATAATCCAGCAAAAAATTAAAGAGAAATGTCAGTCATGAATCTAATCTCTTCAGAAAGCTGCTAGATCCACAACTGGCAAGCATTTCGATAGCCAGACAACCAAGAACTTTAGCAACTTGTTTGAATGGCTGTACCAGTTGCGTGAGTTCTTGGTTGTCTGGCTGTCGAGATACTGCTTGTCAGGTATGGATTTAGAATCTTTCTGAAGAGATTAGATTAGTGGGTGACATTCCAGTGTTTTTTCATTTTTCTTACCCGTAAGGTGGTTGTTATTGTGATATTTCACTTTTTTAGATTGCGACTTATTTAAATTTCAAGGAGGGTTTGACATGACGGTGAAAAAAAAAAAAAAAAAAACATTACTAAACCACTCAATGAAACCCATTCTATGGAAGCTTTTATTGGTGACTGCAACAACTAATTATGCATATTATACATCCCAATGAGTCTGTTCTGCCGAACCCGCTGTAAATTGTCTGGTATTATATGATCAGCAGCAACTCTGAAAATGTTTTTCAATATGTGTAAGTTTTCTGATAACGGAGGCTAAACTTTATTCTTAATGAAGAATGAGAAGGAAAAAATCCAAACCGTATGAGGTCTGGGGATCGCGCTTACCACGGAGCAGAACGTGTGGGGGGTGGATAAATGTTATTTTAGATTGTGGGGGATAGTTGCTTAATTAATAAATCTCTTTACTTTTAATAAATCTCTTTAAACTTTCAGACCCACCTCTCTTAACTTTGTATTTCCCAGTTTATTTTCCCCCTAATTTATCCCCTTCCACATTAACACCTGACTTGTATACTGAACAGAAAATCACAGATTCTGGGGGAATAGTAGTTCGTGTATGTCTCCTCTGGACTGGCTGAGTATTCAGAATGACTCATACTACACTTGATAAACATATACAGTACAGTATTGTTTATTCACAGTATATACATTAAAAGAATATATCATACATCATCGTTTGGGGATTATGTTAATTAATAGCATTATATGTGTGCTAAGATGTAATGATAATCACAACTCATATCTTCATGTGTTTCTGCCTTTTCTCCTTCTGGTTTAGTTTACATCTCATAACATTCTCTTGTCTTCTAACAATTTAAACTTCCCAACTGGGATTACAGCAGTGAGCATAACACCTATATGTGTATTTTCCTAGATTTATAAATCCCCGCTATAATCTTTCTTTAATTATCCCTTCCAAAATAATTACATGTGCATAGAACATAGTCTCAACTTAAAACATACCAGTCTCGAGTTCATATATCTAAATATTCCTTGCTTATTAACTTATCTTTGTGGTGAAGTACATATATCTATATCTTATGAACTTTCTCCTTCCCTTTATGCTAAACAATATCAAATCAACTATCATCTAATTTAAAACATTCTCTAGAGTCCTTTCTTTCAAATCAAGCTTAAAACTATTATCTGCTACTTACATAACATCTTAGGGTATCACGCTTTACACAACCTTTTTCTCACTCAGGGGCGGCCATCATCAATATAGGGCATCATCAGACTCCTACTGGAATTAGTCATCGGCTAAGGAACTGCTGCTCATCTACAGGAATTCTCCTTCGTTCAGGAACTCACTCTTTTCTCCATAAATGGGTTGCTCTGGCCCGCTTTGGGCGTCTGATCAGCTCGACGATACTGGGGCGCATAATAAAATTATCAGGACTCTCCTTACTGCTCTATCTAGAAGCCAGACTGTATAACTCTTCCTCATCTTTCTATACCGAGACTTTTCGATCCTTATCATTCAGCTCCAGCATATGTTTCCATCTTTCATTGGGCATCCCCTTCCTATTTCTACGTTGCGGCTGACCTCTCCCAGAACTTGCCTAACGAATTGTCTTTGCGACAAACTGCTTCAATTTCCACTACCACATTCCAGCGATTCTCCCGGCACTTCTCGGGATTTCTTTCCGGCCGCACATCACTCAGGCACACCCACAGGAACTTCCAAAACTGCCCAAACTGTCAAAAAACTCACTCTTACTCCCTCTCTCTTCTGTTGCATCTCCTTTTGTTCCAGCCACCCCTTCTATTCTGATCCAATCGCAGTTCGTTCTTCATCATCTCTATATTCTCATTTGCTCTCTCCCACTTCCTCCGTTTTCTTGGCCCTTTCCTTTCCTGGAGAAACATCCGAGTTCTCGAAATTTCTAGAAGATTCGATGAACTTCCGGAAGTCTAGAAATTTCTAGATATTTCCTTGTGATCATTCCCGATTCACTTACCGCTATTAGTACACTCTGTTTTTTTTTTCTCTACCGCTCCTTGAAATCAGTAAGTGCTCAAGGAGTCGGTCTGTTTTATCCACAGGCTAGCCATTTCCACAGGTGTATGCCGCATCCAGGGTTCCCTCCACCCTCTTAGTCTTTAAAATTCTTCCTCTCCACAAGGGGGAGTCGGTTCCCTTATTCTTTTCTTCCAAAGAGCTGCCCACTTTCTGTTTATAGCGACTTGAACTGCCCTTACGGTGCTCCCATTGTACTCTTGTGCACTGTCCAGCTACCCCCCCCCCCCGTTGTTACGCTAATCCTCCCCTACTTAACTGTACGGTACAGAGCGATCGCAATCCAATCATCATATGTAAATAATATTATTTAATATATACATATATATATTTTCTTGTTATGTTGTAATATTTATAACATAACATTCCTTAGGATAAGTGTAAGAATTTGGTTCTTACAAACGACCTTATACTCCCAATTTGGTATTCATAGATGAAGGGAGAAATGTCGGCCCTTTAAATCGCCTTGGAATGGATAAGAAATTGGCGAATACTAAATCTCTGTAAACGTTATAATGCAGTAACAAATTGAATTTCGACTCAAGCGTTTAGGGCATAAGCCTCAAGCTATGAAGGAGTCTAGACTATGTATAAATATAGTGCAAATGCATCAGGAATACATAGCTGTATCTGAATAAATCAGATTATTATTCAGATACAGCTATGTATTCCTGATGCATTTGCACTATATTTATACATAGTCTAGACTCCTTCATAGCTTGAGGCTTATGCCCTAAACGCTTGAGTCTAAATACATGATACACCATCAGGCATCTCTCATATTGTGGAGTTATACTTCATAACTGTTTTGCCATCATTGCATCACTCGGGTACCTACCCACCCACCGAAGAAGGGCCAAATAGCCCTGAAACGGTGCCGTCTGGGTGGTGGTATCCATCTGAGAATAAGTAACACTAGTCTTCTCCTTAGGTGAAGCGTTACTTATTCGAAGTAGTGCAATATCATGGCAACTCGTTGTGAAGGTATTCACAATATGAGATATAACTTAAAACGATGCCGTTTTATTAATAATCTGATTTATTCAGATACAGCTATGTATTCCTGATGCATTTGCACTATATTTATACAAATTGAATTTCTTAATGAGAGCATCTCTAACCGTTGGAGTCAATGTGAATATTACTTTGTCTATCTTAGTCTATCTACGCAATCTGTGCCGTCACCCCTCCCTAATCCCATTTTAATTTCTTTCTTTGCAATTATGTGAAAGACTAAGTTTTGACCCGCTTACCAGATGGTCACGTGAAAGATTGACAGTTGCCCTCATGAAAGGAATCTGTTACTCTGCACACATCAAAACGAAACTTTTGATGTGTCAAGCAAAGAAGTAGAGCACTTCAAGCTGTACCTGTTTACTTATACATAGATTCTTGTTTATTTTTCCAAGCACTATTTTTTTTCATAATACCTGTATCTCAAACGATCTTTTTGAATTACTTTTCAAAGGGCACGTTTTCTTACTTTTACTTTAAACGATTGTATATTTTACTGTTTCAAGGTTCTAAACATCATTTTGGTTCTTTCGAATCAATTTCTTTTAAAAAAGTCTAAATGTAATTAACTTTATTTATTACACACACGCGCGCAAGATTCGTTCTAAGTTCATATAGTGAAACTATACATAAAATACCATTAAGAGAGACAGATTTACCACATGTACAGATGCTTCAAGGAATAGAACACATTCCGGCAAACAGCGGTTTGACGAGACGCGATCGGACACGAAGTAAGAAGAGTTTGAAAGTGCGCCAGAATCTGAAGAAGAAAAAGTTTAACAATAGACGGATATGTTTCTCAAAATATTTGCCATCTGCTACTATACACAATCTAAGCCAAAGTTTTACCAACTTTCTAGACGGCACGTGTCTAGACGATATGGTAATTTATTAACATTTCAAAGTATATTTGGGCTTCTCCCATACATCTGACAGAGGATGGAAAGAACTCTACAGGGGGGGGAGGAGGGAGAGAGAGAATAAATGAATGAAACAGAGGAGAGGAACACCCAAATGTGGTGGGATATAGCGAGCTTTGTCGGATTGTTTGAACAGTAAGAAACCTCAGGTCATGAGGAGTCGGAGTATTCAATTTGAATATTCTGTGGCGCAAGACTTTTTTGGGAGGCTACTTCCGAAAAACAGCGGACAGGTAAGTTTTTAATGGAGCAAGAATAACTTAAATGCCTTAATTGCCTTTGCTTGATTACTACTTTTAAATATCAGTTAAAGTCCATAATTAGAGAGGGCTTTTGCTCATGTCGGGTATGCAGTAATCATGGACTTGAACAAGGGGTTAAGCAAGGCCAGAGTTTCTAGCCCAGAAGGGCTGGGGATGTTATCAGTAGCGCTCTAACCATGTTGGTCAGGTATAACCAAGGTTAACTTAGTAATTTTGAGTCTTCTTTGTCAGATTTCCTAATTATATAAACACGCTTCGTTTTTCTTCTTTATTTACAAAACTTGACGCTGGAGCATCTTTCACATTCATTAATATTACTACTGAGGCCTTAAGACACGTATGAACTTCGTCACGCGCTGATCATTATTGGTTTCTTGGAGGGGGAATCTGTCTCGAACAAGTAATGTGATGAGCCCTCCCTTCGCTCACCCCTCTTGGCCCTTCATCTCCACCACTTCTTTTTGTAATAAATAGTGGTAATTCTCAATTTTTTAAATCAGCCAGATACTTATACAACAGGCGATCATCGTTTCTGGAACTTTTTTCTTTTCAAGCATAACCTCCCCAAAACGAAACGGGTATCTTCAGCGTTCTGCCCTTTTAACTGCCCATGTTACATGCACGTATAACTTACAAGAAAAGAATTGACGAATGAATAATATATGAAGGCAACCTGCTGTAGGGAAATATATTAAATACTTCGTAGATATGGATATGCGCAAAGCAGCAGAGACCAATATTGTCAGAATATAAAATATTACGAAGGAAACGAACAGTATAGACAGTAACTATAGATGTTCCTCCCCTCCCCCTTATTGGGAGCAAAAAGGGAGGAGAGCACATCTTGCTGTTACCAACTATTGGATCCCTTACAATGAGTTAAGACAGTAAAGAAAATATTTTTTACTGAAATCGAAATTAAACAGTTTTAGTAAATCGTCTTCGTTGACAGTGAGTATGAATTATTACGAAAGAAAAGAAGAGTGATCCTTTACTTCCATAAAAAAACAAAGGATCGGTATACTTAATTACCAGTCTCAAATTTTATCAAATCACAATTGTATGTTTAAAACATAATAAAAATAGAATATAAAACATAAAAAAACAGTTATCTAAAATTTATTAGCGTGTCTCCATCGTTGTTTATGCTAAATACGGTTAATGATTGTATTGATTGTCGAAATAATTAATGCAGACTTCTCTGACTTAGCGGTCGTGCCCGAATATAAGCCACAACATTTTTTTTGTTATCTTCTGTTAACTTCCATTAGCCGAAACTCTATATTTTAACGTTCAGTTGAAATCGGAATCATCGTCTTGTTTAACAGCACCACGGTGAAGATTTGGCTTTAATGCCTATGAAGTCAACAGAAATAATTGCCAGAAATCTTATTACATATACATTTAGCAATAACAATGATTTCTTAATGAAATTGGGTAAACAGCAAAGAGGCAGTTTTCAAAGATCATTTAGTTTCTAAGATGAATTTCAAACGGTGAATCGGCGAAATCGTATTAAGCAACGTGGTTTATTTCAAATCCCATAGGTTCATACGAACTGCGGTAGTTCGATTAATTCTAAGGGAACTATAAATGTTACTACAAGCTTCCGGGTTAGTCAGGTGGGTAAAGTGCCCGCCTGACAACCCAAAGGTCGCGGGTTCGAATCCCGCCCCGGGCTTGGATCAGAGTGAAATGCAAGAACTTTGGGAGGTGCATGATGGCCACAGAAGCCGATGCGCTAACAAAAGAAAAAGAAAAAAAAAAAAAAAGGTTATGTTTAAATTAGCAGTTAATTAAATTAATTTACATAAAGTACGAAGTATCTTGTGTAGTTAGTCATGTGTGTATTCGGATATAGCTGTCTGAATCGTAAGAACAGAGAGGAGACAAAGGACTATACCTCATTTTCTCATTTCTCCTAGAGGTAGAAATCCGGTAAAGCGACCTATCTTGCCTCGCCTTAACAGTGCAGTGGTATTGTGACATTATCTAAAGGTTTGCTACAATAAACCTGTGCTTCCTTTGGTATAATGCATCATCTGTAGGTATGTCACCTGCTTGAAAAAGTCGATTGCATTTCTAAAGTGTAATTTATTTATTTCCATTATTGACAGCAAATTTTTTTTTTTTTTTTTTTAGTGCTTAAAAGTTGGTTGAGTTCATAGTTTCAGGAAAACGTGTAAGGATTTCATTGGCTAATATTTGGTTTGTGCCATCCGGCGAACAACTGTGTGAGTTTGCATCGACGTGGTCTAGTAGTGGGCTTTCCAATTATGAATCATGCAGGCAACTGACTCTCGGCATCAGTTACGCAAGTTTATGCAAAATCTCCAACTTCTTCGATCTACACGAAATTATTGTCGGACCACCTTTACTTATCATTGGAATTTTTCATACAGTGCTGCTTAACAGTGCGGAACAGCTTGAAGGGAACTCTGACTAGAGGATCCTGCATTTAGCAATATAGTACCTGATATGGGTACTAGAATAAGATTCAAATAAATAGTGTTGGTTAGTATATTTTGCTTGATGGTATAGCATTCCAGGAACCAACTTCCTTATTAAATTAACTCTCGGAAACAAAATTGAGTGTTCAAGTAAATAAACAAGAGTTTGGACTTTATCCAAATTGAGGGAGTTTGAAGCTTGTAGTCGTAACTTTATTCTTAATATAATCACATTTCTGCTTATTTGAAATTTGATTATAAGAAATTCGTGGCTTCAGAACAGTTTCCTGAACCCAATAAGTTGAAGTAATTTGTTTTAATTAACACTGGGATAGTTCACGTGAGGAAAATTGGTTTATTCATAAGGTCGTAGCCATTTGACACCCAGAAGCCAATTTCCTGTCATGTTAAGCAGAACTAGACAGACGCATCGAATTATTAATTGAAGAACATAACCCAAGCAATTAATCTCTTAAACCAATTAATAGTATTCTGATTGATAAAATCATGTTGTTTGATCTTCTTCACTGAATCGTCTATATTTACGTGCTAATCAGGTTAATTTACATTAGCAGAGGAAGATCATTAGCAGCTTCATGTCATTAGAGAACAATTTAACTGCCACATTAATGAATGGCTTTATCGAATTTCGTGTTAATTTTTATTCCGGGCATTCGTAACGCGTAATGAGATGATCTAGAAATTTTATTTTTCTGAAAATAATCATGAAGTATTAGAAATATATCTAAATTTTTGGATATAGCCAATGAACGATGCAGTAAATTTTGCTTATTCAGCAAATGAGGGCCACAAAGAATCATTAGGATAGTAGACGGATGCGACGCTTATGAAAGCTTAGAGAGTCATGCATGTTATCTGAAATACACAGAATAATCTAACGTATTAACTGTAACCTACTGTCATTAATAGTCTTTGTGTAATTTGTATTGTCTAAGGTTTATCCACTCCCTCCTAAATCTACTTAAACTTTTCAAGTCTGAAAACTAAGCAGGATGGAACAGCAGATAATTAATCGTTGGCTAAACATATATGCATCTATAGTGCTGGCCACTTTATTAGGACCATGGAAATTGGAGCTATATGCACTTATCTCTGCAAAAAAATATGCATAGTTACAGGGTTTGTGATAAAAGTGGTATAAAGCCGCTTGGCCCGATTATTACCCCAAATTAGATCGCAGCCAGTGGGAAATGAAGAGGATCTCATGGACAAAGAGGTATGATTATTGGTGCGAGTTTCGTAGGTGTTACAGCAGAGGGCGTTGCTGCGCTCTTCGACTGTTTAAAGAGTAGTGTCATTCGAGTCGTTCACGAATGAAAACTTCCGGAAAGACCTTTGAATAAACAACTGTGGACGAAACTTAAGGGGATTGAAGGAAATGCTAGACGTCTGGAGTGCATCACGGGTAATTGCTGCTGAACGACGGAACAGTTAGCCTCTGCATTTAATTTTGGGAAATTATCGACCTGTCAGTCTGACTTCAGTAGTAGGGAAAATCATGGAGGCAATGATCAAGGGTGGAATTCAGGATCATTTGGATCGAATTGAAATTCTCAAGGATACTCAGCATGGTTTTGTAAAGGGAAAATCATGTTTAACAAATCTGGTTCGCTATTTCGAAAGGGTCACTCACGAGCTGGATTTAGGGAATAATTTCGACATTGTTTATTTAGATTTCAGCAAAGCTTTTGACTCAGTCCCACATGAGCGGTTGCTTTATAAGTTGGAACAGGTTGGAATCACTGGGAAAATCCTTAGATAGATAGAAGGATGGCTTCAGGGCAGGAGGCAGAGGGTTGTGATAAATGGCTATTCCTCAGATTGGGTTGATGTAAGAAGTGGGGTTCCCCAAGGATCAGTATTAGGACCACTGTTGTTTTTAATTTTCATAAACGACATTGATGAAGGGATAGAGGGCGTGATGTCTAAATTTGCAGATGATGTTAAAATTGGTAGAGTAGTTAATGATCACTGTCAAGCTGAGCTTCTTCAGAGAGACCTAGATAGACTTCAGGAATGGTCAGAAAAATGGCAGCTGTGCTTTAATCCAACAAAGTGTAAGGTATTACACCTGGGAAACAGTAATCCCAAAATAACTTATTCACTTGGTGGAGTTCAACTAAACCCAGTACTGGAGGAAAGGGACTTGGGTGTTACGATACGGTCAGACATGAAATTCTCTGAGCATTGTAAACAGGTTGCAAGAAAGGCCCATGGTGTCCTATCGATGATCTATCGAACTTTTGCAAGTAGAGATAGGGACGTGATAATCCCATTATATAAGGCCTATGTTAGACCACACTTGGAATACTGTGTTCAAGTATGGAGACCGCACCTAAAGAAAGACACCGAGCTTCTTGAAAGGGTGCAAAGAAGGGTAACTCGCCTGGTGAGATCGGCAAAAGGGCGTCCTTATGAAGAAAGACTTCGAATATGTGGGTTGCAGAGTTTGGAAACTAGACACCTTAGAGGAGATTTGATTGAGGTGTTTAAGGCTCTGAGAGGCATCAGTAAAATGAATGAGGACAAAATTTTCAAGATTATAAATGATGCTAGAACTAGGGGACATAAATTCAAGTTACGCGGGGAAATGTTTAGATTGGACTGCAGGAAGTTTTATTTTAGCCAGCGAGTTATAAATTACTGGAATAAGTTGCCTTCATGGGTGGTAGAGGCCGACAGTTTGGGGAAATTCAAAGGTCATCTGGATAGTACTTTCGGGTAAGGGAAGCGCATAGGATGATAGGATTAATTTCCTTTTTATTTATTTTTTATTTCATTTTATTATTTTTATTTATTTATTAATTATTATTATTTATTTATTTATTTAATTTTTGTTTTTATCATTGTTTTGTTCGGATTTTTTTTTTTTTTTTTTTTTTTTTTGGCTGGTGCAGCATAAGCCATAGGCTTTCTTGCACCATACGGCCGTTACTAATACTAATGAGACAAAATAAGGTATCCGTACTATGCGAAGAGATCTAAAAATGCAAAACTGGAGTAGATCTTCAAGAAACCACCGATCCCTGATGTCAACTGGAAAATACCGTTGCGTTGATGAAAAGGATGGACGCGAGAAGACTGGGGGCAAGTCATGTGGTCCAATGAGTCTCAATTTAAGCTTATGCTTTTCAGCTGATGAAAGAGTGCACATAAAGCGGAAATCACACGCTGCACTGAAACCATCCTACTGTGTACAAACAGTACAGGCTGCAGAAGGTGTTAATGGTGTGGGACATGTTTTTGGTGGCTATTCTTGGTTCCCTGTCTCAATGGAAGGCACAGCGAATAGCAGGCATACCTGAATATTCGTTAAGGACCGGGTACAATTTGTACTGTTGCCTTTTTATCCCTATGGATGGGGTACTTTCAAAATGCCGGTGCAACCATCCATCGCACGGAATGCGTGAACTAGTGGTTGAGGACACAAGAATGATGTAAAGAATCTTACCTGGTCAGCCAAATCCTTAGATCTGAATCTAAGGATTTAGATCATGTTGCAGACCAGCTGGACAAATGATTGAAGTCTTCCTAGCGTTCGCTTCTCTCCAGGAACTGAAAAGTTTTTTGTTAGTTACCTGAAACGTCCAATATACATCGGTTTTAAAATTTTGTTAACACAATGCTACGTAGTGTCGGATCGGTGATTCAGGCTAAGGGCGTCCTAGCACGATATAGTCAATCTTCCTAATAAAGTGGCCAAGCAGTTTAACGTTGATAAATTTATAATATCAGTATACATATACTTTTATTCTTATTTATTTGAGGCTACTTTTCCTAGTTTTTGTTATCGGAGGAAGAAAAAGATATCCTGCCTTGGTTTCTCAGTCACATGATCCGCCTAGGTACGTGATTATAAGATTTATCGGAAAGAAGTTACAGCCTTTGTTTGCATCGATAAATAACCATTATTTTTCTAGAGTATACAGGTGCTGAAAGTAACATTGCCTATAATTCCACTGAGGTCAGGAGTGTTACATAGATATAGGAGTACGGCGTGAGTCATATTTTTTAATTATGGTAATAGTTATTTTCGAAAAAAAAAACAAAGTAAAATAGAAAAACTGCTAAGAAATAACCGAATTGAATATCCTTTTTCCATTAAATTATAACGGGATGTTCTCATTGCGGTTTGTGCTCTTGTTGGCTGTCAGCTTATTACAGTTTATATCCATTAAGAACATGAAGGATCTGCTTTCATATAGGATAACATTAATTCCTGTTATTGTACAGATATGCTGGTTAGTTACTATAAATTTCATTTTAATGATGAAATAACTTATTTTTATGAGTATGGCTTCATTGCATGGAGTAGTGCAAAGTAGCATTTGTTTTTTCAAACTTGTAAAGCAAATGCCACGCCAACCAGTATGAAATGATTTATGCATAACATCAAATGTACTACTTATATTCACAAAAACAAACGCTTTTGTGCAGTGCAGCTGCATTCTGACAAATGTATTCTTGCTTTCTTTGATCTGAGATTGCCGTCATTTCACAATAACGCAAAACTTTACCGAACAACTCTATTATCATAAATCGTAACATTTATTATTAGACATTATGTTATTTATGAATAGTGAAAGGGATAATATAATGGCTATACCACACCTTCAAGTGGGAAATATTTTTCATAGAACATGTGGCTGAGATCATTTTTCAGTTTCATGAGGACGGTAAAATATCTGCTTGGAGAAATTGGCTATAGAAACAAACGGTGTCATTAGATAAGATAAAAATGAGATTCTCAGAGGCATAATATTGGAAAGACGAAGAACAATGAAATCCATAACAGTTGCGTTATTTCTAGGATTTTATTTATCACCAAGGTTTTATTTATATACGTCCTCTGAGAGATATTTTGGCTATCCGCTATTGCTAGGGAAAGTTTTCACTTTGACTGTGGTTAAAGTATATGGCCATGCTAAGTTGTCTTTCAGAGAGAAGAGTGCAATATCAGATTAAAGTGGTAAGTGGCAATAAAGATAAAATGGACTATTGTAAAAAGTTTCTCTGATAACTCTTTGCCGATGAAATTACCCTCGTAGATGTGTTTGTCGGCTGGACAGTGGTGATTGTCTAAAGGAAGAATTGTTTTACGATTCTCGAAAACAGCAATGAGAACAAAGTGTGATAGCTTACTTTTCCCATATTTTCAGCGAATCTTATATCCCAGCGGCTCCAGGTACAACATTCGTTTTGCACTTTAAAAAACAGTTGAATGGGGATGATAGCATAAGGGTTGGATGTAGCATCAACCTCTATAGGGTTGCTTTTCATGTTCGCTGATGGGACTATAATAAATTTAACATTGTGCATTCAGAATATGGATTAGTTTCGAAAAGTTGGCTGCTGCAAACGAATAAATAGTTTTAATAGAAATATTGTGTGTTGTTAGATTTACAGCGTCAAGGGGAAATTTTTACAATTAAATGTATAATAACTAGTAGAGTGATTGTGGTAATTTATTATTTTCGGCAATGTTCGCCACTCCAGAGTGAGAAGGCTTTTATTGCTTAATGCTCTAGTTGTGGCTGTTTTCTTCGATTTCATGTTGACTAAAATGCAAAGTGTGTGTTAGTTGTCTGAAGGCACCAGAGGTTTCCCCCATCTCCGCGTTGTGTACTCTGTTTGTGTAGCACAGAACTCTGTGAAGGCCAGAGATTTAAAAAGTGTGTAGGGAGTGGAAGGATGTGTAGTGTTGTACCGTTGTTCGTCTGACCATTTAGCCGTTTGGCCCCGAAAAGGCAGGCCAGGTACTCAGATTTTATTTTGTATTCTGGCAGGCTCTGCCACCTAGTTTCCGAAGATTTCAGTGGCAAGGGCTTATGTGAAAAAAAAGAGGGTTAACGCTATAATTAATAGGCTCCTTAATGTTCTTCATCTGTTGAAGACATCCTGTGCAAGAGTGAAGTATTTATAATTGTCATGGGTATGAATTAGTATATGTTCTTGGTCCTTTGGCAAATTAGTAATACTTTCGATCGGAATAGATCTCAAGTCTTCATAGTCAGGACAGTCATACATTATATGGTGTCAAGATTCGTTAGTGCCACAGTGGCAGCGTGGATCATCTATGATGCCCAGAAACGTTAATTTTTCTTGTATCGACCCATATCATGAAAGGAGGTACGTATGTACAGGTCAGGGGAAAACCAGCTTGAGGCTTTTGGGAACGCGAACGTTATTTCAGGGATGAATTTCTTTGTAATTGCTCCCTTAGTGAATGTCGTCCATCTGTCCTGCTGCAGGTGAGCTAGAGGTGCCATTTATGTCTTGCGATTGATTGCTCGGTTGGTGGTGAATCCAATGGTGGTAGTGGAGATTCCTTTGGACAGATGATACAACATGCCACCAGTAGAAAAGAGTCATATCAAGAAAAAATAAAATTGATTAATTTATTATTTTCATGTCATACTTTCTTAGTGTGCCATAGCCAAGATTTCCTTCGATTCTCGGAATTGACGTGATCTGAAGAGACTTTTGCTGTTTTCTGAACTTTGACCTGAGTTTTCTACATTATTTCCTGTGGGATTTATCTGAAGTTGTTGTTGTTGTTGTTGTTATTTGGTTTTTAGGAGCATTAGCAACTAAGGCCATATTGCTCCGGGATATGCGGTGGTCATTCCCTGAATGACCTTTCCGCATCCTCCGTATTTGGTGGTGACGGGCTCGAACCCCGGTCTAATCAAGAAGCGTGTGCTACGCACTGCTGCTCCTTCCCACCTGGCTACGGAGGCGCCTTTTTATCTGAAGAAACATCAGAAAACAATTAATGAAAACAATCACCATTTGCTTTAGCAATTTAAATTACATTATCAGGTGTTTCAGCTAGATTGGCGCATGACCATGAGTTGTGGACCATACAGGCGCTCTCAGCTTAGCACTCTTAATTTGGGGTCGTAAAAACAGTGTGAGCGCTAAGTGAATCCGCGTTAAGAGGGGGGGGGGGAGATATAGCCACCGAATATACTGTAAATAAATTTAAGTGGTTGCCGTTACCAGTGTATCTGGCCGACTTAAGGCACTACATTTCTCTGTATAACAATATTAAATATAATAGGAGAATTTGAAGCTTTATATATAAATTTTTAAGTACATAGCTTTTCTGATAAAACTCATAGTATATGTTCAATATTCAGTTCAATGGATACAGTCTTTTTAGAATGTCGAAATAATTTCCAACGAAAAGTTTTTATCATAGCTTTTCCCTTCACGTTATTAGCTCTTGCTGACTCACTTGATCTCTTTGAGGCTTTTTTTTTTAAAGAGAAGTTGAAACTACCTACACGGTAAACTAAAATCAATCGCTCGGACACATTTTGTGTCCGAATGATTGATTTCAGTTTACCGTGTAGGTAGTTTCCAGTGTACGATTTAAAGGTCACAGGCGTGGATGGTTACTATATGAGGTGCTGAATTATTTATTTAACATTAAAGAAATATAAAAATAAATACCTCGCCTAAAATAATACTGTACTTATAAACACTTGCAAATTTGTCAGCAGCCTTCTAAAATGAATTGCCAAGAGGCAGGTTTTCAAATTCCATTTCAAAAGCCCATGTACAACAATTATCGTCTATTGGTTTGGGATAATAAAAATAGGTCCGCAACATTTCTTTAATATCAATGCGAACTTCACTGATGGTTTCTGATGATGCTGATTCATCTCCAGTCTTAATTACTATTTTTTTTTCCTTCAATTTGTCTCCAGCATATAGGCCGTTTCAAAAAATATATATATAAAATAATTCAATTTCTGTTTTTCTCCACTTTTGACACCAAGCCACCCATACCTTTTATCCGTATCTATTCAAACTTCACGTAACACCTTCACTTCGTAAAGTTTTTAAGTGGTGTTTTATTGTAGCTCCCAATCTGCAACATTAACCCTGAGCAACTGACTCGGATTAAATTCTGAGAGGAAAACCATGGGCCACCAACAGGCGGCTCAGTTGTCCTATGCTTCAGTTTCATACGGCTATGTTTTAGATTGAATCGCGCTGTATGGAAAGTTATTTTCTTCAAGTAGTTTCTTAAATCTACTTTCAGACTTGATGAAATAGGTGACTTGTTCTTCTCACAGTTAGTACAAAACGTTATCCACAACTAAGATAGAATTTTCTGGCCAATTTGGAATTATCTTTCATTTTTTCCATTTTTGAAAATTTCCAATATTCATTTCCTTATGATAATCTGCACTAGATTACGTCAACTTGAAATCGGATCGTTAATAAATTCAGTCTTCCCCTGCGTGAAGAATAATTAGTATCAATATTATCTTTTAGATAAAGGACAGATGAATCCATTTTGCACTGTCATCATACATCCCTTAAGAACAGCACGGAAATTGATTGAAAATCTGTTTTGTATGAACAAATGATCTGTTTTGCGCTCTGTATCTTTCTAATATTGCTTAAGTAATCAATTCCTTGATTTTTAGCGATGTCTTTCAGTCAATAGTTTTAGATTATTTGCTACTATTTTCCATTTAAGCCCGTTTCTTTTAATAAACTCCACAAACTTGTTTTTGACCAATATAAACCAATTTCACCCTAAAACTCTCATTCGAATTTTGACGATTGTTGGTGACATTCGTTTCTACAATAATAAGTCATGAAATGGTTCATATAAGGCTTATCAAAATCAATTCCAATTTTTTCTTTATTTAAATTTTTTTTATTTGGTATTATTTTAAAAAAAATCCTCCTATATTACTCGTGTTTGATTGTATTTTGTATACTGACGTTTCTGAGTTTCTTTTAGCAACAGAAACTCAACTGTTTCTAACAGAACAATAAAATTGTCGACTTCTGATTCCTTTGTGTACTTGTTATACATTTATATACAGTACTACGCCAATATATTTGAAACGCGTACTACTAGCCTTATGTTATTTAAGATTTAGACCAATGTCCTGCCTTTGGACAGCAATTAGCTAGCAACATTTCATATGGTGATATGAAAACATTCTGAATGTTTCCAGTGTAGGAAGTCCATGATAGAGCTAATGCTCAAATAAACAAGAGTGTAGCCACCAGATAATCATAAAATTTACGTTATAATAGCATTGTAAATCGAATATTTATTCTTTTTTGGCGCGTTAGCGTATATTGCTTGAAGCGCCTGTTTAATTCATCACTTCCATCCGCTCGTTGGTCCACATTCATATAACTCAACCCCCAGTGGATGGATTTTCATAAAATTTTATATTTGCTCTTTTAAAATGCTTTTTAAAGCTTACTTAAATTTCATTAAAGATGGACCAATAGAAATATATATCATTGTTATTTCTTTTCAAATAGTCCATCCATATGACGTACACTTTAGATGAATTGCTGTTTATTAATGTTGCTGTGTGCTGATTAGAGAAATGAACGTGCAATATGTCAGATGCGTAGAAACGCAATACTCCAGGTTAAAAGTTTAACCTATAACATTTCGTTAATGTGATTTAACCTGGTGCATACAATTCGTTGCTTTTTTGTTTTAAATCATCAATTATTACTATTTGCTAATGCGCCTGAGATGTAACGCACTGAGTACGTTATCTTGTTATTATTTCATGAGAATTTATCTATTTATTTATTTTAATTCATATTTCTGCTACTTTCAGGTGTGCTCCTGGCCTGCTCATTGTTTGGATATTATTGTAGATCATGTCTGACACATAAAATTGTACAATAATAAAGATTTATTTATCTGGGCACGTTACGTGAAGATGAGATGTGGCGTCGCTGTATATCCTAAAACCGAATCGAAGGAAAATATATAACTAACGTCAGTTATCCCCTTCCTTCACGAAAAGGTATGTAGTTTTCTTGTTGGTGCAGTGTGAATAGGGTAAGCTGAGGGACATTACAGAGTTCATTTACGCGACAACATTAACGCTGTTTATTTCTTGGGAAGATTTTCTTGTTGTTTGATTCAATGAAAATTTAAATCATCAGCGTATGAGTAGTAAAAGGAAATAATTAAGAGAAGTTACAACTAGTGCACACGACATTGCTATTTGAGACTTCATCTGACAATTTACAGTATCTCCGAGTATTCTCGAGGTGAGTGAACACATGCATTTTGCAAATTGTATGCACTCTCGCCAGCCATTACAACATGTAGAAAAGGTCTGAGACCAAGATGGAAATATTATATTTCCATCTTGGTAGCCCACCAAGATGGAAATATTATTGGTTTTCTTCGCACTCTTGCACAGTTAATCTGTCTTGGGTGCACAGCCGTTCCCGGAAATTCAGCGTTTTTTATCTAGAAAAACATGCAAATTCCACAGAATACATGAAGTATATGCATAATATACTCATGTCTCTCAGCCTTAGCAGATTTGACATGCATATGTATACAGGGTTATTAAAAATCAAGTCCAGGGTTTCAGTACAGCAATTGTTTGAAACCCTGGACTTCATTTTGAATAACCCTGTGTGTGTATATATGTTTAAAAGATAGTATTAAGAGTAAAAACAGATAAGATATTTGAAGGTTAAATAAACAGGATAGGATATGGCAAATGCACCAAAGCGTGCAAAGCAGCAGCAATGGATGCAAATGTAAGTATATGCATATTATAAAAATATGACATAAAGATGATGGTAGTACGAAATGTCCGGAAAGCCAAGGCCAAAAAGGAAGATAGCCGAAAATGAAGTAACCTTAAAAATAAAAAACACAAGTAAACTGAAAAATAAATAAAAAGTAACGACAGCCTACATCAGATAAAGGCGGGAAAATATTTTTTACAAAAATACGTCGAAATGGGGAAGAAAAGCAAATAATAAAATAAAATCGGATGACAGCAAAGTAAATATTGATACATGGCCAGATATTTCATCGGGGGACTACACCTAACAATACATCAAAGGACTGCGTTTCCATACTTGCCAATAGCTATGCAAGAGAAAATTTTAAAAAACGTAATCGGAAAGGAAAGATATCTCTTACATAGTATGGACCAAGGTACCTTGTGAATACATATTTTACAAAACATTTTTGTAAAATTTTTCCCCTCCTTTATCTGATGTAGGCTTCTGTTCGTTTTTTTATATTTAAGGTTACTTCATTTTTGGCTATCTTCCTTTTTGGCCTTGGCTTTCCGGACGTTTCGTACTACCATTATTTTTATTTGTCATATTTTTATTACACACATACACACATTTAAATGGCTTAAATTCCATGACCATTATTGGCCTCGTGGTCCTCCATCGATATGGGGCATAATGCTCAGTCTATTTTTCTTTTAGTAGTTCGTTTTAGTCCCCTTTTTGGTGATATTTCACGTCTCTCGAACTGGTACCGCTAAATTATTATATAGTTGGCATTATTTTAAATTGGATTTATTATTATTAATTGGATTTAATTGAGCTCTAAATTATTTGGGGATTTGCGGCTACGTTTTGTCTTGTTACCTTTACTCTTCCCCTCCCTGATGAATTAATTTGTTAATTCTTACCTTAATCCCACCGTCTGCAAACCCAATGGCAATTACGTCTTCCATCACAGAGAACTTGACCACTCTTTCAACTTACTTGAAGATGTTTGGATTAAACCTTAACCCGTCAAAATCTGCAATAATGACTTACTCATTGAAACAGCAACCAACAATAATTCAACCTTCAGTTTTAGGTACTCTAATTCCAGTGGTTACCTGCCATAAAGATCTCGGGGTCTATTTTGATCCGAAGCTGAAATTTAACGATCACACAGAATACCTCCGGGAGTGTTTTAACACCCCACGCTGGAAAGCGAAACAACACTTACTTACTTCAATCCAACGATGCCGCAACCACTACTAGATATCTTCAAGCCACTGTTTATCCAGCTATTTTATATGATGCTGAAATTTGGGCATCTGCGTCGCCTTCACTTCAAAAACTGGTGTTCTCGTGTGAATACTGGACCCTGAAATGGGCCACAAATAAGCATCGCCGACTCCCTCAATTGAGAACAACTGACATGGCTGAGCAGCTAAATGTACCCAGGCTCCCGAGGTTAATTGACAGCAGGCGTTTAATGACTTCAGTAAAAATGTACACAGGAGTAATAAACGCCCCAAACATCTGGGATTTTTGTCAGTGGCACAATCCTACGCCATCCTTGAGGTCAGAGCCCACACTAATCCTCAAATACAACCGGTTGAAACTGTAGTCGGTTCCTACCTGCCCAGGCACTCCCCAAAATTCAGGCACTGCTCCGTCTTGGAGTCGACCTTCAGAAATTAGCTATCGACTACAAATACCGTCACATGCTCCTCGAGTGGGTTCCATCTGTGGAACTGGGATAATTTCCTCCATATGACGTTTAGTCCTCATTTTTCATTATTATAATTTACATGTTTGTAACTCATAATTTCCATGTAACGGTATTTTTTTCCTTTTTGCCAATTAATTTCATTTATAATGTAAAACTCCTGGCTGTGTTGAGTATTATTGTCTCTAATACATGTCCTGTACTTATTAGCAATAAAGAATTTATAATTTTTATGTTAACTTTCGCTCTACAGTTTTGCCATGCTATTGGATTGGCGTCTGCGTAGCCAGGTGGGAAGGAGCAGCAGTACGTAGCACACGCTTATTGATTAGATTGGGGTTTGAGCCCCTGACCACCAAATACGGAGGATGCGGAAAGGTCAGGGAATGACCACCGCATATCTCGGAGCAATATGACTTTAGTTGCTAATGCTCTAAATAACAACAGCTACTGGCTTATGTATTAATTTTATATGAATTATCTGTTATATATATGTGTGTGTTTGGACTTAAGTTTTAGATCACCATTATTTAATTTATTTATTAAGGAAAAGGCAAAAAAAAAAAAAACATCGTGCATCAAGCGCTTTTTGACAAATTTAATTTGGAACGAAAACATTCAAATTAGCCTCAAAAGAGAAAGTAAAACAAAAGGCTAAATGACTTTTATTGACATTCTGCACCAACAGCAACAGTGATTAAAATTTTCTCATTTATCTGGGAACATTTATAACTGTCAACCACTTATGTAAAGATACAGCACCTAATATGTTCAAAGATATTTCATAAAAAAAAAATGTAACCAGTTTACGTGGAGTAAAGAGAAATTCAATCTTGGTGAAAACAGTTTTTTTCATGATTTGGTAGAAAAAAGTAAATTGTCTAGTTGATTCTGCTTTATCAATGTTACAAAGCAGCAGCAAAAATACAGCGATAGGTCTTCTTTTTAGTGAAATAATTGTGTATCTATGATGCACGATTATTTCACTAAAAAGCTGATGAATATAGTTGATATGGTTGACAAATTTGTCAGAACAGCACATTAAAGATTTTAGGTTGTTGTTGTTTTGAATATTCAAAGAAACCCAGGTTAACAAAAAGTGTACCTTTTTCGTTAATTTTATTTTACTCTTCTAAGTAACATTTCTTCTATAATTTCATTTCTTCTGCTCATTGAATCCATATGTTTTTGGAAGTGAGTCTTTAATTTGCTGATGGATTTGAATACATAATTAATATAAATTTAAATTGTTTTAATTTATCTTAAAGTTAATTTAAATATTAACATTAAATTTTTAATCCTTTCAGTTGTTTTTTTTAAGCGGTATTCAGACAACCATGGAATAGAAGAAAATTAATTGATTAGCTATTTATTAGCATATTTTAATAATTTGATATATATTTAACATACATAGAGAAGAGAAGGTTCCTTCTCTCCTTTTCATCTATTCTACTGTCATGAGCGAGAGTGCAAACAAATGGTATGGTCTCCTTTTTCAACTAAAATTCGAGAGAATTTTTGCAAATTCTTTACTCCCTATGGGGAAGGGGACTCGACAAAAAACAAAAGTGGATAAAATGAAGTGAGTTACCAGATGCTAACTACTGCAGTGATCCCCAACAATTATTATCATGAGATAGCATCTTCTTTCTTCCAGGTGGACTGTGAAGGTGTTTGAATCCAATTTTTTTGGTTCTCATAGTACTTTTAACCCTAACCAGCGTGTTTCACTTTCCGGGTAGTAAAAATGATTTTTTTTTTTTTTTTTTTTTTTTAAATCGGATCCTCATCAAAAATTTTTAATTCTAAAAAAAAAAAAAAAATTCAAAGTGAGTTCTTCGGACTGTAAGTACGAGGTGTGGCAATAAAATTCCCATTCATGTTCGATAAGCTTGAAAATAAACGGAAGCAGCATGTTGTAGTTCAAACTTCCTCCGACAGATGGTAGTTGTTGACCGGTTTTTTTTTTTTTTTTTTAGTTTGTTAACGTTTCGTGTCACGATTTTGCAGTGGAGCAACCAACGAATATGAAATTTTGCTTTAAACTGGGAAAATATGCAACAAAAGCGTACGAAATGTTAACTATTTAGGGGTAAACCTTAAGGCGTACTAGTGTTTGAGTGATTCAGAGACGGAAGTGAAAATGTTCGCCATGACCCAAGAAGTCGGCGTCCGTCAACCTCTCGAAATGAGGACAGTTGCAAAAGTACTAAAAATTGTGGAGAAATCGTCCCTTACCCTCAGAATGATGGCCGACGAATTGGAATGAATAAGGAGGCGATTCGTCAAATTCTGCATTAAGGGTTAGGGAAAAGGAATGTCTGCACAAAATTTGTGCTGCACAGCTATCTCACTTGGTGGGAACTACTGGAAACAATAACCCTTGGGGAGTTGTCTACAGAATAGTGACCAACAAGCTGCCAAGAGGAGATGTCTTAGAAACTACTGTCAAACCAGATGGAACCCCAACCCTGTGTTGGGTGGATTCTGTAAATAACATCCTAGACAGTATCATTCAGACTGAAACTGGAAATCATTCCCCCACCCAGCTCGACATTATAAAAGCAAACACTGGATATGACAATGCCAATATTGAACCTCTGTTCACTATACAAGACTCAGAAATAGCACTATCTAAAACCAAAAACAATAAATGCCCAGGTTTTGACCTCTTAGAGGTTGAGATTATCAAAAAATTAGCAGAAATAGCACCAGATAAATTAATAGCACTATATTTTGTATAATAACTGTATGACAGAAGGTATATTCCCAAAAATATGGAAACAAGCTGTGTAAGGTTAATCCTGAAAAACTCCCTACTGATCCCAAATCATATAGAACAATAGCCCTACTCCCTGTACTAGGGAAAATATACGAAAGATTAATATACAGCAGATTAGCTTAATATTACACAGAAGCAGGCTTGCATTCCAACAATCAGTATGGTTTTAAGCAGGGCAATTCTACGGAGGATGCCATGCACCACCTACTGACAACAGTTAAAAACACAAAGTATTTTCAAAGTATTTTATTATATTTTTTTGGCGGGCTCCAGGGTTTCCCCTATATGCTGGCAATCTCCATTGACTTTGCTGGGGCATTTGACTCACTGTGGTGGCCTAGTGTCCTTAGGAGACTTCGCCAGGCAAATGCCCCACAAAACCTCTATAAGGTAATAAACAGCTACCTTACAGACAGAAGTGTCTCAGTACGCACAAGGTTCCAGGAATTGACACGCCCTGTGAATAAAGGCTGCCCGCAGGGATCAATCCTTGGCCCTTTCTTTTGGAACATTGTTCTGGATGAATTTCTGGCCTTGGATCTGGGCCCCGTGGAAAGCCTGGCCTTTGCAGATGACATGATTTTCCTTGTAAAAGGCAACTCACGAGTGGTTGTAGAGCAAAGATCAAATGCCGCTCTCTTGCAGCTGCAGGAGTGGGCACAAATGCGCATGCTCAAAATATCGCCTGAAAAAACCAAACAAATACTTCTAAAAGGTAATTTGGACATAAGAAGACGTCCACAAATCAAAATTAACACAATCACTATAAAAATGGTAACAGAACTAAAATATCTTGGAGTGGTCTTTGATTCAAAATTAACTTTTTACCCCCATTTGATCTACTTGGCGAAGAAAGTGCGAAATTATGCAGGTGTGATTGCCAGGATCAGCCGAGCAGACTGGGGACTCAAAAGAAAGACCTTGGCAATCATATACCGTGCAATGTTCCTACCTGTTATCACCTATGGAGCCGGTGCGTGGTTCATCCGCTCGGCCATAGTAAGAAATAGGAATAAATTAGAATCGATACAAAGGACAATACTACTCACTATTACCAGAGCATGTCGCACAGTAAGCACACCTGCACTACAGTTGCTGGCCGGAACTCTCCCACTTTACCTGGAAGTAGCCAAAAGAGGCTTATATTATAGATTTAAAAAGGGCATACCCACAGAATTTCTGGGGATAGCCCTTGATACAACCAATACCTTCAATGATGAAAGAAAAAGAATAGCCACAAAGCTCCACGAGCTATGGCAAACAAAGTGGGAGCAGGAAACCAGAGGTCTGGTCACCAAACGGTTTCTGCCACTGGTGTCAATGGTTAGCCCAAAGGCACCTAAGTGGTATGCCCCTGGACTTTTTACAACATTTATATTGACAGGGCACGGCTCCCTAAAGGCGAAACTAACCTCCTTAGGCCTGACCGATGACCCAAACTGCACCTGTGGCGAAAGTGAAGACTGGGCACACATTCTCTATGAATGTATAATATATGACATCCCCAGAACAGAGCTAATAGCACAGATTGGTCCCCTTCCCAGGGGAGAAGAACATCATCATAGAAGAGCAAAATTATAAAGCTTTTACATCTTTCACACAGAAAGTTTTCGAAATGCGCAGAGCAATGCAAAGAATGGCAATTCAGCCCCCCAGCAATTAAACAATAATCAATAGTAAAATTGCCCAAGTTTCTCACCACGCCCAGATGATGACTTAAAAACTGTTAGGAAAGCAGTATTCTGCACCCTGACAGAAATCTGACATAACAAAACTTCCCATGACTACCATGTCATGTGTAGGAACCTGGGGCTCCAAACCAATGTAGGGGAGGGGGACGGGAATGCATGCAGAGAAAGTGAATGGGAATGAGCAGAAGAGCAAATGTAATTGGCCGAAAGAATACAAAGTTAAAAATAACTTACATTACTTTATATATATTGTACCAAAAAACATTTACAAACCACATAAACACTATCTCTGCATTCTCCCCTGGCCTGCAAAAAAAAAAAAAAAGAACTTGCAGCTAGGCCTGCACCACAACTGAAGAATAACAGTAAGTTGCGGTGCCCAGAGAGTGCAGTGCAGAAAGAAAGAGTCGAATAAATAAGATGAGAGCTAGAAGAATGAATAAAAGTGCAAGCGTGAGAGAAAAGAACACAAACCACAAATGCTAAGTTAAGTACACACTAACCCTAATTTTAATTAGTATTTAAATTTACGCTACCCATCATTGCATCTCCTCCTGGTGTGTAAGAAAAAGATGAATGAGTTGAGTGAAATAAAAAAAAAAAATAAATAAATAAATAAAAAAAAAATATATATATATATATATATATAAAATAAGAAAAAAGTATAAAAAAATATAATAATAATAATAATAAGAAAAAAATAAATAAAAAAAAAAAGAATGCAAGTAGAGTGAGAATGCACATTACGAATGAAGTAAATGTGTGTCTCCCCCCCCCCCATCACCTGGTAGGTTCCCCACTGCCAGCTAACATATCCCACCCCCAGAGCGGTATGGGCAGCTGGACCTTCATACCGGATTCAACACTCCTTGGACATGACACCGACGAAGACATTCTGCGGCTTTGCTGCCAACACGCCATTGGCGATCCGAACTGGGTACTCTAACCTGGTTCCCTTTAAAACCCCATCCCCAGGCAGGGAATGGAGGAGACGGATCTCTGTCTCCTCTCCTCCCTGCCTACCCCCTATATTTCGCCTGGTGGGGCTCGTCTCCACTGACCTCTTTGGGGATGCCTACTCTATTCGTCCCTATTCTTCTATCTGTTTCCTCCCCAGCCTTCAATCTCCCCCCATCTCTCTCACTAAATCGACCGAGTACACCCCTTAACAATGCCGTCAAATTATAACCAACGTCTAAATTCTACCGGTTTTGTGCAAATCTCTAAGATATCTAACACTATCAGCTTTTATCTAGCGTTACATGTCTAAATTTAATAACATCAAAATTTTGCCCGACCTATTTGGCCTTTAACACATCTCTTTAGTGTCAACCCTAACCAGCGATTTCCTAACAGCAATCCCATTAAGCATTAATGTCAAATGCATAAACTTTTTTTTTTTTTTAAATAGGCCCTAGCCACTGAAATCCCAGGAAACTAGGTGGCAGGACCTGCCAGAGCAAATTGTTGTGATACTGGATACACCCGGCTAGCCTCCACGTGGCAGGGTATGGGCAACGTCGGGCCCCACTAGGGGCCTGGCAGCCAATAAGCCGGATAAACAATGGGCACAACATATCACACTGCACAGACACGACCCACACACTTTCAAGTCTCTGGCTTGACAGTGTACTGTCCTCGATACAGCGAAACACACGCGGAGATGGGAGAAATCCTAGGTGCCGTCTGACACGAACATACCTTATACCTTATGCACAGCTATCTCATTGTGCTTGTCGGCAGGTTTGAAAGTTCTAGCGGACAGACTAGACAGTGTTGTTAATTGTCCATTGTATGTAATTTAATTATATATAGTTTTCCTGGTTCTTAGGAATTCAGAGACTGAGTTTATTTAAAACAAGTGTTTTTTATGTATCTGTTAAATATAATAATTACTGTTTCTCGGTGGTAGTGTCGATAATTTGCGAAAGTTCTCCACTAGTAATTCACTTGTCGACACGCACTAGTAATTGCACTGCATTCGGTGGGTGAGGGACTTGTGCATTCGGCACTAACACGTAAACCAGAGTGTAGAGTGTATTTAGTGTCAAGCGACACCAGGGGTTTCCCCCATCTCCGCGTTGCTTTCATTGTAGGTATGCAAGTTCACTGGAAAGGCCAGAGATTTAAAAGTGTGTGGATATTGTATACGTATAGTGTTATGTACCGTTGTTCTTCTGGCCATTTAGCCGCTGGACCTGCTGAGGCCCAACGTTGTCCACACTCAGTCCCGTGGAGGCAGGCCAGGTATACCAGCATTATAATTATTTACTCTGGCAAGTCCTGCTGCTTAATTTCCTGAGTTTCAGTGGCTAGGACATAAAAAAAAAATTTTTTTTTATGTTTTGCGTGGGGGGGGGGTAAGAGCGCTAGGATTTGAAAGGCCGAAACTATTGCCAAACAATAATTTGGACGCGTAGGGCAATCGCTTGTGTACAGACAGAGTAGGGGAGGGAGACTAAAGACTTGGTGGGGAGAGACAGAAATATGGAGTCAGTAGGGAAGGCGACCCCAATAGGTGTCAGTGGGGCATGCCCCACTAGAAGGAAAATGGGGGTGGCGAGGAAGGGAGGAGACAAGAGGACAGGAACCTCACCCCCTGCCAGGGAAGTGGAGTGGAAAGAAAGCCAGGAAAGAGTGCCCAGCTCGGTCGCCAATTGGCGCACTGGCAGCAAATCTGTTATTCAAGGTGGGGAAAAAGATATGGGTCCAATGAAGCAGTCGGAACTAGTGCCCCGATGTCATTCATGGGCTGTGTGTGTCCATCCAGGTAGGTTGAGGTCAGTCACGTTTATGGGTTATATACCCGACCAGGGTAGTGTCTCGAGGAGTGTCTCTTTAGCATCCCGGGTGGGTCTGGTCCGTTGATCCTGTTTCCATCATCAGGGAGAGCGGTCCAGTGCCTTTTCCATCCAGTGAGCCCATCGTTTCTGTGGTGTGTGTCCTATTCAAGTAAGTTGGAAGAGTCAGACAATTTGGGTTCAGTGCTGGTGTATTTGCTCATAGTCCGGTGTTGTCGTAGTTTAATGTCTGCTACAAAGGCATACTGTGCCCTTAGTTCCTGATCGCAGGGCCTAGAGAAGGGCACCGGAAAGCAGCTGTCTTATATTAGCGGTGGTATAATACCTCATGTTTTTAGGCTAGATTTGTTGAGGTTCTACGCCAAAACAGGTGAACTAGGTGGAGATGGACTTTTGCCTAGGAGCCACCCTTGATTCTGGAATATACGTATGCAATGCACCAGGAGTATAATATGTCTTATATATGTGTAACGAGAATATTAGTAAATTAATAAGAGGAGTTTACCTCAATATAGTACGTGGAACACTTCCGTATGATACCCTCCAGAAATTGGAACGAGAATGTATATAAAATTGCATATATATCTTCATGTAAGTATTGTGTGTGTGTGTATATATATGTATATATATATATAATAATTGTGTGTACAAATAAATGGGAAAAAATGCACAGCTTCATGGGTGAATAGAAAACACGAAGACTACATCCAGAGTTGTGAAGACAATCCCAATTTCCTCGGCATTCACTGTATTGTTATTGGATATGAGTGTTGGTTGTTTCAGTACTACTCAGATGAAGCGTTCGAGCATGCAGTGGACAAATGCACCAAGGCCCAGACAGTTTCGTTTATAAAGTACAGGATCAAGACGATGTTGATCGTGTTTTTCGACAAAAGGTGTGATTCATAAGAAATTTGTATCTGAAGGAGAAAGCCAATTGAGTTTTACGTACAGGTGCTTGGAAGACTCTTGAAGGGTGAGGTCGCAATTTCGAGAGAAAGGCAGCTGGTGTTGTTGCATCACAACTTCCCTGCCCATTTCGTACTTGTGAAGACATTCTGACGAAACATTCCTTGTACAAATCAATCATCCACATTACTTACCCTATCTAGCTTCTGCGGACTTCTTTCTCTCCCAAGGTGAAAATTGCACTCTAAAGGAAGGAGACTCTTTTCAGAAACTTTTATAACGGTGTAATAAGTGCATTCAATCAGGTGGAAATTACTTTAAATGAAAATAAAACAATTTTTGAACTCCTTCACTTCGTATTCTTTTTATTGCACTGGTCAGGAATTTTATCGCCATTTAATTAAAAATAAAATAAAAACGTTGAAAATATAAATCTGAAACTGCGGAGCGAGCCTATAGATGCAAAATAGCTCTTTATTGTCATTTCCCTTGTTGTTGCTGGTGACGTGCTTCAAATCATAAACCTGTCAGAAATTTTGCAACGTAAAAACTTAATTTTGTGCCGTTTCGCAGAATCAATTAGCCATATCATAGTGTATATATTTTTTTTTTTGATAGAGATCTCAAATGACGTGAGATTTTATTGAATAGCGTAACAAGGGTACAGCAAGACTTACCTGTCATACTTGTTATACCTTTTGTCGTTTATATGATGTAAAATTTCATAGCTAAAACAACCTAACCGCCAAAGCGGAACGCACAGGCAGGTTGTACATTTTGTATTTCTCCTCCTCTTATGAGGAGAATTAAAATTTAGTGGCATATCTAGGTTTGTATACCTTCATATCGATGTGAAGTTCGATTTGTGGCAACTCACCTCTATCAATTCCATAATGAAAAGATAGAATTAGAAAAACAGTCATTTCATATGGAATTGTTTTTTCCTGTTTAGTGAAAAGATTTTGGTAAAGTCAAAACAGGCGTTAAAGTAATCCGTAATTTAACACGTTTTAAATGGAGCGTTCTCTCCCAACACCTCATTACACCTGATCCATCACAGACTGCTATGTTATTTCTTTATCGTGTATTCACGCAACAAATGTCCGAAATATTCCACCTGATAAGTCACCTGTTACAGATGGCCAACCATTTTCCGCTACGTTTATTTCACTAATAATCCACGGAGAATGAGGACGCGCACACAAAACTGACGCTGGCCATGACTTGTATACAACTCAGCTACGAGGGTTCTAATGTGGGAAGTTAACGCTTGCATCCAGTGGGAGCAGTATAGGGACTCCGTCAACTCGTGTAATTAATATGATGCATCACCTGGAGAATGCCAATATTATCTTTTTAATAATAAAAAGTGATTCATCATCAGCAAATTCATCATGTCAGTGATTCCAGTTATTAATTATGCAGTTGTTGACAAGTTCAATAACACAACAGTTAGGGAGAAAAGAATTCTTGAGAAAATATTCCCGTTTTATATATAATTTATTTCTGACGCTACGCAACTAAATACGACTTAAATAACATACTAATTATTTGAGTATTAGCAGTAAAGCTGGCCGAAATCAAAATGAGATGTCAAATATAACAACTATTATACAAAAGTATCCGTTTGTTGGGCAATCCATTAGTCAACTGCGAGTACATAATTATAAATACATACTACGATAACCGAGCATACAAGTGATCGGTTGTAGATGGCAGAGGAAGGGGACTGTTTCGTTGCGATACAGGTCACATTTGTAGACATTACAGTACAATATTTATAAATGCAGTGCATAACAAGAGTGCCGGGACTCGAAGCACTTTTTTTAATTGTTTAATTAAATTCTCTTTTTGCGGTATTTTATTAAAATGATTGCATTTTAATTGAATAATCCAACATTAGTGTAAGCCCTATTATAACAGTTCTCTTATAATAGGGCTTGTATAACAGCTGAACTTCTTAGTTCAGCTGTAATAATGTTAATACTTGTATAATATAGCGATTTAAGTACTTTTGGAAAAGGGAAAGTTAATTCTAGGATGCATCTCCAGTATTTATTGTTGTTGTCGTTGCAAGACACTGAAAATCTTAGCGGTTAATATTACGAGTGACAAGAGTTAGTATTTGGAAAGTTAATTTATTTAAAGTTTTAATTTATCTATTTAAAATATTAGTTTATCAATTTAAGTACTTTTAATATATCGGATTACTAGGTAGAAGCTATTTATCATATATATTGCACCAACAGATTACACACTTATCGGGACGGAGTCCAGTTATGTGTAGAAAATAAACAAAGTAAAGCATCTGTCAGCAAGATGCAGGCAGATGTAAAGAGTTGATGTTTCCGTCTTGCAAGGAAGATGAAGACATCAACGGTTCACCACTCGCTAGAATCTGTCCTAGGAGATTGGAGGAGGAGGAATTATTGAATGGCTCTTTATTTCAACGATTATGAGGTGTCCGGGCTCAGATGGACAGGCAGATCACACTTAGTTTAATTCTCACAATATGCATATTGGCACTTGACTATGCAATTGTACAGATATAATCATCATCAGCCACTTTCAATCCACTGCAGGATGAAGGCATCTCCAGCAACTTTCCAGTTCCTTCTGTTTTGTGCAATGGTCATCCATTTACTATCCACAAACTCATGAATTTCATCTATCCATCTCCGCCGTTGTCTTCCAGGTTTTCTTCTAGCTCCTCTTGAGTACCATTCTGTTATTTTCTTAGTCCATCTGTCATCATGTCTTCGAGCTATGTGTCCTGCCCAAGACAATTTTAGTTCTTTAGTTTTGATAAGAATGTCATTTACTTGATTTTGCTGCCTAATCCATGTGTTTCTCTTCTTAACTAACAGTCTAATTCCCAATATAACTCGTTCCATTTTTCGCTGTGTAGTTCTCAGCTTCTCTTCCATTCTTTTGGTGAGTGCCCAAGTTTCACTTCCATAAGTCATGGTGGGGAGTATACATTGGTTCATTATTTTACGTTTCAAACAAATTGGGATATTGCTCCTCAGTATGTGACTGTATTTCCTCAACGCTATCCATCCAAAATGTATTCTTCTCTTGACTTACAGCCATTTATCATTATTACAGCTAATACTTGTCCCAGATAAGTATATGACTCCACCTTTTCAATTACTGCTCCTTCAATCACTGTCCCTTTCTGTGGCATACTTGTTCATCATTACTTTTGTTTTAGCCATATTCATCTTTAGTACAAAATCCTTACTAACTGTGCATAACTAATTAAGATTTTTCTCTAATTCTTTGGGATCGTGGCTTATGACCACAAAGTCATCTGCAAATCGTAAATGGTTTCGGTACTCTCCATTCGCATTAACTCCTTTCTGCGATCAGTCTAATCTTCTGAAAGCTTCCTCAAGGGCAGCAGTAAACAGCTTCGGAGATATTGTCTCCTTGTCGAACTCCTTTCTCGATTTTAAATTTCCTACTGTCTTTGTCTAGTCTAATAAAGGAGGTAGCGTTCTCATATATTTTCTTCAAAATCTTAATATATGGGGTATCTATGCCTCGTCTTTCCAGTGCCCGAAACATTGCCTTATACTGTATGAAGTCAAATGCCTTTTCATAATCCACAAATGCCAGGCATAAGGTGTTTTATATTCCTTTGATTTCTCCATTAGCTGTGGTATTACGTGAAGGTGATCCATAGTTGAGAATCCTGTCCTAAAGCCCGCTTGCACCACTTTCGGTTGATTCTCATCAAGTTTTCTTTCTAATCTGTTAGTAATGACCCTTGTGAACAACTTGTAGATGTGGATAACAAGCTAATTGGTCTATAATTTCCGATTTCTGATTTATCTCCTTTCTTATGCAGCAAAACTATGATTTCATTATACCACTGCTTAGGCGTCACACATTTTCTAATGCACTTTGTGAAGAGCCTTGCCAGTTTGTGTTATGTCACTTCCTCCCAATTTAACAACTCTACAGTAACTTCATCTTCCCTCGGGGCTTTCTGATTCTTCATTTTCTTCAATGCATGTTCTACCTCATCAAATTAGCAACACATACGGCTACGCCGTATGTGTTGCTAATTTGCGATCCATCTTCCCTACTGCTGGCATCATTCCCTCGCTCCTTGTATAATTCTCTATAGTAGTCTTCTGCTATTTGAATTATGCCTTCTCTGCTATTTATAAGTACACCATCGCTATTCTTCAGTTTCAGTATCATTTGTCTTTCTGTTGTGGGGGGCGGGGTAACGTTTATTACTTATGGGGTTTTTTTTTTTTTTTGTATCTTTTCCTTTTGTATTAATGTATATCCCCGTAGTCCAATCCTCCCACTTTAGCATCTGACTTGTTTGATCTCAGAAGATTACCTGACTCGAAGGGGACCCTAATTATTTTTAAGTATTTCTCCACAGGATTGGCTGAGTTTCGGAATGACAGACTCCAACACATGAATGTAAAATAAAACAATGTTTATTAACATATCATACAGAAACTAATAATAGTGACTTGTTATTTCATTAACCTTTATATGTGTAAATATCTTGTTCAAACTCAAATGTTTCATCATCCGATATCCTATTCTAATACACATTATTATTCATTATGCTATGGTGTCTCTTCATGTTCTTTACAGGGACTTCAATAGGTCGTGGTATTCACTTTACATAGATTCTTCCAACTCTTCTTCTGAACAGTCTGTATAACAAACCAACAACTACCAGCCAATGAACTGGCTCACAAAACCCTTCAGAGTTCGTGTCTCAATTTGTACGAAAATTTCATTTATTCAATTAGACACCCTTACTGCAATCAGGTTAACAGGAAATATTAATCAATTCAATTTAACATTACCCTTCAGGACCGTTAATCCTCTATACCTTTATATATATATCACTTTTAATTAGCCCCTACTCAAATCAGAAATACTCTCCACAAATCAACTCATAAATAATTCAAAATTCCAACCTTTAACTTCATATATAATATAAAAAAAACTTTCCCAACCCTAAACAATTCTCAATTATCTATTATAACCTCTCCTTCCAGCAAGCATTATTATGAGGAGCTTCACTTCAAATTATAGGCTACGTCCGTCTTAAATACATTACACTTTTATACATATATTCATTGCTTAAATCTCCCTCCTTAACTATATATACTTATTTCTCCTAAAGTCCTCTCCTTAATAAATTAGGTACACCTATTTCGGTAAACTCTATAGCACTTACATGTTTGGCCTGGAACTTTCCTCTCTGCTCGGCTTCCTTTCATATCGGTCATTCAGGTACTGGAATGCGGGGGCGCTCATTTGGGGATCTCGGTGATTTATGGTGTCTCCCTACCGGATACTGCACGGCTGGAATCAATCAGGGTCGTATATTCTTTACCGGTCAGCATTTCTTCTTCCGTGGATAGAGGAGTTGTCTAGTAGGTCAATGGTTCGACCACTCATTCGACTGGCTTTGCCTACATAATTTTCAGGATGTGATTCTTCCTTGCTACGGCTTCCATGCTTACAGGTGAACATTCCTACGGGCTGTCGGGATACGCAGAATTTCTATCATTGCTTCCATCTACCTCAGGGCTGCAGCTATCACCCAAATTAGACTACTGCTCTGCTTTGTATCGTTCTCCAACTCATTCAAATCATTCTCCAGACCGCTTCGAGAACTTCTTCCGACTCCTCCGAAAACTTCTTCCGAATGCCCCGAAACTTCTTCCGAATGCCACGAAAGCTTCTCCAGAATGCCACGAAAACCTTTTCAGAATCTCCCTCTCAAAATTCCCTCTATTTTCTTCCTGGCCAATAGGAGATCTGCACATCCTTTTTCCTGTGTTCTCATTTGTCTCCTCTCCTCTTCCGTGGGCGGGTCTTCTTTTTCTTTGTGTCCCAACTTCCGTGAGCCTCGAACATACCAGAACAATCCAGAAAGAGAAGCGGAAGTTCAGGTCAACTGAGAAGCGTCACAGCTCCTCCCGTGACCTCACGCGCGCACACCTGGTGACGTCGCCCACCTCTACTAGCGTTCCACCGTGAAATTTCTAAAAGGGCCAGCTTAAGCACTCTTGGCCCTTACTATGGTGCATCTGCCTCTGTCTTAATGGGGGATTTGTCATGGTATATTACTTTCACTCACTCGTCAAAGAACTTCTATACAAACAAGCTACTACTAAACAGAGAGTGACTGGAAGGTATTTTTGAATTCCAGTGTTTCTTAATCCATGTTGTTTGTACCAGAAAACCACTATTCGTACTACAGTTAAATTCTCATAATATTTAACAATTTTTATTAATTAATGTAAGGACGGGTCCTTACACTGTATTACTGCTTATGGCTGCTGATTTAATCCTTTGTTTTCCCTTAATGCTTGTTCTACTTTTCTTGTGTTAAATCTTATGCCCTCTGAGTCTAATGGCTTTGCATAACTCGTATACTCAATTTTCTCCTTGCCAGTGTTTATCTTGCTCTTCATTTGTCGCCTTCGGTTCATCATGACAAGTGTTTCTTCCCTAACTTTCTCTTCTTTGGATTTCTTTTTATCAATAGGTTTCTTGGGCTTTATCACTTTCAGAAAGTTTTAATATTCCTCGTCGATATCTTGGTCCTGAGCAATCTGCAGAAGCTCAAACTTGTTCTTAAGTTCCAGTATATACTGCTTTTTCTCCTCTTCTGTTATCTCGAAGACCTTTGTATTATTTACTCGAGTCAGTTTTTTCCCTTCTTTTCGTACGTCCATATCAAGTGTACATCTTACCTTTCTGTGATCACTTCCAACATTTACCTTATTCAGGACGGTAACATCATTCACAATATATCTTCTGTTAGTGAGGAAGAAGTCGATTTCATTAGTTGTTAATCCATTTGAACTCTTCTATGTCCACTTTCTGTTCACCCTTTTCCTGAAAAAAGTGTTCATTACTGACAATCCTTGAGATTCTGCAAATTCCACAAGTCTTTCACCTCTTTCATTTCTTTCACCAATTCCAAAATTTCCTATAGTTCCTATTTCTGCGCTGTTTTGTCTTTTTCCAACCTTATCATTGAAGTCACCCATAATAATAGTGCAGTGGGTTTTCTGCTCATCTATAAGGCAATTTCAGTGTACATTTCTTCAACCTCTTTATCATCATGGCTCGATGTTGGTGCATAAATCATTATAACTTTTAGCTTGAACCTCTTAGAAATCTTGAGTATTAGTCTTGACACCCTTGGTGATGCACCTTTTTTGAATTCCAAAATGTTGTTTTTTAAACCGTAATAGACCAGAAACCCAATTCCACCTTCACTCCTTTCACTGTTTCCATAGGTGTACAGCAGATTTCCACTTGATAAACTTATAAGTGATTCATTTCTTCTTGTTTCTGCGAAACCGATGATATTCCAATTCACATTTTCTAATTCCTTTTCCGGTTATATACAGATATAATAAGTAACCATGAAACCTTGCTCATGTGACCAAAGTAGTGGAACGCGCAAAAAAAAAAAAAAAAAAAAAATCATTTGATGTATGACTTGCAGAGAACTTTTGCAGTTTAAGAATTTGTTTCCGCTGACCATAACGAATCTATCATTCTGATTACCGTTTCCATACCACCATTTTCTTCATCCATTGTTGAGCTAGGTGAATTGTTTAACCATAATAACATAAGGATGTATGTGGACTTCCTCTGTTGAAATTCAATTCGTTTGAAATAATATACAACATAATTTTCTCCAAATGGACTATAATTTTTCGATTTCAGTGTACATTACCTTTCGACAACCTTATTGAAATAAATAGACGTGTTTGAGAATTTTCATTGATTAGAGTTGCTCGCTCCATGTATGGTATCGGTCATAATTTATCTAGTATATCGAAATTTATATAACACACATAGTGATGTAGACCAAGTTGGTTCAAATGTGCTGGGAGTCGTCGAAAAATAGTAAGTTTCCTTAACTGAAGCATCATGAAAAGCACGTCTCGTTTTCGTTGACTCCAATAATATGCCGAATTGGGAATGGATATTTGACAAACGCCAAATAGGATTCTAATGACTTCGTTATAAATTCCTCTGATTACAATATAGAACGCGTAACATTAGACGTGGTTCCTACAGATTTGAATGCAACCTAGAAACTTTCTCCAGTTCGCAACCGTAAAATCTTCATTGTCACATACAACAAATCCTGGGATGTTATACCATGGCGATCGGACCTACAGATTTCACAAGATGCCATCATAAACAGAGTGATTTTCAACCAGTATTTAAATTTTCGTGCATGTCCAAAATATATAGCCGGAAATGAAAGTTCCTCTGTGTGTTTATCAAATAGTAAAGACGTCGAGGAAGATCTTTGACCGGGTGCAATACGCAGGTATTTTTCTTCGGAATATTAAAAACTGTTCATCTGGTTCCAGTATCTCCTCCCGTGATTCTGCAGAGTTTTTCTTCGTTTTTATCAGTGAGAAAATAAATTTATTTAAAGGCGCAATTTTCAAATATCGCAACTGCCTCAACAGTTTTTTCTTCCTTTTTTGGACACGCCATTCTAGATACGAAACTTTGTTTTCTTTTAATGTATACATTAATGGCATAATAATTATCTAAGTCTCTAGGATTTAGCATTGTATCCGCATGGACAGGTACGCGTATAACTTGTCCGATAGTGCCATATTGTTGGTGTTCATTACCGCGAACTATGAATGTGTTCGTGGTGAAATCAAACTCTGTCGCCAGATCTAATTGAGGTAAATGAGTAGGATATACAAACTATTCTATGTTTAAATCTGACGGTTCAAGGTGGCATAGTGGTGAGAGGCCGTTTTCGTATATACTTCAGCAGGGAAAAAAATTTTTTTTCTATAACGACAGAACTCACATTATCTGTATCTTCCGTTATACACTTTTATACCAATACAACTTGACTTGAAGCAATATAGCCACAGATGCTAATGAGCTCTTAAGCAAACAAACCATTACAGCATATATACCACGTATTGTTCAATATTATTGCGGTTCGACGTAATGTTTGCCTCCTATGATCTAATAGGAGCTAATTTTGTTTTGTTTTAATAGGAGCTGATTTTGTGAATTGCTACATCTCTAAATTAACATATCTTGTTTCACCCTTTTTTTTTTTTTATAACGCTTTTCCAGTAACGCAAAAATTTAACTAACCTGGCTAAAGACTTTTTTCAAAAAAAAAAAAAAACCAACGAAATAGCCGCATCAGGAATTTATCTCAACCGATTGTGGTATCTTTCAGCTGCACAGAAGCCATATATTTAGTGCTAGTATCGGGGAAAGGCCTCTATATGCCCAGGATTCATGATACAACAATAATACTGGGAAACCGGCAACTTTAAGGACCAACACTATTTCTGAAGGTTACAGCCACAAAATCAAACGAAACAGCCTGTGGCGTTATGGGCAAATTACCGAATTGTGAGCACGATTGTTAGACGTTCGATTGGTTTCATACAGCGCCACAGACAACGAAATGGCCAGTAGACATCTAGATGACTTTACCCGGGGTCGAATAGTTGGGAAGCTCGAGGAAGGTCGAAGGTGCAGAGTTCGGTATCGTCCATAGCCTTGGATGATACTCGTGGTCATCCCTCCAGAGTCAGGAGACCGACTCCTACACCACCTCAACTCTGTCGCCCTTTATTCAATTCACCAACGAATTGGAGTCGGGCAATGCTCTTTCTTTCTTAGACACCCTTGTCTTACGCGAGGGTTCGCGTTTAAAGACTTCAACCTCTCGCAAGCCGATGTATGCTGGCCAGTGAAGTGGGCCAAATTCTGGTCGCACCAGATCTACACGACATCTAGATGTGCACTCCGCTCCAACCTGCAATACACGCCCACAGTCTACAAAGCCCATGTGCTAAAAATAGAGGAATTCCTTCATCTATGCTCGGCCAAGCATGATCATATCAACATCTGGAATACGGTTGGTTGGCGTTTACCAGGCAGACATCTCCGCAGTACACCCTCCTTGTGCTCAAGGCTCCAGGTTACAGAATTTCAAGAGACATTTCCCAAATGTGACTCTGGGCACAACTCGCTCAACTTCGACATCGACCTGTGGTCAATTGACAAGGCATATCGCGATGGCATCTTGGCCTATCTTTTTGTTTGTAAAGGACAATTATGTAAGTGCCGGTGCTAGTTAGCCGATGTCATTTCATGTTCTGTTCAACTTGTAACTTGTAGTCCTTTTTCATTTTAATTATTATTTCATCATTACATTTCGATTATTATTATTTTTTTATTTAATTTTTATGTATTTATTGTCATTTATTTTATTTTTATTTTTTTTCTAATATAAAAAATCACTTGTATAAACAACGTATTGTAGGATTCCGCGGGCTTTCTGTGTAAGGAATCAATATTGTATACAGTTTATATTAATAACGAATCTTATTATTAACTACCGGTCGGCACGGCGCGAGTGCTACTAAAGCGTGTCTGGACACACTCCAGTTCTGAGGATGATAGGCACACTGAAGTTAGTAAGGTTAAGGTAGATCTGGCAAAGTGTGTATAACTTACCAGCACCTTGAATAGGTGCGACCTGCAGGCCCGTGCCGTGTTGCCAACCGCAGGGCACCACGCAGTGGTTACCCCACCACGACCACATTTATCCCGTACTACCATGACCCAACAAATCTCTAGGGTCCTAAAGGTTCATGGAATAAAGTGTTTTTACAACTTCCATGGAGAAAATTGCGATCCCTCGTCTCGAGGGTTAAAACACCAGTTCCCATCCCACAACAGAGTGGATTGGTGTACCGTATTTCGTGCCGTGATCGTTGGACAGGCTGCTACGTTGAGGAAACCGGCAGACGACTCAGTAATCGAGTCTCTGAGCACGAGAAAGCCATCCATTCGGTGGACGTGGATCACTCGGATATTGCTGAGCACTTCTGGTCAACCCAGCACAACATCGATCCACACTGCGACGTTGAGATCATTGACCGATCCCGCAACTACCGTCGCCGTGCCTTATTGGAATCGCTTCACATCTCGTATTGTAGCGGTTCCTTCAACAGGAACAGAGGTTGTCACATCAACCCCATAACTGACACAGCCATCCTCTTAGCTGACAAACGTTGGCGCATCCCTGAGTATTACAACTGCAACCGCAAGTCTCCACTTCAACCAGCTAATTGTTGCAGTCACCTGTAGCACGCCATTCTCATCACGCATGACCGCCATGGCACGCATATGATGGTCTGTATTTTATAATAACAGTTAACTATCACAACTGAGGAAGGACGACATCCGTCTGAAAGCTTTTGTGTGTATATTACTTTTATATTTTGTTCTATTAGTCATTAAACGATTTTAATCCAACCATTTATATTTATTTCCTGGTTTCCCAGTGATGCAGTATTGTTGTATGAGTGCAAAAATATTGCTGATTAATAATATATTGACTGTGAAAATATGTTAATGGCTAGGGATGACTTAGGGCAGGACACCATCCTCACGAGGTCGGCTAACTACAGCTCTGTTGACTTTAGAAACTCGCCCAGTCGTTGACAGGAATCGAACCCGGACATCTTTAAAAACGTGACAAAACTGGAAGACTGACAGCACACGGTGTTTCTGAATTATCAAATGCAACAGTGAATTTTACTCGCCTTTGTAGTTTGAATATTTTGGTATGCTTATTGTTTGCTTTTATTTATTAAATGCCGAGAAGACCGTACTCGGACGATGGTAGACATAAGATAATATACCAAGTAGAGGGATTGATATCTAGAATGATGTTCTGGGTATCAATCCCAAATATCCACTTGTCTATCCTTACTGCATAATAGTAACTATTTTTAAACATCCCCCTCCCTCCTTCCAGCCATCAATTTTGTTATTAAATTTTTAAAGAAGATAGGGTTGAATTTGTGAGTAGAAGCTGCTAAATGTATGCAGATTAAATATACAGTAGGGAAATAACGGTATTAGGGAAATGCAACATTTGCAGTAAGGTAAATTATATTTCGGCAAGCTAATGGAGCGTTGGTGAATGAGTTACTGACGAAATTTACTTATCTGGAAAGAAGCCTGATAGCGCATGTTAAATTATATACTGCTGGTAGTAATTTCTAATTGAAAACTAGCGGTGTGCACGGAGTACATTATCAAAATGACCTGTGAAGAAACGAAATGTGGATAATTGGCGATTGTTGTCTTCAGATATTAAGAGAAAAAATAGTGTAAAGATCAACTCGTACGTAATTTTATCTAAGTTCAATGTACACGACAAAATATTGAAATTTGTTTCTTTTATTAGGAAATTTTTACTTCGGTATGTAATTGCATGCCGATCGAAAAGATCAGTATGCAAAATTGTACATATGAAAATCTGTTGTAAGACGTAATAAGATTTTATACAACATCGAAAAGATATTCCTATTTATACAGCTGTATGTAGCGATTTAACTGAGGAAATATAATCAAATTTGAAAAGTATGTTCTTTCGGGATGTCACCACCAGGAGAAGTTGTGCTATGAACGGTTTGTATACCCACTGCACACGCTCTTCAATACGGAGTGCGTGTGAGAATACGATGGAGTACAACCTTTCCAGATCGTGCTTTGGTTTTGAACTTTTTCTATCGGAATGGAAGCAATGAAGCAGCAGCAATTCGGAATGACTGGCGTTGCAAGCATCAGCGAAGAGCCGATCCCACCATGTATTTCAGAAAAATGATTGCATGGTTCGAGCAAACAGAAAGTGTGGGAAGGAAGCCAGAAAGAGAACGCAAACCCTTTCAACCAAGAGCAGGTTAAGGATATTCCTGCTACATTCATGGAAAGATCCGAGCACAGGATCGGCATTATCAGTGCATATATTGTCCATGGAAAGCAGGACCAGTGAATGTACAGAAGCTGAATGGTTGAATAACCTGGATGCGACAATACAGAAAGTTTTGCGATTCGTCCCTAAAACATCACCGCCAGCAATAAATGCAAGCGAATGATGTCCAAACTCGACTATCGGTTTCGGTCAACTTCTTAATTTAAATGGAGATAGATAGACACCGAGTGATCATTTAAACACCTTTTCGAAGGGTGGGGGGAGCACTGCCAACTTGAATTAGACTGAACATCCCAAAGTACACAATTTGGGCCATGCAGCTGCCTCGTGCAATACATGAGATTCATTCACGAAACTCAGGTTATCTGCCCTTAATGCCACACTGCTGTTTAACTTGTACAATCACACATTTTTTCATGTGTAACATTGTCAAGAGCGTTAAAGTCTATGATGTCAAAATATTTTTTTTTTCAACAGTTTCTGTGCGACTGGTTGGTCAGAGAAGAGCAGATCTTCCATTAACAAATCCATGCTGTGATTTCCGTATAACAGAATCTTATCGAATCATTCTAGGGTTCCTGTCAAGATGATCCTACATTATTTTTTTTAACAATTGGCTGTTTTTCCTGGAAGAGAATTCAAGGTTTTTGATCCCTCTTTTCTATTTTATTCCCCTTGCGAATAAGAGATATATTTACTCATCTCCATTCTGAAGGGACCCTCATTTGAGTTGAAGGATACATTCATAACTATGGTTAAAGGTTTGCTTATCTCCTTTGCTTTTAATATAACTAGATAGATCCTATCCGCCTGAAGTGCCTTATTTACTTTTTGTTTCAAATTTTTTTTTTTTTCTGCCGCAATTTTTTTTTCTCACCGTGGTGAGCCACTGACTCACCAGCGTCCCATTGCTAACACCACAACACAGGATTCTACGCTAAACTGGCGAAAGAACATCGCACTGGACCTTGGATGACTGGAGGCTGGTCTCCTGGTCCGATTAGTCCAGTTTCCAGTTATTTCGAGCGGAAGGGAGAATGTGCATCTGGCGGAAACCGCACGAAACTATGCAACCGCCATGTCAAAGAAACTGTTCAGGCAGGTGAACGGTTAGTAATGGTCTGGGGCGTGTTCAACTGCCACACGTTGGGAACTCTGGTACGTCTAGACGCATCTATGAACGGTCCAGGTTATGTGTCCATCCTTGCAGGCAATTTGCATCCCTTCATGGTCATCGTGCACCCACAGGGCAACGGATTCTTTCAGCAGGACAATGCGTTTGCTCATAGAGCTGTGGTGACTAGAACATGGTTCGAAGAATATTCCGCCGACCGGGCTGGCCAGGTGGGTAAAGTGCCTGCCTGGCAACCTAAAGGTCGCGGGTTAGAATCCCGCCTCAGGCTTGGATCAAAGTACTGCAAAAACCTTGGGAGCTGCATTATGGCCACAGAAACCGATGCGCCAACAACTACAAAAAAATAAAAAATAAAAAAAAATAAATAAATAACAATAAAAAAAAAAAATAAGAGCATTCCGCATATTTTACCACCATAGAATGGCCTCTCTGTTCACTGGACATGAATCCTGTGGCAAGGTCCGTTCGAGCTATGGATCCTCCACCAGGAATACGACGGAATTATGCACACTGGTGCAGCAAGCATGGATGGAACGTGTGGAAAGCTTTCGTGAACTAGTGGACTCAATGCCTCGCTGTGTGACTGCCGTTATCCGGGCGGGAGCGGGCTTACCCGTTGTATATGCGCGCCTTTTTTTTTGTTCTTAGTAATGCTAAAGCAGCGCATGTAATTGCTTATTCAACAAGGGGCCCCCGTCAGGACTAGTAATCCTCCACTTTGCTTTCCAGACTTCTGCGTACCCCAACAGAAATAGACCAATTATCAACTTCACCTTTGCTTGGGGCTGCCGTTAAACTTAGTCTGTATATCCTCCAAATCTGTATGGCATCGTTTCACGATAATAACTTCATTATCGGCCTATTCTAATTTGAAGAAAACCGTCCTACTGGACCTGAAGGTATTCATTTACAGTCCAACGACACCAGGGCAAGTTAGCGAATATTGTCATGCAGCAACTGCAACAACAAGGTTGCCTTGCCTTAGAAATGACAGTTTTTAAGCAAGACATATCTCCACATCGGAAAATCTGTACACTAGTTGCTGCAACAGCATTTCAGCAAATTGACTGTTTTTCTCAATAGTGGTGATGGTAGCAACTCCAGAGGACAGCGTTACACGGCACTTGAGAAACATTGCCCCACAATATGTTATTCTCTACACTATGCCGCTACTATGTTTGTAGTTCTGCTGGACCGTAATGGAGACCACACCGAGGGATATATCTGGTGCTGAATGACGAATCTAGTATCTCCCCTCGGAGCAGAAGTTTGCATATCGTTGATATCATGATAATACGCTGCTGAGAATTCTGTTTCATTAAAACGTAAAGTGACAATGTTACACAGGTTGAGCAATTTCTTCACATACTCGACTGTGTAGGCACAGCCACAAAGAGCATATAATGGGCTAATGTTCACAAAAAATCTTGCCATGGTGGTGTTTTTTGGAAGTAATTTCTTATTTCTAATTTTCTTCCGCGTCCTCCGAAGACACCTACTAGATTTGATTGCACTTCTTCTGTTAGATCATCGCTTTTAGACAACATTATAAACAGGAATTCTTTAATTGTAGCTACTCAATATTTCTATGAAATATTTTAGCTGCTAATACTTCCTGATGAAAACAAAAGCTCAAATTTGAAATTCGGTGGCCAGTTGGTTGACACGCTGTTCTCTTCAGCTCTGATTTTAAAAAGAGAAAATTCTTTTTCACGTAGGCAAAGCGTAATGCTTCTTACCTCTGTTATTTAGACAATTTGTTTCTCTGCTCAAAGAACACAGATATTTTAGACGTTTTCATAGAACATGGCTCGTAATCTGATTCTTAGATTCCTTGGTACAACTTTTCGTCAGATGGCCGACCCCATGTGTACGCTGCCTTTTGAAAATGCCATGAAAGTAAATCCAATAACAGGCGCCTCCGTAGCCAGGTGGGAAGGAGCAGCAGTGCATAACACATGCTTCTTGATTAGGCCGGGGTTCGAGCCCGTCACCACCAAATACGGAGGATGTGGAAAGGTCAGGGAATGACCACCGCATATCCCCGAGCAATATGGCCTTAGTTGCTAATGCTCCTAAAAAAATCCAATAACACAATCAATGTTTGTAGCCAAGAGCGTTAAAAGTTTCAGTCAGATCACACATGTATGGTTGTCTGAAATGCTATAGACTCAGCTTTTATATTTTGACCATTGTGCACTTGCTTCGCAATTTGCAGGACGTTAAATGGATTCAACGTGCTAAGAGTGTGAACTTTATTATCATGGCATTTTCGATTTACATAGATACAAACATTTTCTATTTACAGTTATCCGATTCTGTGTAAGAAACTACAATTATAAGGCTTCACTTACTATGAAAAGCAATAAAAAAAAAAACTTAAGCGCTGAATATGCAAAAAGAAAAAAAGTCAAACCGTCTGAGACCTGCTAACAGTCTGAATATAACATCTTTGGCGAAATTCGAATCGAGATCTTTCCAGACAGGTTTCCAAAGAAAAATTATTTAACTTTAACTATTACTTCACATGATCTACAAATGAGAAAAATTTCAGGTGATATTTCGAAATGAAAAGGCTGACAGTTCTCTTGCGAAAGGGACTCTTAACATTATGCTCATAATGAGAAACATCTTCCTGAATAATCCAATAAAGGACATTTAACAGGTAAAGAGTTCCAGAGCCCAACAAAAACACAGAAAAGAGAAGACAAAACCAGAGCATGGTTTCAACGCCACTTAACTAAACAGTACAAACAATTAAAACCATTTAGAACTCCAAATAAGGAGTAATTAACAAAGACATCCAGTTTGTATGCTGTCTGGGGAGTTGCCTTAAGTTGTAGGCAATGAGTAAACAGAATAACAAGGCGGTGGTTGTTTCTATGGTTTCAGCTCGAGTATGAGCCAAATTATAAAATAAAAGAAATACTAGCTTATTAAAAGAGTTCTTAACAGGCTACCATACATTAGGAGAAAAGGTCAAATTAAGAAAGTTGTGGGCGAAATCAGGTGGCTAGTAAATAAGGAGACGAAACCAAGTATTTTAGTATCTTAAACCTTTTTTTTTGGAAAGTTTCGGTTCGAATTATGTCAAAGACCGTTAAAAACTCATTGAGGCTGAGTTAGCTGGTCTCAGACAGCTTTCCCCACCATTTTTAGGCGTGTCTGCAAATATACATGCATATGCGCCTGTTATATTCAGTCTGTCCATCCACCACCAGTAGCAACTCTACTTCCAGTTGGCGGATTTTAATGAAATTTTATGTTTGAGCCTATTAAAAATATTTAAGCCATTCCAAATTTCAATAAAATCAGCCCAATAGAAATCCAGCATTGTTATTTCTTTTTTCGTACAATTTGTGGAAAAGAGAAATTCATAGATTAAATGCATTTGTAATGTAATGTGCGTATTGCGTGTATTGTAATGCTTCCCGTGAACTTTTTTATATACATAAAGTACACGGGAGAACAGTAATAAATGTTTTTGTAATTAAACTGAACGACTAAGTTTAGAGAACGTAAAACTATAGTTTTATTAATTGTTCTATAAATTTATAATCTTAGTAATTGATAAGAGGATAACTATACTTACTTTTCACTTCTGTTAATTATAGAAAGAGAAAAAAAATCCTCTAATTTAAGCAAAAAAATAAATAAATAAAAAAAATTAGCAATACGCTGCGTACGTTACTCAATTTGTTTTATATCCAGTAAATGAAATGAACTTTAAACGCATATAATTCATAGCCATTAAAACTTCATGGTCTGAGTTGTGCAAAGTGGCTAGTCTCTGCAAAATGTTTATGCTGGAATGGAAAGCGAGAAGATAGAGCAAAAAGAAAAGTTACTATTGGTGTTGACATTATTATTTAATCAAATATATTTGTTAGGCACTCCGGGAATTTAATCATTATTGAAGTGGCCCACATCTTCTATAAGAAATAAAAATTTTTGCCTCTTCTGTAAATGAAAACATTCTGAGATTGTTTATTCGGTGGACAAGCTTACTTACCGCATCTAATGAAAGCAGTCTACTCTCGTTTGCTCTTAAACTGATCGCAGACATTCTTTGGAAGAGCGAATTTAATTAGACGACTAAGGATGATCGACCTATCTCCTCCTTATGCTTTTAAGGAAGGAGAATTTAGTTGCATTACTTCTGCAGCTAAATAAAATAACCGTTTTGAACTGACATTTACCATCAGTGATATTTACCTACATCACGGTGAAGTTTATTTCAATTTCGACCATCACAGGCAGGTCTCAAATGACACTATGCGTATGAAAGATGATGATCGTGTTTGGCATAATTCAGAGGAGGAAGGTGTGAAAACGGACTGACTAATGGACGTATCGATTGGACCAGTTAATGACTGGTGTGGCTTCAGGCAAATTATGGTGCCTCCTGATTACAAGAGTGACGCCAGGAATTATGGTTTGTCGAATCATTAGAAGGTATATCATCGGTTTCCGCAGTGCCCACAATGCAGTGAACTGCATCCACTGACATCGCATTCAGCTGCTGCCACAGGCCCATCCATGTTCATAAGTGTTATCAGGTTGCCTAATCCGAAATCTAGGTAAACTGCTCCACATATATTAATATTATGACTCTGGCATTTCGATTACGATTATTCAATCACTAGATCGTAGGTATAGCTTAGCTTAATTTTCAGCACTCACCTCACAGTAATCCGCTTAGTTGGTGGAAAGTTTCACCACATACATAGTGGTTATAAGATTCTAATAACTTACGGGGATTATGGATTTAAAAACTAAGTTATGGGCTTTAAAAATTTTGCTAATAGCCGCGCACGTGCGACTTTCGAAATCGTCTTCAGTTAGCTATAGTGGGGGAAAGAGAGCGCGCGAGTGTGTTCTATACGGGTTGGGTTCCCGAAATGCATTTCAGTGCATGTGGAAACTTAATACGTGCTAAATTCCAAATGGGAAGAAGTTGGCGGAAATCTTTTTTGTTTAATACGTTAAGTGATGCATTCCGCTTAAACCACTCAATGACGAGGGCTTCGTTTTGAAGGATTTTATAGCTGGAATTTAATTTGACTACTGTGATGGCTGAATCGATGAGTGGGTTATGATTATAAGATTAGACGTGTTGTGTTAGTTCTGTACTTGCTAAATTAGATTTGAAGCTATTAAAGTGGTAGTATGCACGCGTGTTGGAAATTTTTGCTTTTGCTGTTGTACTGCCTATGTGTAACATGCTTGGCATCTGATCAAATATATAATGTTGTTATGATCTTGTGTCCCATACTCGTGTGTTGTCTTGTATGAACTGAATTTGGAACTTAATTTGTTATAAGATGTGAATATTAATTTGATATCTGTATTCTTAAAAATCTGTTGAAGTCTTCTAGCATATTGTTGATGGTATGGGAGGGCGATAAGGGGTTTGTGTATCTTATTCACGTGGTTATTAATTTTGCTCGGATTATTAGTGTTATTATGGACTTTGGTAATGGTTTCTTCTATTAGTTGTAATGGGTATTTTCTGTCGACGAATTTTTTGGTGAGGTATTGCAATTCTACAGATAGGTCTGTTTGTGTGTGACTACATTTTACAGCCTTGTATATCTGGTTATATAGAACTGCTTTTTTGATGTATAGAGGGTGGTGTGAGTTGTAATGTAAGAATTTATCTGTATGTGTGTTCTTTCTGTATATTTTGATGCCTAAAGATTACTTATTTTATATATAGTGAGGTTTAGAAAATTAATTTTATTATCGGTTTCTACTTCGAGGGTAAATTCGAGTCTTTCATGTGTTGTATTAAACGTGTTCAGTAAAGTATCGATGGTGGTTCTGTTGAGTATTAAGAGGACGTCATCTGCATATCTCATTTATAGTTTAATTCCTGGGGGAAAGGGTTGGAGTTTTTTTTTTTTTTTTTCTTCAATAGAAGAGGTAGATTTCGGATAAAGGGGCAGAGATACCGAGGCCCATGGGAAGGCCGAAAATTTGTTCGTAGATGTTATTTCGGAATTTAAATTGTTTGGCGTCAAGTAGCAGTGATGTGAGTTCCAAAATGTCATTGTTTAAGTCGGTACGTTTCGCCAAAGTGTCGTCTTTAATTAATAGTTCTTTAAGAGCCAGTAGCATGGATTCGATATATACATTTGTGTATAGGGAGACGACGTCGATGGACGCGAGAATATCGTTTTCAGATAGGGTCGTGGGGCTTCAAAACGAAGCCCTCGTCATTGAGTAGTTTAAGTGCCATACATAACTTAACGTATTAAAGAAAAAGATTCCCGCCAACTTCTCCCCCATTTGGAATTTAGCACGTATTAAGTTACCACGTGCACGGAAATGCATTTCGGGAACCCAGCCTGTATATAACACACTCGCGCGCTCTCTTCCCCCCCCCCACCCCACTATAGCTAACTGAAGACGATTTCGAAAGTCGCTCGTGCGCGGCTTTAGCTTTTATCTTTCTTCATTTAATTTATTTTAATTAGGCAACCATAGAATGGAAGGTGCACTTTCCTTTCTTAGCAAAATTTTTAAAGCCCATAACTTTGTTTTTAAATCCATAATCCCCGTAAGTTATTAGAATGTTATAACCACTATGTATGTGGTAAAACTTTCCACCAACTAAGCGGATTACTATATGAGGTTGAGTGCTGAAAAATTTAAGCTAAGCTATACCTACGATCTAGTCATTACATTACAGCACATAAGGACTCCTTAAAAATCAAGAATCGATTATTCAATCAGTAATAAGAAGAGAACTATAGTCATTTTTCACTTCTATTAATTGTGGATGTGGCATTGGTATTTTGTAGTCTTTGCCACAATATTTTTCTTCTTTTGCACAATTTGAAGTATCAAAAAAAAGTTCGGTAGCGGCATCGCTTCAGAGACACACATCCATGTTATTTAAGTCACCGGCCAAGTAATGAGCACAAAATTAAAAAAAATTGAGCATACTGCTTCTCGCTATTGTCATGCGGGGATACACCTAGTTAATAAATCAGATTCCCAAGACAGGCGACCCTGGCGGAGACAAGCCAGAGAATAACGGGCAGCCTGGCTACCTCCTAGTGGTGTGTGTACGGGCTACGTGGAGTCCCACCAGGGGCCCTGCGGCCAAATGCCAGGACACACAACAGAACCTAACGCAATATGTCATATACAACACACAACACTTTTCTGGCATTTACAGTAGTACTGTATTCCTTCACAACGAACATATGGCGCAGATGTGGGAAACCACAGGTGGCGCCTGACTCTAATACTATGCACTCCCAAGACATAATCAAGGTCAGTCTTATTAGGAAACGTGCGCGCGTCACTTTAACGTATTATTGGGACAATGTTTAGTTGCTGCATTCGGATGCAAGAAGCAAAGATGAATTTGCGATCCCTACGTCTCTTCCAGTGCGCAAGAGGTCGTGTCTGAAAATGTCTGTATTGTGTATGGATTATATGGCGGTAGCTTGATCTCTTGAAAATGCAATGTACAGTTGCTTTGATTGATGAAGAGTGGTAGCAGCCGTATCCTGGAAAAAGTGCAATGCCGAACCGATCATTTATGCGTTCAGTAGATTGGCGTGTTGACACATCCATGTTATATAACTGTTTTGTCAAATCGGTTGATTGACTTATTTGTTTGGTCCTGTATTGTCGTCCAACATATGTGTGGCACGTAGAAATTACAATTTCAGCATGTTGCCTACCCAATCACAGTAATACTACTATCTTGGGGTGGCCAAACCGTCACGAGCAGATGGATATTCTGACATTGCGTCGATTCTCAGAGAAATGTAGACTGGAACATTGCACGCTTTAAAATGATGTTAATAGGAAATAAAAAAAAAATCGCGAATAGAAAACATGTTTAATGATTTTAGCAGCAAATGTTTATCTTTTTTTTTAGAAATTCTTGGATATTTTTTATTTTATTTGTTATTTATACAAACGTTTAATAAGTCTCTTTATTGAAATTAAACTAACAATTCCCAGGAAAAAAAAATATATGTATATTTTAAAATACTTGCAAAGGTAAGCACTGCACTAGTATATGTTTCTTTTACTGGTTTTAATATTTGCTACTCAGAAGTTTGTTTTTAAAAACATTTCATAATATGCTATCTTTGTTATATATAATTCTTGAATTATTAATTGTGTTGATTCAGGCACTGATGGTATTCGGTAAATCTCCCCTACCATACCAAACGCAACCCGCATAGTTTTGTGTTTCTCTATAGAATGAGAATTGAAGAATTTTGAAAAACCTCAATGCTTAACTAGTCTGCAGCTCCAGGTGGTAATTTTTCCACTTAGCAAAAAAAACCTGAGTTGACAAATTCCCAGCTTCCAGTTATCACCATATTGCCCTTTTTCAATCTTTAAAATATCATGAAAACATTTATCGTCACCGACTCGTAAGCTGTCTTGAAACCTTATAATATAATTGGAAAAGGACACTACGTGGTTTCTATCAATACCATAAATTGTATACTGTATATAAAAATAAGACATTAAACTCATATGGAATACAAGATCAATTTTTATACTACTCTTTAGCAGATGACCTTTCAGGATTCTTATCGAACCCCATCAGATTATAATTGCTATGTGAAGGGGGAAGAAAAGACAAGTAATCAGATAGACAATGATATAAAATTCAGAATTAAGAATGACAGACAACTAATCAGAGGTAATTACAACTAAAATTCTTTAATTTTTAGATTGTTACATAAGACAATATGATGCGTGTTCTGGAACTCAAACTATAACCAAAAAACAGAAAACCGGTTCCCATAAAAACTGTACGTACTTACGGTTCTATGGATTCAGCCACTCCCCCCTCTTTCTTCCAGCAACGCAATTCAATTACAACAATACCCTCCTAGTGCAGAGCGTTACGGTGCAAGGCAATCCAAGGAATAAGGAGCATCCTGAGGGCAAAGGCCGTAAGACGACTGCGCTGATTCTAAGCTATGGCCCAAAACCGGAAATCTTATACGGAGAGATAGATTTGTTGGACCTACCATGCTGTAGATCTTCGTGTTCCCCAGTCTGGATTGCAGCTGCTGGTAGGATTCTTCAATGTAGGTGTGAACCCCACAGTCGCACCTTATGTGGTATGCAGATCTTCTGGTAAATGTTCTTTTGTTCCCCACCCTAAGCCTTTATGATGATGGGATTTGGTAAAAATCTTGAAGCGTCACCTGATAAAAATTTAGTGTTGAAAAATTAAGCTTGTATTCTGAGTTTAATTTAATAAAATCAATTTTGTTAATTTCCCTGGTGTAATATTTGGTGTGTTGTGGGTCTAACGGTTTCTGGGATTTCTCCCATCTCCGCGTATGTTCTCTGTATCGGTCAAGCCAGAGATTTAAAATTGTGTGGGATATGTAGTATGTTGTGCCCATTGTTCATCCGGCCTGTTAGCCGCCGGGCCCCCCTATTGGGGCCCGGCGTTACCAATACCAGCCACGGGGAAGCCGGCCGGGTGTTACCAGTGATTGAAACAGTACTCTGGCAGGTCTTACCACCTACTTTCCTGGGATTTCAGTGGCTAGGACCGAAATAAATAAAATAAAAATTAGAAAAAAAATAGTCGCGAGGATAAAACATCCTCGAATTTGTGTTTTTGCTTTAGGAGCACTGTTTAGGGTTTTACGCTGAAGGTCTTGTAGATCAAGCCTAATTGGGTAGGGCAAGAATGTTGGTGTGGCTTAGAATTTTGATGTAGGGCTAATTGCTGTGTGAGATGACAGATTTGGGTGGGGAGACAAAAGGCTGGGGGGTGAAATAGGAAGCAGAGGGGTCGATAGGGAAGGTGACTCCCCGTTTTTCAGTGGGGCATGCCCATGCCTCACCAGAGGGAAATAGAGTTGGCAAGGGGGAAGATTTGATTTGATTTGATTTGATTTGAAGATTTGATAGCCAGATGGCACTCTAGTTCTGATGTCATTCCAGTTTTCATCATTTTCAGGAACTTCGTTGTGGCACGTTTGTATCAAGTCAGATGTTTGGCCGCAGGATTCTTGCTTTGGTCTCTCCCAGGAGGAGTAGCCCTGCGCAGGTCTCTTCAGTTTCAAATGTTCAATGCTCAGATTTTATTCTTTTGCTCTTGCTTTGACTCTTCTGTGTCTCTCCTTTATTTTTACTTCGTCCATGACATTTGGTTTATGATATATCTATTGGGTGTTATTGTCCTCCAGAGGATCAGGTTGCATTGAGAATTGTTTTCTTGTTAATAATTGTATTGCGAAGTTAGTTAGTGCTGTGTACTCTTCCTGAGTGTCCAAAAGTCGTGACTCTTGGTGGATTTGGTTATACTGAATTCTTACAATAAGACTTGCTCTTATATCTTCATAGTTGTCGCAGTCATGCATGATGTGACTCCAAGTCTCTGGTTCTCCACATGGACAATTCCTGTCTTCTATTATGCCCATTGTGTTTAGTTTATCTCTGAACGGGCCGTGGCCTGTTAATAAGTAGGTAGTGTTGAGTCCTGGGTATATCCATGCTGGTGCTTTTGGGTACATTTTTGTTACAAGGAGAAGAAATTTGTGGGTTATTGCTCCTTTGGTGGTTTCATTCCACCTTGGCTGCAAAATGTGAGTTAGGTGTGTATCAATTCTTTTTTGCTCCTGCTTCCAATCATTGGTAACATTGAGGGTTAAGCCGTTAGTTGTGATTGGTATTGCCTTTTTTTAATAATACATTAATCCAGTTCGTACTACCTCTAAGTCAAGGGGCAGTGCACCACAATGATCTGAAGCGCTGCCGTATGACAGTGGTACCTTCTATTTTGATTTGTGGCGGCCTGTTTAATTTAAGCTTTCCTCTAAGAAAGACGGAGCTGGTCTTTTCCGGTGCCAATTTTAGGTTGTTTATTTTGGCCCACTCCTGTAGGGTTTGCAGTACTTTGTTTGCTTGCTTTTCCAGATTTGCTCTCGAGTCCCTGGTGTAATAAAGTGTAAAGTGTGTTTGGTGTCAAGCGGCACCAGGGGTTTCCCCCATTTCCGCGTTGCTTGCATTGTGATGGGTGTGCCAGTTTACTGGAAATGCCAGAGATTCAGAAGTGTATGGATATTGTACATGTGTAATGTCGTGTCGTGTACCGTTGTTCATCTGGTCATTTAGCCGCTGAACCCCTACTGAGGCCCAACGTTGCCCCACTTTCACCCCGTGGAGGCGGACCAGGAAACACCAGTAGACTAAGATTTACACTGGCAGGTCCTGCCATCTAATTTCCTGAGATTTCAGTGGCTAGGACCTTAAAAAAAATTATATATATACATACCCTTTATGCGCTCGCGTGGAAGGGAGGCGCTAGGAATGATAGGCCGAAAGTAGTGGGCGAAGGTGATTTTAGATAGTTTAATTTAGATTGTGTGGGGCATTCACTTGCGCGCAGGTAGAGTGGAGGAGTAGATTGAAGACTGGGGGAAAGGCAGAAACATGGAGCCGATAGAGCAGACAGCTCCAGTTTACAGTGGGGCATGCCCTTGCTCCACCAGAGAGGAAGAATGGTGGTGGCGCGTGGGAAGGGAGACGGCGGAAACGTCACACTCCCCAAACCGCCGGGGAGGGTGGAAAAGGTGAGCCAGGCAAGGGAGCTGGCTCAGGTCGCCAATACGGCGCTGCGTGCAGAGACTGCAATTTGTCCATGTGGCATTGGGTATAGACCATAGTGGCATAGTGTTTTGTGGAAGGCGCCACCGGTGGTTTCCCACATCTGCACCATAGTACTCTGTGAAGAATTTACAGAATCTCTGTAAAAGCCAGAAAAAGTGTGGTGTCTGGTTTGTGACATAGTTGTGCTGTGGTCTGTTGTTCTGTCTCTGGCTGCTTAGCCGCAAGGCCCCTAAGGGAACCCCACGTTGCACGCCGCCACCACTGGGAGGTGAGCCAGGCTGCCCATTATACTCTGGCTGGCCTCCGCCAGGGTTGCCTGAGCTTCCTGACGGAGACAAAAAAAAAAAAAAAAATATATATATATATATATATATATATATATATAAAATAATAAAAAAAAATTTATATAAAATAAAAATAAATTAATAAAAAAAAAAAAAAGGAGAGAGAGAGAGAGAGAGAAGGGCATAGAGGATTTGAGGGGGAATGAATTTGGGTGGGTTGACAGTGGAGAATAAATCCACCCTAATTGGGCGAAGTATAGGAAAGAGTGTGGGTTTAAAAAGTCACAGGGGACAGGTGCCCCTGTGTAATTGCAATGGCATAGTGCCTGTAGATCCCGCACTGAGGTCAGTGCCAGCAATCCCGCACCTAGTTCGGTGCCAGCAGTATATCCTACCCATTTCGGGTTTGCGATGACTTAAATCCCGCACTCCAAGGATCCCGCACCTTGGATGGTGCCTGCAATAGATCCTACCCTATTAGGGTTTGCATGATTATGTCTGCGTTTTCCGGGGGAATAGAGAGTTATCCCACGCCGGTCCGGTTTAGTTCTTGGGCTCTGAGTTCTGCAATCTTAGCTCGCCTAAGAGCAAATGTTTCCTGCGTAGGTGGTTAATGCCTTATAGGTATGTTCCTCGAGTAGCAGAGTGGATTCTTGATTACGAGGGTTTCTCTGTATCGTGGTGAGGAATTTAAGCCTAATGTTGTCGTAGCTGGGGCACTCATACATGAGGTGCCCCCAGGACTCCTCTTCGCCGCAGTAGCAACGTGGATCATTCTCGATTCCCATGGCGGTCAGTTTTTGTTGGAAGGATCCATGGCCGATGATGATAAAGGTCACATGGAGGCCAGGCGAAAACCAGGGTGGAGGTTCTGGGTGAGTTGAGCTTATGGATGGAAGGAATCGTTTTGTGATGGCCCCTTTTGTTGTAATGTCCCAGTCATGTTGCCAATATCTCTTGTAGATGTTGGGTTATCCGTTGTCTTTCCTGCCTGGTGCCGTTTGTGGTGTCAAGTTGAAAATTTAGCAGTTGGGTTGGAACTCCCTTCCTTAAGTGATAAAAAAAAAAAAGCCCTCTTTTAATCACTTCTAAGTATAGTGGCTGACATCCAGTTAATACCTGCAGAGCAGGGGTGCTGACGGTGCGGCACGCCCTGCAAATTGAAAGGAGCATGAATCTCTGGATTGAATCCAGCTTACGTTTATTTCTTGCTAGGATGGCTTTTCGGTACCAGATAGAGGCACCATAACACACAATTGGCACCTATGCCGCTTGGTATATCAGAGTAAGAGCTTTGTTCTTCAGCCCCCAGTCTGCCCTGCTGACTCGCCTTATCATAGCACTGTACCTTTGAATTTTGTTGGCTAGATACTTTAGGTGGTGGTGGAAGGTAAGCCCCGAGTCTAAGAAGATACCTAGGAGCTTGACTTCAGTGTGCAGCCGTATGGGCATAAAGTTTAATTTTATTGTAGGTGGTCTTGTGATTTGTAGCCTGCCTTTAAGGAGTATGGACTTTGTTTTCTCTCCTGAAATGGTAAGGTTGTGCAGGGCTGCCCAGTTCTGAAGTTTTACCAGTGCTCCATTTGCCATTTTCTCCAGGTTCGTCCTGGTGTTAGCACATACCAAAAGGACAAGATCATCCGCAAAGGCCAAGGACTCAACACCTCCCAGGTCCATGCCCAGGAACTCATCCAGGACAATAGACCAGAGGAAAGGGCCAAGCACAGAGCCCTGCGGACAGCCTCGATCGATGTACCTAGTCACTGTCTGGAATCTGTTGGTAACTTGGACTTTTCTACCAGTTAAATATGACCTTAAACTGTTGTATAGATTGTTGGAAACATTTGTTTGCCGAAGCCTCCGAAGAACACTGGGCCACCATAGTCGATCAAAGGCCCCAGCGAAGTCTACCATGATTGCAAGGGAGTATTTAAAGGCTGTGTGAGTTGCTTGAGTGATTAAACTGTTAATGGCATCTTCTGTGCTACTACCTACTTTGAATCCAAATTGCTTGTCACTTGGAAGTTTTTGTTCTTCATATCTGGCGGTTAAGCGAAATAGGAGTAGGCGTTCTTGTAGCTTGGCCATTACAGAGAGCAAGGCAATCGGGCGGTAGGAGGTTGGAATTTGTGGTGGCTTGTCGGGATTTTTCAATATAAATTTCAGGGTTGCCGTTTTCCAGGATGTTGGAAAGGCGCCTTCTGTCAGGCACCTATTTAGAAGGCTTAGGAGAGTAACAGGATAGCATTCTGCAAATTTTTTAACCACATCCACTTCCAGCAGATAAGCACCAGGTGTTTTTCCTACTTTCATTTTGGTTATTGCCAATTCCATCTCAATGTTAGTGAAGGGGGATTCCACAGAGGCAGGATGATAGTTGTGATTTTCATCTACCATATAGACCAGTAGGATTGAGTCTCTTCTAGGATTTAACTCCTCTTCTCTGATGTCTGTGTGCGCCAAGTTTTGCCGCCAATTTGGAGGTTTGCCGCCAATTTGGAGGTCGCTCATTGAAACTGGGACCAGTCCAGTTAAGTCATATTTTAGCGTCCATAGGATAATGTGTAGAGGGCTGCTCGCCGTTTTTGGTGCATACTCCGTCTGTAGGTATAATAGTGTCATTTATTATTATGTTGTTGATCTTATATTAGTTCTTCCTGAATGGGGGTTTCCACCCGTGAGTGGTATTGATACCGCTACCAAGTACACAGGGTCGTTATGTCTGGTGTTACTGTTGGTCGAGGAACTCTGACTATTCTACAGGTGTTCAGGATTGCACCTTTCTGGAGTTCCTTGTAGGTGTTCACTGGGAGACCTATTGCTGCTAGGCTGTTATGTATTTTTTATTTATTTTATTTTATTTTATTAATAAAAAGATACACAACAGGTAACCATTAACAGTGTATCTGAGATCAGATCAATAAACATAATAACAATAATATGAAATCCAACAGGACGATAAACATTGATATAGATTCAAACAATAAAAGCATATACAAAAGAGGATTGTATTAAGTTAAGTTACCGGTAAAACAAGTAATAATTAATCCGTTAGAGAATAGAAAAATAATATAACAAATAATAAGCTACAATAATTAGATGTGAGCTAGTCACTTTGCAGTTTAAGTGAAGAGGCAAACTTGTGGATGGAGTTCATCAGTGATTGGGAGTTGTCAAAGAAGTCAATGCGAGAGTCATTTGCTGATTCTGTTCAGTGGACTGAACTTCATTAAGTCCGTGTTGGCAGAGTCAAGGCGAAACGGTGTAAGGTTCCTGACTTGTCTACAGGGAGCATTGAAGTTTATTTTACTCAGGATATCAGATGCTTCATAAATTCCAGTGATTACTTTGGCTAGGAGGGCGATGTCAGCAGTAACTCTTCTAGTGCACAGAGGCCTTAGATGAAAGTAATCACACAGCGATTCATAATACACTGAGTGATAGAATAGAGGATTGCGGTACGTAAGGTAACGGATAAAGGTTTTTTGGACTGCTTCAATTTTGTTAGTTAAAGTCTTTGTGTGAGGATTCCGGATGGGTGAACTGAATTCAAGGATTGGCAGAACAATAGTTTTATAAAGGATAACCGCATATCTGTAGTTTTTGAACTTGTATGTGTTCCGTTTGATGAATCCCAGTGTTTTGAATGCTTTGCTGGTGATTTTAAGGACATGGGCATCGAATTTAGCACTGCTGGAAAAGAGAATCCCTAAGTCGTTAACTTGGTCACACCTTTCGATGATCACAGAGTTAATACTATACTCCGTATTCATTAGTTGTGGAGATCTGCAAGATGAGAAAGAGATTACTTTGCACTTCGAGGGGTTAGCAGACAAGCCATTCAGAGATAGCCACAGAGAGAATTTATTGAGAGCACATTGAAGTTGTTGAGAATCGGTAGTCTCCTTCACTGCTGAGTAGATCTTAAGATCATCTGCATAGAGAGCAACTTGAACATTGGAGGTGTAGATGAAAGAAGGAAGATCATTTACGAAAACAATGAAGAGAAGAGGACCTAAGGGAGAGCCTTGTGGTACTCCGCTTAGTGGTATAAAACAGTCTGAGTTCACTTGATCGATGATAACGCTCAAGGAACGATGCGTAATATAGCTGCGTAGCCATGAGAGCAAAGGGTCACGGATGCCATATAGCTTAAGTTTTTCCAGAAGTTGTTCGTGCGGGACTTTATCAAATGCCTTAGATATGTCTGTGTAGACTGCATCAACTTGTAGGTGGTTATCAAGAGCTTCAGAGGTGTATTGCCAGAAAGGAAGTAAATTTGTGACTACTGACTTGCCACTGCAGAAACCATGTTGATTCTGATCGATAAAAGGCTTGAAGAATTCGAAGAGATGTTTGTGCACTGCTGTGTCGAAGAGTTTAGCCAGGCTGTTTTGCAAGGTTATGGGTCTGTAATCGCATACGTCATTTTTATCACCTTTTTTGAAAAGGTGATAAAATTTGGCACCATGCCGGTGGTTGACATGATGATCGGGATGGTCGTTACTTGTTGCATATGCCACATCTTTTTGATCTCCTGTCTTAGATTCGTGTACTTCCTGATTTTTTCCTCATGTATTTTTCTGGAGGTTTTCTGTGTTGGGCACGGCTATGTCAATCTGATAGGTAGCCTTTTCCTTCTTGTCGACAAGAGTTATGTCCGTTCTGTTGTGCTGGATTATCTTGTCCGTTATTATGGCGCGGTCCCAGTACAGCTTGTGGGTTGGGGTCTCCAGTACTGCCTGGGGTTCGTACTTGTAATACGGTACACTTTTTTATTTGATCAACTGGTATTTCTTTGCTAGATTCTGTGTATTATACTGGCTATCTGGTCATGCCTACGAGTGTACTCAGTCTGGTTGATCATCTTGCATCCCGTGGGATGCAAGATGATCCCACGTTTCTGAAGTGGACTCAGAAACTTGGATCGTTTCTGGACTCAGAAACTTGGATCGTTTCTGAGTCCAGGTGGCATCGTCGACATGTGTCATCTGACACTCTGGGATCCTTGGCTAGGAGTGTCTTATTTTATTTAGTTTCTGGTCTTGAATAGCGAGCATGAATCCTTCGGTTTCGGGTAAGAGGGTCCCGCTCGCGAACCATTGCCCCAGATTTGGGCACCTTGGGACGGGATTGCTGGCACCCACCGGTATAGCATTTCCTCCTGTGGGTACGGGATTTGTGCAATACATCACACACAGGGAACAGTAGATCCACGAGCTATTCGAGGTACGCCCCAGTACATGTGTAGTTGTGGCCCACCTCCCCGTGGTGTAGACGGACACTGGGCAGACTTTTCAGGTGATCGCCTGCCTGGTGACAAATAAGCCACAAACAACATAACACACTCTGCACAAACATGATACTAAACGCACTTCTGGCCTTTTAGAGAGTTCTTTTTCCATCAGTGTACCAAGGCGGAGATGAGCTGACGTTCCGGTGCCGTCCTGCACAAGATAATGTACATGTCTACATACATAAGCTCATAAATGATGAATTAGAAGCCATTTTATTTATGTAATATTGATGGAGGTCATTGTAGTGTCTGCCATGGAGTGTCTTTGCCCATCTTTCTCGGTTCGTTTCTACCGTCTGGGTGGAAGGGGACTCCTCGCTTAGGCTGCGTTGGGTATGCCGCTAGTCTATCTTCCTTATGGCCTGGTAGAGTGCTGCTGCATTTTTCTGGAAGTAATTCATTATGTTAGCAGTCGCTGTTTTCTTTTCTCGATAAGGTCTGTGAAGCTCCTTCCTCCCTCTTTCCGAGCTATTGTCAGTCTCTCCACGACTGACTTCGGGTGGTGTTGATGGCTCTTAGTCATCACTGTCCTTGTCTTTCTGATAGGCCGATGATGATATCCTCCAGCTTGGTGTTAGTTCAATCTATGATTCCGAAGGAGTATGTTGGCACTGGGACTGCATAGGTGTTTATGGCTTTAACTGTGTTCCCTCCGTTCAACTTTGTTTTGAGCAGGCTTCAGAGTCTGATGGTATTTTTCGGCCAGGCAGACCTTGATTTCCTTATGCTGTAACTGCCTAGCCTGCATCATTACCAGGTATTTGTAGATCTCTCCCTCTCCTCATGGCTTCGACCTCGTTACCAGTCTGCGGCTGGTAGTTTCGGCCGACTAATTTCCGCTGATGCAATCCCGCGCATCCTGCATTTTTCTAGACCAAACTCCATCCTGATATTATTGCTGAATTCTGCGGTGATCCGGAGTAGTTGCTGGAGTTGCTTTTCTGTTGCCGAGTAGAGAGAGCGATAGCGAGCTTGATGCCATCCATGTACATGAAGTGGGTGAGGGTGTACAGGCTTTTCCTTCTTTCTTTGAGGTTATATCCATACTTGGTGCTGTTGAGCGTGGCAGATAGCGGATTGAGTGCTAGACAGAAACCCTACAGGCGCATTTTAGGCACAGAAGCTCTTGCGCCAAGAACACTCAAATCGAGCTAGACAGAACCAAAGTGGACTCAGGGAATCTCCCTGAAAGGTTCCTCTCCTGATTGGTTTAGTTGTGATGTTCTCCACCTTAGCGGATTTGCTAGATTTTTTTGAATAGGGGTTGCTTTACTAAAGAAATGAAAAGAAAAAAATAAAATGAATGTTCTCGACTTTAATAGTAGTACTTCATTTCGCCAAAGTTGCTTCTAGGAAGTGTTTCTCTATCGGATTGACTTTGTACATCTTTAGCGCCTCTATTAGCCAGCTATGAGGCACAGAGTCGAAGGCCATGCGGTAATCTATGTAGGCTGTGTACAGGTTGCCGCGCTTGTTATAGACGTGCTCTATAACTGCGGCAACTATGGTTAATTGTTCCTTGCATCCTTTGCTCATCTTCTTGCATCTTTTCCGTTGTTCAGCTATTATGTTCTGGCTCTTCAATTGGTCTGATATCTTCTTGGGTATGCAGCTGGTCAGTTGATTGGCCTGTATTTCGGCGGGTATCTGGTATGTTGATCAGATATGATTCCTTGAGTGAGAAACTTTGGGATTGTCTCTGAGTGCCTTTTTCATTTGGGTGAACTGCTCTGCTAGATAGGGTGATTGCTTTTAACCTTCAACGCTCAATAGAATCAGCGCCTCCGCCTAGAAGCAATATCATCCGTTATGCAATTAACAAAGCAGACTGGAACCTCTTTAATTTAAAGGTCCAAACTTTCCTTCAAATTCCTGTACACACCAATCTCACCAACCACAACCAGCATCAGAGGAAAATAACATCAATCATAACCAATGTCTGTGACAAAACAATCAAGAAGAAACACCCTTTCCCGAGTGCTGTCCCATGGTGGTGCAACCAACTGGATCATCTCCGCCATCAGGCTCATACAGAACGGAAATCATTTCAACGTGCTTGCCGTACCTGGCCCCTCATGAAGTTGATGCCCTGCGCAATAACTATCGTAGGCTAAGAAATGACTACACTAGTTTAATTAGAGCAAGAAGAAACAGCCTTGGGAGCACCTGGTCTCCACGGCTGGAAACACAACCCCCTGGGGGTTGTATATCGCATTGTTACGAACAACCTCCCCAAGGGTGAGGTCATCGCCTCAGTCACCCCGCAGGGCACCATAACCCTCACATGGGAAGAGTCAGTAAACAACATCTTGGACACACTGTTCCCGCTAAACACAGATCCTCAATCCAGCCAGCAACAAGAAATATGTACTGAAAACGCATCTTACAGCACCACTTCTATAGAACAGCCCTTCAACTTAGATGAATTAAAACTTGCCATTGGCAAAACAAAAAAGGCAAGGGTTAGACTTCATTGAAGCAGAAGTAATTAAGAAGCTTGCAGAGACGCAATAAAATCTCCTTCTCAGCCTATACAACCATTGTCTGGAAGTTGGACTCTTCCCCGATGACTGGGAAGAGGCCAATCTTTACAGCTGCATACAGGACTATCTTCACAATAGAAGTGTTACAGTCAGAAATGCCTATTGACAAGTCTCCAGAAATGTCTACAGAGGATGCCCCCAGGGTTCTGTCCTCGGCCCTTTCCTGTGAAATGTGATTATGGACGAGTTCCTGAACCTAGACCTGCGGGATGTTTCCCCTCAAGCCTTCGCAGACGACTTGATATTGACAGTCACTTGAAACTCCAGAGCTTCCCTGGAAACAACAGCCAACGGAGCCCTTACAAAGCTACAAGAATGGGCCAGCCTCCATAAACTCCATATATCCCCTGAGTTTTCTCAGGGGATATGTGGTATATTCAATTCTACTCAGAAGAACCTTTCAAATAAGCAGGCCGCCGCAGATTGTTTGATGGAACTCAGTTGTCAGTTTGATGGTAGAACCATCAAACTGACAACTGAGATGAAGTACCTTGGGGTAATTCTCGACCCCAAGCTCACGTTTTACCCGCATATAGACTACTTCCATCGCAAAGTCAGGAACTACACGGCAATGGTAGTGATGATCAACAGGTCTGACTGGGGCCTAAATCGCCGCTCACTGCAAATGCTATACAAAGCTGTATTTATTCCCACTATAACCTACAGTGCAGGTGTCTGGTATCATCGTGCACTCTTTGTTCGTAACCAAAGGAAGCTCATCTCCATCCTTCTCACTATCACCCGTGCCTGCTGCACAGTACGCAACCGAGCGATCCAAGTCTTGGCAGGAGTTCTCCCTCCGGACCTGCAGATAATTCGCAAAGGCGTGCCTACTGGCTCGCAAAGGGACTCCCTACCACCATCCTGGATTTCACTACGAACCCAGCAAACATCATCAAAGAAGAAAAAAGCTCCTTGCAGTTTATCTTCTTAACGCTTGGCAAAACAGATGGAATACCACCCTCAAAGGTTACATCACTAAAAAATTCTTACGTGAAATGGTACAGCCCAGGGTTATATACCACTTTCCTGATTACAGGCAATGGATCCATAAATCACAAACTTGCCTCTATGAACATCGTGGATGATGTTCGCTGTCTTTGTGGTGAAAACGAAGACTGGGATCACCTATTCTGTTTTCCCGCTCTACGAGGACCTGCGAACGTTGCTCATATCAAAAATACATGCCTTGCCTCGAGGAAATGAACATCTTCTGATCAATGAGGAAGACCAATGCCACGCTTTCTCTGCCTTCGCCTATGATCTCTTCACCAGAAGAATATCAGTGGTACAACGTCTTGGAACTGATGCACATTGATCAACACCCTTTTCTCATATACTGAACATCTTCACCTAGATTGTGACCACTTCTAGCTACTGAACTTGACACTTGGTGTTCGCTTGAATTGTTTCATCCGTGTCTCTCTTGATACGTGATTGTCTTCCCACTCTCTCGAGGGCCCTCTTCTTCCGCTTAGGTGGGGGAATTCGCACCCAACCTGCGGAGGATGCCTTCCCTTACATCCTCCGTCGCTCTGTACCCTGTTTTGCTTTTTTTTTTTTTTTTTTTACTTGGTCTCTTTCCAGGAAGCTCAGGCGACCTGGAGGAGACTAGCCAGAGAATTATGGGCAGCCTGGCTACCTCCTAGTGGTGTGTGCGGGCAACGTGGGGTCCCACCAGGAGCTCTGCGGCCAAAAGCCAGAACACCCAACAGAACCCAGCACAATACTTCATTTACAACACATTTTTTCTAGCTTTCACAGTGATACTGTGTTTCCACAGAATTCATATGGCGCAGATGTGGGAAACCACGAGGCGCCTTTCTCCCAACACTGTGCACACTATGCTCTGCTAGATGCTTGTATGTGAAAGAAAGCTTCTTGTACCTGTAGTTTTGGACGTTATCTATTCCTGGGGATCACCAGTTGTGGGACTTCCTGATCAACTATTTTACTTCTCCCGAATCTACCACTCTTTCATCTCTAGTACGTCCTTCGTTTTCTTCCGTTATAGTTTTATCCTGGGGCTCAGCTGTTATGTCTTAATTCACTGCTCCAGATGTTGCCCCAGAACTCCTTGATCGACTTCTGCTCGGGCGATCCGTTTCCATCTTTACTGTCTTCTCTGAGACTCTTGTAGAAGGCTGTTTGGTTCCCATCGAAGATTCGGTTGTTAAGTTTCCTCTGGGAGCTCTCTTTTTATCGGTGTAGTCTGTTGCTGAGTGAGAGGAGGTTCTGCATTAGTGTATCCAAGTATTCTCCTATTCTCGTGTTTGCTGTGGACACTGTCTCTGTTGAGGATGTTCTTTACCTTTGCAATCAATTTCTTAATCCTTTTACCTTATTGGTACTGGGTCAATTGGCCTATATTGACTTCTAATTCTTCTACCTTCTGCTGAAGTCTTCTTTCCCATGGTGGCGTTTCTTTTTTTGGTTCTTTTGGTGCTGGCCACTTATTTCTCTTCCATTAATCTTAGCGGCTGCTATGGCAGCACAGTATATGGCTGTGTGGATGACCTCCAGTGTTGCACCATTGTTGTCGAGGTAATATGGTATTATTTGCTGATTGAGGTGGTCTGACTCTCCACAGGATTCTATTGGGTCTCTACTTCGGTATGACATCTGTCTTTGTGGGGTCCATTCCTTCGAATTCTGTTAGAGCCGCCTTCCATTCATCTTATATTCTGGATATCATCATGACCTCATCTCTTTCCACAGCTGCTCCGAGTTGTGTTTCTTCTTCTTCCTCCTCTAGTTCCATGTTGTCCATATTCTTTGTTCTTGATCGCTCACTATAATTGATTTTTTTTCGAAGATTGCAAGCGCTATCGGGTTCTTCGTGACGATAGTCCTTCCGTGGCGCGCAATTCGTTATTCGGTGATCTGAATATCCGGAAATCGTTCCAACCACTTAGTATGTAGTCTCAGCCTGTACATTGTCATATCGGTCTCTAGCTTGGTTATTCCGTAGTAGGCTTGCATGATGTACATATTCATTTCGATGCTCCACTTCATGTGTTGGAGTTTTCTTCCTTCCTGAGTGGTCAGTTTCGCAGGAAGCACTTCCAGTTGGTATGCTGGATGGTCTTGTTCTTCTTTTGGTAGCCATACGGGGGACAGCGCCACTTGCTCCACTGTCTTCCTCGGGATATTGTCTCCGACTTTTCGAACAGATCCTTCTGCCTAAGGCCTGAACGGGAGTGACTTTATCCTGCGCCACACTCGATGCAGTATAATTATTATTTCTCTTCGACATCATTCACCTATGGAGGTGGACCGGCTTAGCTTCGGCTTACGTCCAGTGGTAGCGTTAGTTCTTGGGAGTGACATCAGATGGCACCACTATTATTATTATTATTATTATTATTATTATTGTATAAAATTTTTTTGATGAATATTGTTTTATTATTATTATATATACTCAGTGATCACCAAATTATGACACCCCCATCCATATCCATAATGGACCATGCCGCATAGTTCGCAGTATAAAATTCCAAACAGCTTCGTACGCGACAGAGTACTGGTAATTTGCATCTGGTCGTGCAAGTCAACTCCGTAAAATAGCAGTTTTGGGACGTAGTAAATATATAAGCGAGTTTCAAAAGGGCATTATTGTGAAACCTCCTGCGACGGGTACTTTCATATTGGAAAGGCACGGCACGTCTTATTGATTGCTCACGGCTAACTGTGGTTAAGATTTACAAAGAATGGTATCGAACGGGTAAAGCCATTTCCCACTGACAGAACTGCAAATCATTACACAAGATGGAAGTTCGTGGTGAGTGCAGAACATTGTACACGGACGACGGCCAACAGTTGACATCACAATACAATATCCTTGTATTGTGATGTCAACACTTGCCCCAATATCCCAAATGACGATGCACCGCACGCTCACAGGTATGAGCCTTCGCAGAAGACGACCCAAAAGACACCCTCTACTCAACTGCTGATCATCGTCGACAGAGAACACTGTGGTTTCAATAACACGCTGGTTGGATACTGGAGGAATGGAAACGAGTGTGCTGGTCGAATAAGTACCTTGTGCAACACGCTGACGGATACTGTGTGTGGCGCAAACATCATGAGCCCATGGACCCATCGTGCATGGTGCCCACTGTTCAGGCGGTTGGCAGTGGTTGCTTATTATGGGGAAATTTTTGCCGGCAAGTACTAGGACCCCTGGATCAACGTTTTACTGATGTGGTCTAACGGCAGTCCTTAGGAGAATATGAGCACTCTGCCATGTTGCATGTTTTAGCGGAACGGGATTTCTAAGACGATAATGTGCCCCAACGTGCACGTGAGATTCGAGCAACACAGTGAAGATATCATCTACCTTGATTGGCCTCCGAATTTTCCTATCCTCAATCCAATTGAACACCTATGGGATGGCTTGGAACGGGAAGTGAGGCGTATTGGCACACAACCGACATATATTCCGACACTGTAGGAAAACCTTGTAGGCATGATTGCTGCCTATCCTTACGGACGTCTTGAGATATCTAGTGGAGTCAATGATTAGGCGAATAGGGACCATTATTCGTGCGAAAGTTTGCCCAACATGGTATTGGGTATGTCGTCATAATTCGATGATTGAGTATATATCATTATATATAGTATATAATTTACCGTATCTTTAAACCTACCATCCAATTAACAATCGCCAGATGGATACCGCAGTTATCGAATCTAGTGGTGATGTATCGCTTATGTTACTCATTCGTATACAACTATAGCAAAATATGGCGAAATTCAAGAAATTCATTCCAGGGAAAGTACGAAGAATTTCAAGCAGTTGCTCTTAGCATTTCTGGGGCTTTTGCATCAGATTTTGCTTAAGGGCTTTATAAGTAAGTCCATATCTCATCGTCATGACCTACGACTGATTTTTGTAATTAGGTAGCCAGTTTCCTCTCCGAACGCTCACTACCGTGATGGTAAATGTGCAATTTAACTTTTAAACTGTTGGAATTCTGCAGGATTTATATTTTCACTTACACTTTTCTTTCTGAAAAACGAATTAACATTGACTGGAATTCGAATCCTTACTTTTGCTTATGATATTTCTCTTCTCTAGTTGTTAGTTAACTCGGGGTTTGCTACGGTTATCTTGTCACTGGATTGTTCAGATTTTCAAAATGCCTAATTGCTTACCGCTGAGATCTCAAAAATAATTGAAATCCTGTCCCAAGTAGTAGCGTACACCTTAAAAAACGGGAATATACTTTTCCAGTGGACAGTGCTTTTTATTTAAAGTAGCACAATACCAAGGAAACTAGTGGAGTTTCCTTGGTATTCCCTCTCACATACGCACAATATGAGATCGATGCATTAAGTAGCAAACCACGTTTGCTCAGCTGTGTACAGAAAGAAGCTATGCCTGAGATGCAACACAACTTTTCATTTCCTAGCTTTAGACCTTGCCCTAAACTTATGTCCATGTTAACTAAAACTAATTGAATTTTATAATTATTTACTAATTATTAATTTTATAACTAACTTAGTTAATTATAAAATCCGGTCCTGCCTCACTTCTCACATAAAATAATCTGTTTTCCTTTCTCGTTTTTAACAATGCTTGTATTTCTCTCATATAGAAGAAATATATTGTTTCTTCTGCATCGAATCGCTTTGGGAAGACGGGGGGATTTGTTTAAAATTCACAAAACTACCCAACGCAACCTCTTCCACAGCGTGTGGTTAAAGGCCTGGCTTGAATCCCAGCAGCAAGAGGAGAAGAAATTATCTGGGATTTGATTTCTCACCGTGACTCAGTTATTCGGTGTGGCATGAGGGCCCAACGGTTTCGGAAAATTTGATATTTCTTCCAACAAAACGGACAGACAATAGAATGCATGCAGTTTGCAGACAAGGACTCCTCATAGCCTTATTTGCTTTCCTGCAAAATAAACAGTATTGAGAAAGTAAGGTTTCCCTTTATTTCTGCGCTAGCTTTTTTTATAACAGCTACTAATTCTGTACAAACCACAAATCTTAACCTACGTTGGAATATTGTTCTCACATACCTGGGGAGTACTTACAAAACCTTAATTCCACGACTTCATTCAAAAGTCGGTAGTCAGATTAATAAATCTTTCTAATTAATTACTCTTTTGATAAATCTCTCTCTCGCAAACATCATCATCATCATCAGCCATTTTCAATCCACTGCAGGATAAAGGCCTCTCCAGCAACTTTCCAGTTCCTTCTGTTTTGAGCACTGGCCATCCATTTACTACTCAAAAACTCATGAATTTCATCTATCCATCTCCGCCTTTGTCTTCCAGGTTTTCTTCTAGCTCCTCTTGGGTACCATTCTGTTATTTTCTTAGTCCATCTGTCATCATGTCTTCGAGCTATGTGTCCTGCCCAAGACCATTTCAGTTCTTTAGTTTTGATAAGAATGTCCTTTACTTGAGTTTGCTGCCTAATCCATGTGTTTCTCTCCTTATCTAACAGTCTGATTCCCAATATAATTCGTTCCATTCTTCGCTGTGTAGTTCTTAGCTTCTCTTCCATTCTTTTGGTGAGTGCCCAAGTTTCACTTCCATAAGTCATGGTGGGGAGTATACATTGATTCATTATTTTACGTTTCAGACAAACTGGGATATTGCTCTTCAGTATGTGACTATATTTCCTGAATGCTATCCATCCAAAATCCATCGATAGAACTTTTTTTTTTTTGCTGCATGCATTTTCTACAGATATAGCCGTGGGAATCATCCTTTTTAATTAATGCTTGCAATTTTAATTCCTACTTCCAAACCAGTACGAACCACGTGCATCCTTTACCCAGTGTCCCATTCACATTTCAACCCCAAAATCGCCGAACTAATTTTCTTCTTCACTTGTCTCTTCCACTTCTGTTCTTTAAAATAACTTAAATGCAAGTCCAACGTCAACAAGCATCTTCTTCATAACTTTTAGCTAACACATGGTACTTTTAGTACGAAACATTCCAAATACCTTTAGCGTTTGGGGTTACCATTAAAAATGATATTTTATTTTAAAATGAAAATGATGGTTAAAATGAAGTTAAATCAATATATCCGGATTTTAAAGTCCATACAGGTAGCCTCCGACATTTTTAACAATGTTGGGGATGTGTTGATATGAACGACGACGTATATCGAAACAAAATTAATCGAATAAGCGTTTTTATATACATTGTGATCACCACTGAATTATGACCACCTACCTAATACTGTGTTGGGCCCTCGATTACACGGATAACAGCTGCTATTCCATACGCATCGGGTCCTAGTTCTTGGCAGCAAAACGTGCCCCGATTCATGAATTATGCCCATCCCGCAGATGGGATCAATCAAAAAACCGGTGAATGACCTATAGACAGCGGACAACCCTAACAGATGGGGGATCATAATTCAGTGGTCACTGAGTGTATGCGTGTTTATACGTTAAAAAGGGTAGATGCGTTCCCTTGGTCAAATTTTTGAACTTGCCGAATTTAAACTTCACTTAAATACTTATTAAAAACAAATTAATATACCAGTATTAAAACATGGAATCAATAAAATTCACATAAATACGTATTATATTGAACTGAAATACTTATTATATGCATGCAACAGCATCTGTGCCTCACTACCTACCATACCATGTTTTGAGAAGCCAAGGATAGGAGTCTGAACAGAAATTGGCTTCTTCTATTGACACAGTTTATTCATTTCAGCAGAAGTAGCGCAAAAGGTCACTCAATGCTCGATTGAACTTGTCACTCCATTCCATGTTTGGATCATTAACTTGTTGTGCTGACTGCACTTACACTTCCTTCTCTGCTCTTACCCTTTGTTACTTCGTTAGGTCAGCTCAGCATAGCGAGATTCCAGCATTACCACAATGTTACTAATGTCCATTTCATTCAAGCCAATCTCATTTATCCATTTCGCAGTCTGTAATTGAATTTCGGGACACAAAGTTGCCGGACATCGTAAATGCACTCCGGCAATAAATTCTGCCACTATTAATCGTAGCCCGAGTGGCTTCTTCCCATAATGCAACAGTGTTGGTTATGCATCTCCTCCAGAATTCCTGAAGTGATGGCTAATCCCGTATGTCCTAACAATTGTTATATGATCCGCCCGAGATAATGAGCTCTGAATGTCACTCCTCGATCAATCGGCTGCAGCAAATAGGACACATTTCTTGTCATGAAAGCACCTTGTGTTGTCATTCAGGTCTTCAATGTTATTAACAGGATGGTAAGGTGTGCTGTCCGAAACCAACATGGCCCTTTTTGAGATTTCATCCTGTGCAATTCTTCTCAAAGATGGGAGAAAAATGAAGGCTTTTAAAATTAAAATTTAAAACTAAAACATGTATCGAAAGGAAGTAATTCAAAAAGGACGTAAATCAGAGGCTGCCTGTACATTTATTGCATATCGTATGTACGAATAAATTTTATTTAATGAAAGTAAAGATATAAAAAAAGTTTCCGTTTATTTGAAGTTTATCTTGTACATGGCCACCGCTTTCATGGTTACGCAGAAATCAATTAGAATGAATCTTTAGTAAAATATTTAGAATGACAGCTATTTAATATCGATAAATTGATTTTGTGTGCATTGTGGATAATGAAACCCATAGAGAAATTCGATTTGGAAAGAGGGACGAATGTTGTATAATTACCAACATTAGCTCAAATTATTCTATCAAAAGTATTTGTATGCCCTTCTGTAGTAGTGAACGATGTTGATATGGTATGTGGAGGTAAGAGTACGTATAAAATGTTTATTTTTATAAGAATAACGAGAGTTGCCGAGGACCTAAGAGGTTGCCGGTTTCGTGTGAGCAGTCTGTTGTTGCTGCTGCAACAGATGGTTTGATAGTTCTAATTCAACATTGACAAATATTCTGAAAAAATCGATGACCAGTCAGGTGATACATCATTTAAAGGCACTATCTGGTAGGCAAATAAAAGTGGTGTGTTAATCAACAAATGTTAAACTTATATAATCTCCGAAAAGGCGTCGATAAAACTTGACATTGGAGCTCAATAAGAAGCTTTTGCTCAGCAAGAAGAAATTTTTGAAACCATTAGTGAGTTCATAATTGCGCAAAGATATTAATAAAATAATAATCATATTATTATTATTATCACCCAAAACGCCTACTTGCTGAGTTAGTTTCTTCAAACTTATTAATTTATACATATTCACAAGAAATAAGAAATATAACTTGCGCAATCAACACATGTGGACTTTAAAAAGGCTTCGTTTTCCCTAATGGTTGGCAGTGATTACGATCAAATGCCATTTCGATGGGAGGAATTTTATCGATTTGTTTTGCAATTTGGCTGAGTTGGTCGGTCTTGGAAAAATATTGCATGGTTCTATCTCTTAAACTCTGGCTTTCTGTCCATTCATCAAATAGGCTGAAGAATATACGCTATTACAGATACAATATACTGACTACTCTAGGCTGTGTCCGCAGGGACCTGTCTTTGGCCCTTTAATGTGGAACTTGGTTTTGGAAGATTGGCTCAAGAAAGAAAGAATTTGACCACTCACACAACAGCTTATGCAGATGATATAGTAATACTTCTGCACGGAAACACTAGAAAAAAGCTTGAAATGAGGTCTGATTGCATATTGAAAGAATTATGCAAATGGTGTAATTTACATAGGTTGACAATCTCTGTATCCAAAACTAAAATCATGATGTTGAAGGGTCAATTGACTCTTAGTAGACCTCCCTCGTAAGGTTGAATGGTATTTCCTTACAGCAGGCGTTAATGATTAAATAATTGGGAATATGTATTGTTAGTGGCTTGAACTTTATCCCGCATATTAACTATATATCAGAGAAAGTGAAGAAATTTAATTTCAATGATCTCAAGAATAACGCGAGTGGAATGGGGGATAAAGGGGAAAGCACTCCATTTGATTTATGATTGCATTTTTCTGCTGATTGTTACGTATTGTGCATCAATCTGGGTTAGCCATACAAAAGTAAGCAACACCAGAAAGCTATATTCTATACATCGAGTTATGTTACTCAAAATGGTTATAACCTGCAGAATGGTTTCCACAGAAGCTTTTCAAGTGTTAGCTGGCGAAATGCCACTTAATTTGCAGTTAGTGTTTAGAAGCCTATCGTTTTGAGTAGAGATATAAAATCCGAGTTGCTGGACATCGAAATTAACGCTTTAAATGACTTGAGAAACGAAAAGAAGATGATTTAGGAACTCTTTTTACAAAAATGGCAAAACGGATGAAATTGTTCGGAAAAAGGTAGAATAACATTCACATTTTCCACTTACGTTAATGGTTTGAATTATATTAAACCAATCTGGTGAGTATCAAATCTAGGTTGTACATTCTTACTAACAGGTGACGGATCATTTTTTGCTAAACTGTGAATAGTCTTGGAATCGTAGCAAGATCCAATTGTACGTGTGGTGATCTGGGAATATGTGGGTTTAATTGTTTGGAATATGCTGATTTTCGATTGGATTTACTAAATAACGCTGATAATGTAACTCGTCTGGTGAATGGGATTGAGCCATTACTTATTAAAACAAGGGAAAATTTTATTGCCTTTCAAAATGTTGCAAATTCAGTTTTCTTGAGAAGGAAGATACTTTTGAAATTGGAAGAGTTAAGGTTGAATAATGGATGAATTGGTGGACTTTACCCTCTTCTTTACATGGAATAGTATGTTATTTTTTATACAGGAACAAAAAATTCTTTGCAGAGGTATAGACAGGATGTTGGGTCCACGTCTGCTTCTGCACGCAGTTGGCAAGAAGCCTTAGTTGTTTTTCTTAGATTTGGTCCTGCAATAACACCTTCTTCCAGCTTGGTTTTGCTGGTTAATATGAGTAACCAACAAAGTAAATTATCAAAAAGGTTACATTCTTTTCATTTTCTTTGTTGCATGACAAATCAATAAAAGACGCTTCACTGTGTACATATAAAATGAAAGCACAAGGCTTTTTAAAAGATATGAGGACATAGAGAATAACGAAACATATCTTCATTTCACCAGGTGAGCTTTTTTTTTGCTGATTTTCAGCCTGTGTAGCAACTTACTGCTATGCAGCGTATTACAGATAAGTAGTAACATTTCAGAAAGCTGTATTTTAAGTTTTATTTATTTGGAAGAAACAGTTAATTATGGAAATAATAAGATGGATTAAATGGTATAACGAAATAAGGTAGGTTGATTGGCATTGTCGACCGTTTTGTTTGTCCCCGTAAAGGGTGCTCCACTACACGACAACGTTGCTCTCCAAAGAAATGAATGAATGAAATTTCAACGGAAATAATCAAAATCAAACTATTTTGGCTGATAATTATTAGAAATATCGTAATTGTTCTCATCTTAGTATTTCATCACTTACCAAGAAAAAGTAATTAGTGTCTCATTTAAAATTATAATTCATTTATTTTTGAATTCATTTATATGTTAACTGGTGTTCAAAGAAAGTGCACCACCGCTTAAATTTTTAATTGTCGTCCGAATAATGTAAATATATGGCAATATTTCTTAGATTGCATCAGATAAGATTGACACGCGTATGTGATGACCGTATTATTGCATCAGCTGTTATTTTCAGATATATAAGCACGCTCTAGAGTTGCAGTCATTCCTTGCATGTGTCAGGATGGCGAGTTACGTGCAGTTGACGCCACAAAGAAAGAGTGCTATTGTTGCTTTACGTGAGGAAGGATGTTCTTCCCGTCATATTGCTTAGAGTGTCATGTAATCAGTCAACAGTGAGCAGATTTCTTTCCAAACTCAAGAATACCGGTTCTGCTGATAAGAAAAAAAGAAACCGGACGAAACGAGTCTCTACGCCAAAACAGGACCGCGTTTTGAAGCGCTTATGCCTTAAAACCCGTAAAGCTTCTTCGTCTGAGCTGAAAAGAGAATGGGAAGAACATACAGGAGTAGTGGTAGCAAGTGCAGTAACAGTCAGAAGACGCCTCTTCAAAATTGGGCTTGTAGCCCGTCGTCCTAAGAAGAAGCTCCTCCTCACACAAAAAATGAAAAAGGCCCGATTAAGTTGGTGTAAGGAGCATGTCAAATGGACCCCCCCCAGCAGTGGCAGTCAGTTATTTACTCGGATGAGAAGAAATTCAACCTGCATGGCTCTTATGGGAGACAAACGATTCCCCGTAGACGTGGTGAAGAATACCATCCAGACTGTATGGTGTCTACAGTGAAATTCTCAACCAGCCAAATGATATGGGGTGCATTTCGTATCGCGGAGTAGGTCACCTGCAGTTCATAAAAGGTTCCGTAAATGCCAATGGATACCTGGCTATATTGGAAGGCAAATTGCTGCCAACCATTAGAAACCGTTTCAACCTGCTAAGTAACTGCATCTTTCAGGACGACTCGGCTCCTTGTCATCGGGTGAAAGGTGTAAGTAGGCACTTCTGTAGTTTCTTTAGCTTTATTTCTGCATTAGAGGTTTGACAGTAATGTGTTTATATTTGTTACATGTGAAAAAAAGGTTGGAAGAACGGTCCATTACAACTGTTAGCTGTCCAGAAAATAGTCCGGACTTGAATCCTATAGAGAACTGTGTGGAATCTGCAGTTGCTCGAAAGAAACCAGAGACCCTTCGTGAACTTCATAATTCGTGGTTTGGAACCACGAACTGTCAGTTGCTTATCTTCAGAAATTGATCTTGTCAATGCTTCGACGGTGTGCTGCTGTCATGAAGGCCAGAGGTGGTTTAACTAAATATCAGTTTGAACCTGGTGAACTTTTCATTTTGTTTCCCGTTTAAAATAATAAAGTGAAGCAAATTGAGGGCTTCTGATAATATTTCAGCCATAATTGTCGTGTTTACCAAAACTGTTGTATAAAGGTTGAAAATGCTCATTTTGGAATATTTTGAGAGCTCCTGTCAAATATTACTTAGCTTTGCCTTAACTATTAATAAATATCTTTTGTTTATATTTCTATTTGTGATGCTAGTCATTAATGTAACATACCATCGCGAAAAAGTTAGAAAAGTGAAATTTTAACACCTGTGTGTAGGTGTGATATCTTTATTGTGTACAAAAGGATGTATACAATGTACCCTTCACAGCACGAATCCCAGCGGCTTCACACTGGCCTTGAGGACGGGCCTACATCGAGATTCGAGTTCATCCTGCACGGAATAAATAAATTATTCACAATATATTCATAAGGATATTATACAGTACTTTTGACATTATATACAATATTATACAGACATACTTAACTTTATTGTACTTCCCACATTACTGGGCAGTTTATCTGATTGAGTTTAGACCATCAAGGATCCGTCTCCGGTATTTGCGATTCTTGGAAAATTTGTAGAGGTCGCCGTCGATTGTTTGGATTGTGATGAGCATCTGCATGGGGAGAAACCAGTCGCTAAGGGCTAGTCTATTCGGGGGTTGGCTATAAGTGTGGGAGCTGACCTCAATCCGGGTTGAGGGATTATCCAGCTGCACAGTGCCCAGATGTTTGGCTTAGAGATTATTCCGATGGTCAATTTGGCAGTTAGTGAGGCATCTTTCCATTATGAGATTTGGCAGTCGAGCAAAGTTTAGTGCTGTTGCAGTTGGTCTTTGCTGGGATGGACGATGATGTTTGTGTGATCCAACGAAGGAGCCAGTATTCGGAGGAGTACATGAGCTTCATATTCGTGGGGGCTGCAGATGCCCATATTTCTGACGTATAACACGATGACGTATGCAGATATGTATACGTACTACCGAGTCACATCCAGGTAGTGCAGCGCATTTGGCAGAATTTGGTTACGAGCTTGTCAATATGGGGGTTGAAGGTCAGTTTGCAATCGAAGACGACTCCCAAGTCCGTATATGTATTTCCCACTAGAAGGAGAATGCCATCTAGAGAAGCTTGTACTTCAGTGGTTTGGTCCTTCAAAGAAAAGAATTTGGGCTGACTTTGCAGGATTAATAAGTAGTCCAAATTGATGAAAATAAGATCCTAAGTCGTGTAACTTTCGATTGATCTTTTCACTGACGTTTTAGGTATGTTCGCCGGGACTAATCTGGGTACGTATCTTAATATCGTCAGCATAGCAGATTGTTTTCTTTTTGTTGCAAACGGAATAATGACTGCAGTAAATAATCCTCTGGAGAGGACTCCGCCTTGGGCAACTCCCGCAGTGATTTTTCTTGATTATATCTCGATCGTCCGTTAAGAAGAAAGATTCTGTCAGAAAACAGGGTTGTGATAAACCACAACATGTTACCTTTTATATGGAAGTAATTTTCTAAGAGGTGAACGAGCGAGGGAATGCTGATTGATTCGAAGTAAAAAAACTTCCACGTCGACGTACGTGACGGCAAGTTTTGTTTTAGCTTCTAGTGCTCTGAGAATGGTGCTGGTTATGGATGTCAAATTGGTGACTGTGGGTCTTCTGGGAATGGCATAGTGAATTTGTGGGGGTTTGCGATGCATGATTTGATTGGTGATGGTTGAAAGTAATGTCTTCTCCATAAGTTTCAAGAGGCTGAAAGAGAGAGATACTGGCTTGAACTGTTTAATTAGAGATGCAGATTAGCATTTAGGATGCGGCCTCACAGCATATCTGTTCCAGAGAGGGGGAAAGTAGTGTTACGTTAAGACGGTTAAAAATTGAGAGTAGTGGATCGTTGATAAACGTGCTGAGACACTTAATTATAAATTGTGGCACACGGTCGGGGGTTGCGATGGCGGCAATCCATTTATAGCAGTTATAAGTTGCTTCCTGTTGATGCTAACGATAGCCAGCATATCAGTTGGGACGTTGTTGACAGGTAAGTTTCCTGGATGTCGGGGCCACATTGTTCGAGATTCGTGCAATATGATCCACCCACAGTTCAAGGTCCAGTGTTTTAGGAATTCTGTGTGCTGAGAGTCATAAATGGGGTTTGCCTTTCCGTAGGGTTGCTTTTAGATGTTTTTTAATTGCAGATGATTTCTGGCGGTTTAACACTCTCCTTGCTCTGGAGAAGGCAATCTGATCTTGTGCAGCACCCGACTCTTTCCATTTGTTATGCAGATTTTGTTTTTCTTGAAATGTTTCGTTCAATGCAGGTGTCCTTCAAGCTCTTGAACGGGGAGTCATGCAGATAGCCTGTCGCTCGGTAACCTGAAATGGTTCGGATCCACCTAATCATGAGATCCACAGCCAGCTCGAGATCGCTATTATTGAGAGCTTTCCAAGGGATGGAGGATGCGGCTTTGAGATATTGTGGTGGATCAATGGCTGTTATCTCTTTTTTTTTTCTTTTTAGGGCCTTGGATATCGAAGTTAGGTGCGACTAAGTGCAGGAATATGGGTTCGTGATCGGATTGAAAGAGATTGAGGACTGTCTTTGAGGTCGCATGGTTCTGAGGAGAATACCAAATCTAAGATATTAGATCCTCTCATGGGGTGGCAGTTGAGAAGACTGATACCCAGTGAATCCATACTGCTAACGAGTGTTCTACTAAGATGTGCGAGAGTAGGTGGAAGATTGAAATCTCCACAAAAAATGTGCTTAGCAGAGGTGTGGAGGTGATTTACTAGCCTGTGGGTTACAGCTTCAATGATATCACTGTATGAGCCTGGTGGAATGTGTACGGTTGCTATCAGGTTGATGTTGAGCTTGAAGGACACCATGGCAGCTTCAAATGCAAGGGATTGGGTTACTACAGACTGTACCAATGACAAGAGGCGGTATTGTAGAGTATTGCGACTCCTTATCCTCTACGATCCAGTCTAGAGGAGCAGAGCATCTGGTAACCAGTCTGAGGAGCACAGAAAAGGGAGTCCCGCCCGTTCCCATGTTCAGCGATACAGAGAATATTTGTTTTCGAGAGCAGAAGCTGTTCGACAGTGTCTAGCTTGTTACAAATGCTCCTTGCATTTTGAAAGACAATTCGCATGGTGGTAGCCATAGTAATCGAAGTTCGTACGGATGGCAAGTCTCTTTTTTGGGATATTCAAGACAAGTTTGCAGCCTTAGGGATTGACATTATAAACGTCTGATAGTTGGATTGATTGATATGTGGACATTTTTGTTTCCTACAGTAAATTTGTTCTCAGTAGATTTATTTGAATTCTTCTGCGTTTCTTTGGTTTGGTAGCTTTAATTTCTATTACATTTGATGGTTGTGATTTATCGCGGTTTTTGGCGTCTGATCTAGGAAGGATTTGACGGGAGTTCCAGGGGGGGGGGGACATAGCCTTGGTTCCAGCACGAAGGTCATCTCTGAGTGGTAGGTAAGGACGAAGGATGCGAATGTTGGGTACCTAGTTCTCTGTCTCTCACATCAATATTTATTCCATGAAGTTCTACAAATATGGCCTTAATGCTGCCTGGTTTAGTAGTTGGTTCCAGTCGAGAAAAAAAAAAGATTTGCCCAAGAGTCTGGACGGCTGTGATATTGTATGAATATGAGTGAATCCCCTTAGTGGAGTGTTGTGTGGCACCTGTTTTTTTCCCGTTTGTCTTCCACGTTCCCTTTTCTGATAGGTTGTATATATCATCCCGGTTTCTTTTGAGTGACCCTGTTGATCGGTGAGATGAGTAGGGAGTGGATGCGGTTTGTAAGCCTTGCTGGTGGGATCTTTAGAATATTGTGAGCATCGTTTTGGCTGGTAACTACTTCTGCAAATGTGGGTATCGATGGACCCTTTCCAGTATGGATTGTCTGCTTTAACATTTTAGGTTTGGTATTATTTAGGGCCGATACTGTAAAGAGGGACACCTGAGAGGTCTTTGAGTGGCTATTCCCAGTGATGTTAATGCAGGTTTGGGAGAGTTATCTTCACTGAAACATGCATCTTTGCTATTGAGCTGATTAGTAGGTTGCTTCATACTTTGTTGACCATCACAATATGCTGGTACATTGTATTCTTTTGGTTTAACTCCTTTGCCATTTGAAGGTTGGGTTCTGTGGTAGAAGGCTGGTTCACTACAGCGTATTTATTTGTAACTACTTGTGCCTTGAGTTGTATTTCTTCAAGTAGGCTTGAGTTTTGGGCTTTAATTTGCTTAATCTCATAAGTATATTCAGCTGAGTGTTTATGAGCATCAACTAATCATCACTTATCTACAGGTAGTTTTACGTGCATCAAATTTTGTTACCGTTTGGCAGCACTTTGTGGTCGAGGTAGCTGCATTATATGACTCCTTCGGGTCGGTGTGGAACTGCCGTGTGTTGCAACAGGGACGTGGAGGTAGCGCTGTCATCTGTGGGGCAATGATTGTCGCCATCGGCGATTTGTACCTGCTGATCAGTAGTTTCCGGTGTGGTGCTTCCGCTGGTATGTGGTAGGATGGCTTTATTTTTCTGTGCAGATGATGCAGTTTCGGTTGATGTGCAGGGTTGTCTTATTACGTCGGAAGGTGTCCTTGATTCACTGTTGAGAGACTCGCTATCAGGTATTTCCTTGCATGAAAGACATGAAAAATTGCGTCTCCGCTTCTTGTTCAACTTTTTTAAATCAATTTTTAGGCATGATCCACAATACGTAGCGTAGCACGTAACACGTAATGCATAGATCATCTATTTATTACTATACAGATTTCTCTGGCATGGAAATTCGTGTATCATATTATTTATTGAATTGAAATTATGAATTTAATGCGAAGTTATCAGCGACTCCAGTTAGTAGGTAAAACGAACTAACCTAACCTCAAATATTATTATTAATAATCATAAGTGTTGCAACCTAGCAACACTTAATATTATTAAGTGTTGGTAGGTTGCATCATGTTTGACAAAAAAAAATACCCCAAAGTTAGATATGTAAGGTAAATAATACAGGAAATATTCAGATTCATTTCCAGTGAAAATGCATATATAGGAATATTATTAATTGCTGTTTGGAAGACATTTTTTACATCATGCGCAATCTGACATTAATTAATATCAAATTATGTTGCCTCCAATCAATAAATACAAACAATATTCTTGTCGACACCGACCAGACAGGAAATGTGACTTAATTTTATACTAAAATATGGTCTGTCTATATAAATCAATGAATAGGGTGAAAGAATTTTAATATTATCAGGGATCCGAATAAATGCTCAGAAATACGCAGGATTGTTATAGAAATGCGAGCAATATACTATTTTTTGTAATTGCAATGAATAGTACTTTCTCTCACAAAAGTATGGCAGTTGGCAAGTAGAGCGATAACCTATCATAAAAGTGGAACCATTGGCCTATTATCTTTGTGCGTTACAGGTATAATTGAAGCGCACATCCAAATATATTTCGGCCGAAACAAATTTCTGACAATCTGTACAGCTAATGCTATTTTTCGTTCTTGAAATGAAACAATTACAAAATTGTTTCCGCCCTCCAGATCTGTCCTTCCTTGGAAGATTATTTAATAAATATTTTGAGATAAAATAAAAGAAACAGTCAAAGTATCCACGAGAGCAATTTGTATATATTTTTTTCTTTGCTATAACATTTTTCTGCAAGTGTAAAGCAGATAAATACTTGCAATTTTGACTTGTTTTGGCGTTTCTATATCTCGTGTGATATTTTCGAAGAAAATTTGAGGAGTTCATATTTACGAGAAGATTAGAAAAAGGTGAAACCAGCTAAATATTGCCTTGTCGTTGGTTGAATACTTTAAGTAAGAATAGAGAAAGTAATATTTTTATTGGTCATTGCAGAGCGGTTTCCTTAATGGTGTGTTGTGACAATTGTCCTTAAGGCATAAAAAGAATGCGTCAGTTTCCAAGCAAAATTAATCCTCTCCCGAAACCTACGGGTATATCGCATAACTATCTAACACTCTGATCACCGAATCCGTTTTCTTTTAATCGTGTCTCCGCGTATTTCGTAGAGCTATAAATCTCTTAATAATTACAAGCCTCTCTCTCTCTCTCTTCCTCTTCACTCACGAGTCATTTTTCTTTTTCATGGGAAAGCAGTAAGTGTGGTATAAGCTTATTAAGAAGATCTATTAGTACATTCCACTGCAGAATACATAAATAAATCTGGCGCAAAATGGGCATTTGTAAGTGAAGACATTACTTTAATCCTAAAAGTTGATGTTGGGTCTTTCTTATTTATCTTTTCCATGCATGGTTTCCTGCCACAGAGATCGACTGCTGTGCTTGATGAGAATCTTTGTGCCGTTAAATAAGGGAATATTACTGTCCGATTTGTAAAGTTATTGAGAACTTTCAAGTACTTTCATAGCGAGACTGGACAGACGTTTTCATTATTTTATCACATGTGGTAATTACCGAGCTTGTTTTTATGCAGATATTTATTTTCCCTCAAAGAAGGAGGGGTCCCCTGTGGCAGTGTAGTGGATACACTTTGCTGCCGTTGGCGGGGAAAAAGTCTGAAGTTCGATTCCCTGCTGTAATTAGTTAGGCCTTCACGGAAGTTTAGCGTTTCTCTTCCCAAAAACTGGCATAATCAGTTTTCATATTTCCTCTGACATAATCAGTTTTCACTGTACTGTACTTACCGAAACGCAATATATTGATGCCTCATGATTTTAGTTGTTTCAGCGCTTTCCATAAGCAACTTACCTCCTAGCTGTTGCGTTTCAGTTTCAAGACCTTAAACCATAGACGGCTGCAACATTCGTATTCACTGGAAAGATAAAAGAAATGCTCGTGCTTGAGGGACTGAATTACTTTACATTTCTGATGTAATTTATACATGAAAATGATCGACTTCAAAAAGCTGAGATGTGGGAGGAAAACGTTTCATCATTGTGCTGAGACTTAAAAAAATAAATAAAAATACGCTTGAACTCGCCCCACACTGTGGGGATACACTCGGAAATAAATATTCTGTATAAACAAAGTTACTTTCCTCTCTTTTACGTCGAGTATGTTTCTGATTAAATATTTATTGATATTTCAGAATACGTTCAAATACCAGTGGAAGGTTGCATTTATGTTAGCTTCTCATTCAGGAGTTTGCCTATGTCGCGTTATCATAAATTACTTATAGTGGCAGTTGTTGACAGAAGCATCTGTTTTTGCCTATTACTGTAATAGCATCCTATAAAATATTTTATATTCAAAACACATAATTAAAAAAAGTAAAATCCCTTGTCCTTTTAGCTTAATATTTATAGTGCAAATTAAGTAGCGTTTAGTTACTGCCTTGAAAGAAATCCTATCTATCCTCACCCTCTCTGTCAAGAAGGAACTGCAGCAGTTTTCAAATTACGTTAAATGTTTTGGAAAAAGAATTCATTTGTTATCGAACTATGTTATTAAATATTTGTTCTTAATTCATATGGCACAGCTGATACCCAGTTTTCATGCTGTTCATTTTCGCAATTTATGATAGCCTCTTTAAAGTTGCTAGCTTCTCTATTAATTGTTTGTAGGAAAAATAAACGTTAAGCATATTAGTGAAACAATCCTCCAACGGAATGAACATTTCTTATTATAATTAGAATTTCAGCAACATTTCGCTTAATATCATAATGTTTGTTCAGTTACATATTACATTCTCCCTGATGACTAATTCTGGAGGCAGAAAATTCCCCATTGTTTGGTCTTCAAGTTATGGAGGGGGAAAATACAACTTCAATTGCTTAATTAATTCCTTTCTACATTCTGATAGTTTCTATGAGAATATAGAATAAAAATATAACTTACATTAACGCAGCTTGTATGTGTGCATTAGTGTCGCACTGGGGGAGGGGGGGCATTTTTCTTTCTTGAGAAATCCTGCCCCACCTCTTTAATTGTGTAGAAGAGTTGAAAAATAAGACTAGTGCAATGATATTGATTTGAAAGTGCTTTTTGACTGTGGTGCGAAGCAGAAGAAAGATAAAGCAGCTCTTCATTTTTTATCCATGTGAAATTATATGCGAATATTAAAATAGTTATTGTATCGCGTACGGATGATAAAGGTATTAAAAGTGTAAGAAAGTTACGAAGCAGAATCTGAAAGACAGAAAAATATCAGGTCTTTTCAAACGAGTACCAAGTGAGCCACTTTTCGAGAGGTCCGATTTCCAAATCTGATCAGAGACCAGGGAGGAATTCTTTAAGACCAGACAGCAGCATTCAGATTAATTAGATAGTTGAAATGTTTATGCTTGCGGAGCTGCGTTTCTTTCATTTTCTAGAATATAATTTCTGTATGCAAATAATTGGCCTCCAAAGGTGTGAGCAATGGGAACAAAATGTTATTTTCATCTCTCGGTAAAAGTCTCCCCTCCCCCAACAATTCAGAATTTTCAACTCGCACAGCATGCTGATTTGCTATGAAAACAGAGATTTATTCACTTCGCAATTAAGATCTCAACTGGCGCATTATAATTTCAAATAAAAATAATAATTACATCCAAGTAGGGCTTAAAATATATGAATAAATGATTGAGAAATTTCAAGAGTGCGGTGTACAAAGCAGATTTTTCCTCATTAGTATTCCAATTTTTACTGCTTCCATAACTGTAAATATGGTAATAAGAGTTACTGAACAGGACCTGCACACATTTTGAATTCACCAACTCAAGTTGTTTCTCCATTATAGTTCAGCCTCACGTGGAGCTGTCCGATTCTTACGGGTAGCAGAGTACGTGTAATCTCCTCTATGCGACACAGTATGGAGAAAGGCTCAAGTTCGAATTCTATGAACCTTTATGGGATTTATTATTATTAAAAACTTTCTCCTTTATGGGCTTTTTTACACCCCATGACGGGTACTGTTGTTAGCAAGTGCATTCATGAGATGGTTGTGTTCGGTTATTATAATTATACTTTTTTCCCCCTCATTTGTGGGATTTTTCTGCTCCCGTGACGGGTAATAGCAGCAAGTGGGTGGTTGGTAGTGTCCGGTTGCTATTGTTATTATTACTGTTGGCCCAGGAATTTTCTGACTTTCCCACAGGTGTTCAGGATCGCGACTTTCTGGACTTAAAAGTGGTCTCTGAGAGGCTTATTTCTGCGAGGTTGTGATGGAGGCTATTTGACATTGACACCATGCTGGTGGTTGACACGGTTATCGAGATGTCATTACTTGTTCTTTATTCACATTTCTTTGAATTCCTGTCTTAGGTCTGTACTTTCTGATTTAGTTGGGGAATGTATAATTCTGTAGTAATTCCTAATTCTTTCCTCGTAGGTTTCCTTTAGGTTGTTGGTGTTAGGTACCGCTGTGTCGATCAAGTAGGTAGCCATTTCGTTCTCGTCGATGAGGGTTATGTCTGGTCTGTTGTACGGGATCGTCTTGTCCGATATTATGGCACAGTCCCAGTACAATTTGAGTGGGGGGCGTCTCTAGTACGGCCCTGAGGTTCGTACTTGTAATACGGTACACTTTCTTTAAACAACTGGTATTGAGCTAGCTTCTGATGTATTATCGTTGTTACCTGGTCGTGTTTGTGAGTATACTCCGTCTGAGTGATCACCCTGCACCCCACAATGATGTGCTGGACTGTTTTTGGGGCTAGGTGGCATCGTCTACATGTGTCATTTACACTCCCAGGTCCTTGATGATGTTTATTATGTTGATTAGCTGGTCTTGGATGGCGAGCATGAATTCTTCGGTCTCGAGCATGAATTCTTCCCGTTCGTAATCCTGTGTAGCAAATTGCAAATACTTTCTCAGCTAGCTCTACAGGAATTTCCTACACAGGTTTTTAACAGACGACGTGGATTACTGAATTGACTTAAACCCCACCTGTTTTGAAGTTCAACTTTATATACTTGGGCTTGCTAATTTATTTAGGGTAATGTGAGAGGGTAACATGTCTCCCTCTTTTTAATTAATTTTATTTCTTTTTCTTTAACAATAATAGTTATTACTATTTTAATATATTATTATTCTTTTTTGAAACTTAATTTAATAATTATTATTATTATTATATTTATTTAGAATTCTTTTTATTTAAAATTAATTATTCCAGTTCCTTTTGGGTAAAATTTTATTATTGTCATGTCTACAGTGGCACCCAGACTTCCGTCTATCTCCAACTGAAAAGCTGAATTTACCCAGAACTGCTGCAAAAAGGGCCTGTATGGAAGAGGCCTTTGCGCCACAGGGGAGCAGCTGGTACCCGGATATTCCCCTCAGATGGCCGTCCCCAGGCAAATATAACGGGGCCTGAGTCCACCATTCTAACAGTGCCTCATGCACTGAAGTCCCGCATCCACCGGAAGTAGTGCTATACCGGTGGGTTCCAGCGATCTCACTTCCAGGTCGCCCAAACCCGGGAGCCAGCAAATAAAAAAATAAATAAAATAAGAAGACAACAATAAATAATACATATATAAAAAAAATAATAATAAAATAAAATAATGAAAATAATAATAATAAAATGACAATAAAAAATATCGACACGGGGGGAAACAATCCAACAACCCCACAAACACAAAAAATAATAAATAAAATAAATACTAATAAATTTTAAAAAAAAAGAATTCGGGCATTGGGAGAACTATCCAAAAACCCCTTGTCCAAACAAACAAATAAAAAGCAAACAAACACATATAGAGCGAGTATAAGAAGTAAACTTAATAAACAACAACCCTAATTTGTAAGTATTAGTCTAATCCAATGTCTTCTCCGTTGGAAACAGTTACAGAAAATTCTTGTAAAGCATCAAATTTTACCTGGTTGACAATATAATTACTTTCATTAGCACTAATTAAATTATTAATCTTTAATTTTAACCTATCTCTATGTTCAGTATATAAACAACAATCGTATAATATGATTCCAAGTTATCTATTTGACCACAAGTGCACAAAGGAGAACTTACCAGGCCAAAATAATGTAATTTTTAATTCACTGACCCGTGGCCAGTTAAAATGGACATTTCCATAACAGGAAAAAAACATTTTTTCGTTATTATCAAAATTAAATGTGACCTTGGGGATAAATAATCTAGTCTATCCCATCTCTGTTTCCAGTTCAGTCAGCATGTTTTCTTGGCTCTTTAGCCATACCAATCGTAAGATCTGGAGTAATTCAAGAAGGTAACGTTTTCACCTTTTTTAATATAATAGCAAATTATATATACACAATATTTATGTCTAATGGCAAGTGGCCAACCAATACCTGCATGGCATTGGTCGAGACTGTTCTGCATAAATTAGCAATAACGTAAAGCATTGAACGTTGTATAAATAACAATTTCTACTTAAATTTAACATTTGTAAATCTAAAATGCCATATTGATGCCCTATAAGCAACTATGGGTAAAAAGACTGCTTTATAGTACAAGTTTCAAACCCTCCTTTTTAATCCCCAATCTGATCTGGTCAACCGAAGTTTTTGACTTTTTCATGCAGATAGTTTAAATGAGTAAAACACGATAACCTGTCATCAATTCTTATACCTAAAGTATTTCTCTTCTAATACTTAAGGAAATTAATTGCTTTTCGTCAGGATTTATTTATTTTTTTTTTTTATTTATTACTATTATTTTTTATTTCTTATTATTTTTAATGCTAGTCACTTCGGGGGCAGGATTCGTCGGTCTGCAGTTTATTGGGGATAGGATTTTCACTTGCTTGGTCCAGATTTGGGCTCTCTGGGTATGGGAACTGCTGGCATCCATTGGTATTACACTGTCCAGTGGATGCGGGATTCTGTGGTTTTCAGCACCAGCGAATATAAGAATATAGGAGAGTGCTGCACCTATACGATTTGTGCTTCTTCCTATGGATGCTGGATATAATACGTTTAGTATAGTTGTGACCCACTTCCTCGTGGCACGGACAGCTATTGGGAAGCAGCCTTTCTGGTGATCACTGTTTCCTGGTAGCAGAGTGGGCAGAAACGACACACACTGCACAAACATAACATAGCAATATTCTCATTTTTGGCCATTGTGCAGAGTTTTGCATATCATCACAGAGAACCATGACGAGAACCATGACGAAGTTGAGCTACCGTTTAGAAACTGCCTTATATAAGACACTATACATATCCATATCTTCATGAGGCATGCTTTGGAAGTAATCTTCTCTATGTAGTTCTTGATTGAGGTCATTGCAGTGTCTGCTATGGCGTTCCTCTCTCACCCATCTTTGTCTTTGTCTCTTCTGTCTGCGTAACTGGGGTTTACTTGTTAATGTTGTGTGTGCCGTTTTCAATCTTTCTTATGGCTGATTAGTGCCGTGTTTTCCTGAAAGTAGTCCCGCAGGTTCTTAATCGCCTTCTTCACTTGTTCAATGAGGTCAGTCAAATCGCCTCCCGTCTCCTTTCCGGGCTATGGTCAGTCTCTAGATGGCCGAATTCGAGTAGTGTTCGCGACTCTTCTTCATCATAATCTTGGTCGACCTCAATCTCCTCCAACTCCGTGTTGGTTCAATCTGTGATTCCGAAGGAGTACGCTAGTACTGGGACAGCGTAAATGTTTGACTGTGACCATGTTCCTGCCATTCAGCTTTGATTTTAGCAGGTTTCTCAATCGTTGATGGTATTTCTCAGTCAGGTCGGTCTTGATTTCCTCCTTGTGGTTTTTAACTGGTGGACCTGCATCATTTCGTTGTGCGTTCAATTTTGACGTGTGAGACGTACTCTGATGTATAGGTAGAGAGGGAGACTGAAGACTGGCAAGACAGAAGAATAGGGACGATACAGAAGACAATCCTGTGGGCAGTGGGGCCTGCCCAGGCCCTTCCTCTGGTGGAACCTGCCAAGGCCCTTACCAATGGAAGGGAGGGGCGACAGGGAGGGGGGGAAGGGTATAAAGTAAATAGAGACAGGGAGCTCGATTTAGATCGCCAATAAGGCGCTTTGCAGCAGAGCTGCACTGTCAAGTCCGGTGGTAACTGTCTAGTCTTCTCAAAGGTACGATCAGGCAGTTGTCGTACATGAAGGGACCCATCCGTGCTGTCTTGGGTGAAGTCCTTGCAAGTGGTAGTCAGGTCCAGTGTTTGTCGCGTTTTCATCACTTTTGTCCGGCAAGTGGAGTTTACTGACCGGATTTGTTGGTCATTCAGTAGTCGTGTTTCAGTTAGTCACATTTTATGATGACTTGTCGGGGTAGTGGAGAACTCCGGGCTTCGTTGTGTTCTGTGGTCAGCAGCCTCCGATTATAAATCACATCCGGGGATGGGTATGTCTTAATCTGGTTTGCCCTGATTTTCGTGAGAGCATCATCCTATCTTACTGTGGTCAGATTCCTCGTCCAGGCAACAAGCCGTTGCTGCTTGGATTTTTTGCGCTGTAGTTTTTCATGGTAGCGGGTTGCTTGTCTATTCAGATGGGTTTGGTGGTTGCGGCAGGGTCAGTCGTCTTGTGAAGAGAGTTTTTAGGCGTATTTGGAGAATGCCTTGTAGGTGAGTCACTCTCTGGGATGTGGTGCTCTCTGTATTTAGATATAAACTATATAATATTAGTGTAAATACACCATAGAAAACTCTTAAACGAGAAAACTAGGTTTGTAGTGTGAAAGCAACATAGCCTTTTGGAGGCTATGTGACCGTTGATGCCAACAGGAATTTTCCTCTTTATGACAACAATTTTGGGTCTTACATTCACCCACAAAAACTATTAATCATGATCCACGTATGTTCTATTGGATAGTTGGCACAGTTTTTGCAAATATAGCGTGCAAGTTAATTGTAAGCCAGATGTCATCTACAAGATGTGAAGCCTTTAACCGGATGCTCTATTTGGTGGGATTTGTAATGGCACTTGTGTTTGCAGTGCCTTATTTTGCAGAAAAATAAATATATTTACTCCAGTCACTGACACTTTTATTGTAGTTCCAAGTCATTTATTATGGTTTTTGTGTGGTACAGCAAATGTGCAGGCATTTTAACGTTTACTGCTTCTCACTCCAGAAATATACTACTAATTGTTGTTTGAATGACAGTATATGAAGAATTTACAGAAAAGCATTGGTTAAAGCAACCTCATTATGCCTTCCATAATGCCTCTTCTCTGTAATCTAACAGTTACATTTTTATTATAACTTAAGAGCTAAGATTATCTTTGTTTCATAGAAGAATAATTTGTGACGATTGTAATTTATCACTGATCATACTTATTGTTTTTTATGTATAGTTTGAAAGTAAGTTTAGTTTCAACATTAGCCAGCTATTACTCTTAATATTCCATCATTGTTCTTAAAATTTAGTTAATTTACAAAAATTTTAAAATTATTGTATCTAATGTATTACATCCAATTTGTATCTGATATGTCTATGGTATCTGGGAACAAATATTTATACACAAGTCTTCACATTCCATTTTAAAACTTTTAATCAAATTGAGGATTTTTTTTTTTGCATACTGTTAATATACTGTTAAAATGTGCTTTCTAATGCATGACTATTTATTATATCTAATCATTGTTAGTATATTCCAGAAAAAACGATATGTGACCAGATATAGCTGTGCACAAATACATGTTCATGTGTTTCAGCTTTTTAAATTTGCATTTTTATTAATATTTTGCATGGTTCAGAAGTCTTCCAGGTTGATGTTAATTCCAGCTAGAGCTTATTTTTTTTATTCTGAGAATTTTTCTTTTTAGTACTTTCTAATGCAGAGATTAATAAAATCTGAATAGTAATTAGAATAGTATTCTAGTTGAAGGGGGTTACCTTCCTTTCTACTCTTGTTTAATTTTTCTGTCGAAGGCTCTTTGGTTTTCATCAAATATTCTGTTGCCTTTTTGCATTTGGGCACTCTCTCTTTAAGGACGAAGTCTCTTGCTGAGTGCCAGTAGTTTCTGCTCGAGGGTGTCAAGGTATTCTTCGTTCCTCTGATTATAGGTCTCGTGTTTGCTGTGAATGTCGCTTCTGTTACCCTTGGTATTGCGTCAGTTGGCCTATCTTCAATCTCATCTCCTCTGTCTTCTGCTGTTGCCTTCTTTCCGTGGTTGGTGGTGTTTTTTTTTTTTTTTTTTTTTGCCTTTGTGTGCTGTTGGTTTCTCTTCCGTTCATCCTGTGACTGCTAGAGCGGAACAGTAGCTGGCTGTGCAAATGGTGTCTATTGTTACTTTGTTGAGGTATTAATATTGTAAACTGTAAACTGTTTTTTTTCTTTAACGGAAATGTCTGTCACATGACAGATGCTGGCACAAAATGCATGAGGTGGTTGGTGGTGTCCGATTACCATTGTTATTACTGTTGGTCAAGAAACTCGCTTACTATCTTGCAGAATTTCAGGATCGCAGCTTTCTGGAGTTCAATGTAAGCGTTATCTGGGAGGTCTATTGCTGCTTTGTTCTTATAGAGGCTCTTTGGCGCCATGGTGGTTGATGCTGTATGCGGGATGGACATTACTTGTTCTAAAGAATTATGGAAGTCAGTTCAGAAGAACAGCGCCTACGAAAGTATCTCTATAGAAAAGGCATCAGAAACAGAACGACTATATTCTCTATTATGTTTAATTATTTTTTTATTATTTTAATTATTTAAGTATAATTCTCTATTCACAGAGCAGAACGAAAAGTGAAATAAAATGACGAGTTGTAGTTAAATACCTAAGAACGACTATGAGAGAGTGGAGAGACTTTAACTAAATAATTTAATTAATTTAATTTTGGGGATAACACCCCAGATGTGGGAAAAATATTCCATGATATATAATGTTGTCTAGAAATCAGAGTGTAGTCCAAGATAAGCATAGAAGCAGAAGAATCCTTTTTGCTAAGATATAAGACAGGACAGTTTTTGGAGGACAAAAATTAACTAAGTTATCTTTTCCCCACTAGAGAATTACCTGTAGAGCAGCATTTAAGGAATTGGTAGTGGATATTCGGTGATAGATTTTAGGATAGGTAACCAGGGGACTCTAAATGAGGCTTTAGACTTGGTGTCCGTGATTTATTTTCACACTGAAACAGTACTATATTTCAGTCAATCTTCTTTCTATTATATATTAATGACTCTCCGAGTGTTATTTGGCCAGAAAGACATTTCAACATTAGTCTTCGCCTTTAAACTTCCCCTCTGTTTTTTCATTTTTTATTAATTAATTTCTTATTTTAATTTATTTTTAAGTTTACTGTTTTCTTATACTTTGTCTTTATTATGTCAAGAATCACCTTTATAAGACCTTGTTGTTCTACGGCTGTGATAGAATATGAAATTATTTTTACAATAAAAAAAATATTTATTTATTTACACGCAGAAAACGCCAAGAACCAAAGAAGTCTGAAATTTATATTATAAAAAGTGTCAAGCTATTTATTTTAAGTAGCTATCAGTTCCTTAATAAATTGATAGCTTGATATTTTCAATATTTATTTCACATTACATTCTACCAGTCATTCCACTTTGAGCAATATTCGTCTATAGTTTTCTCTGCTGCATGCCGTTTCCCTACAGAATATCTAATTTAATGCACTTTGAGCTGAACTTTCTCAAATCTCAAGGACTTTGTAAATTGTTAAAATTGTTGCTGCATCGGATGAAATACTGCCTCTGATTTAAAATATCAAAGCATACCACCATAGACTTTCCAATATTAACTTCGCATTTACCTATCCCTCTTATTCGGTGGCCTTAAGACTGAGCATCGTGAAAAGTATTAAACTAAGCAATACCTCTCAGTTAAGGTTACTTACAGTTCATCCATCACAAGCAATTGGAATCGAATGATGTAATTCTACGGTTAGATTTAATTTTGTCGCGTGTGTCGAGTGATAATTATCACCAGGAAGTTGGAAGAAATTAATTTAGTCAGACCCCAGTTCCTTAGTAATTATAATCAATCCAAAATTCTTCCAGTTCCCTTAGCAGCCCAAACATTCTGCTCCAGAAAATCACAATAAGATTACTCTAGCAATCGAAACTTCGCTGCCAGTTGTTTTCTTCTCGGTTGGTCAACAGAATATAAGTACCAGATGGATGGAGCAAACTGTCTCAGATAATGCTGCAGATTTGTAGATGCTGCATATAAATAGCAGCCTTACTTTACTTAAGCATTCGACATAGGAGGAGAGGAGAAAATTCTTCAAATTTTAATTTGCTCTTGTGAGTTCGCAATGGCAAAATTATATTATTTTTCTTCTACGTTTTAATGTGTTCACAACCGCTATTGTGTTTATTGCCTCTTGGGAAATCTTTACTCGAGTACTTAGTTAACTTCATAATGAGTACAAGTCATTTGTTGTAGCAGAACTGCAGACAGAGCAACTGTTTCTCGTATTTTATAACTTTTCATTTATTGTTGAAATTAAATGAGTGATCGCATCTTTAAGCATTTCATAATATTTACAGCATAGCATTAATGTACTACTTGAACACTTTCAAGAATTTTAAATAAACTTGGTGATTATTATTTGTACCAGCATGTACTAGGAGCGAGGACATTCTTGACCTCATCATTACTAACGAATCAGTTGACAACACAGGGCATGAAGTACAGGAACCATTGTCAAGAAGTAATCATGCAGTCGCAGTTGGAAGACGAAGAAAGATGTTGCAGTAGTTAAAGACATCGGTTTTAACTTCAGAAGAGGGGATTTTAGGCGTTATGTGGTATCTCTGAACTGGGTGTATTGCCGAGGGATCGGAAATATTTTTGAATTATGGAATACTATATTTACCTACTTAATATTTACTTTTAAAGCAAAAATTACAGAAGCCATGAACGCATATATACCAGATTATTGCAGGAGGATGCCGAAATGGATGACTGCGGAGATGGCTGATCAAATAGAGCAGAAATAGATAGAATGGAACAGTTACAGAGCGATGAAAAGTACTGAAGCCTACAACAGGTACAAGATGATCTATAATAGTACGCAAATAAAGTTAGGGAGGTTAAGGCTGCGTATGAGAAAGCATTGGTTAAAAGAGCAAAAAATGGGCACAAGGAATTTTTCATATATGAATACAACAGAGAGGAAAGCTAATCAGATGGGATCCTTGTGCGCTGGGTGTGGAAAAGTCTTAGATAACCAAGCTGATGTTACGGGTGAATTGAATAGGTACCACACTAAGATATTTACTGAGGAAAGACTCTTCATACTGAGAAGAGGCTGTACGAGTGAGGCTGACCATGTGAAATTAGTGATGTTGTAATTACAGACGATTTTTCATTAGAAATACCTTTAAGCATAAAAGCAAGTAAGACGTATATTCGTGTCTAGCGGCACCAGGGGTTTGCCCATCTTTCATTGTGGGTATTACAGTTCACTGCAAAGGCCAGAGATTTAAAAGTGTATGGATTTCGTAAGTGTAGTGATATGTATCGTTCTTCTGGTCATTTAGCCGCTAGGCTCCAATTGTGGGGCCCAACATTGCCCACACTTGGCCTAGTGGAGGCAGACTTGGTGCCCGGTAAGTTGAATTTTTAATCTGGTAGGCCCTGTCACCTAGTTTCCTGAGATTTCAGTGGCTAGTAAGGCACATAGTAAAGAGTTTATTGAATCATTTAGTTATCAGGGCATCTTTGGAGTCGGAGGAGATTTATTTAGATTGGAGAAGTGCCAATACATAAAAGCTGTTATAAGAGTGAAGTTGGTAACTACAGACCGGTTAGTCTTCCTTCAAAGGTAGGAAAAATGTTAGGGGGAAATAATTAAGAGTACAATCCAGACACATTTAGACAGATATGGCATTCTGAAAAGAAGGTTACTCATGAGCTGGATTTAGGGAACAACGAAGCATTTGACTCGATCCCTCATGAGGGTTTATTGCATAAGCTTGAACAGGTTGGAATTGCTGGGTGACTGCAGGGTAAAAGGAACAGGGTTGTGATTAATTATTCTTCAGACTGGTGTAATTTCAGAAATGACATCGATCATTTCTGAAATGATCGATGTCATAATCAGTGTCAAGCAGCTCTCCTTCAGGATGATTTGAACAGACTTCAAAGATTGTCGGAGAAGTGGCAACTATGTTTTAATGCTGCTAAATACAAGGTCCTACGCTTGGGGGAATAACAACCCCTAAATAAATTATACACTTGGTTGAGTTGAATTAAAACAGTGGAGCAGGAAAGGGATCTGGGGGTTATAGTATGGTCAGATATGAAGTTTTCTGAACATTGTAAACAGGCAGGCAGGAGAGCTCATGTTGTCCTCTCGATGATTTATCGAACATTATCCTGTAGAGATAGAAAGACATAATCCCACTATACAAGACAATTTTAAGACCACATTTTGAATACTGTGTTCAAATATTGGAGACCTCATCTGAACAAAAAAAAAATGGCTGCTTGAAAGGATCCAAAGACGGGCCACTCGAATGGTGAGATGGGTAAAAGGACGACCGTACGAGGAAAAACTCCAAGTATATGAGTTACAGAGCTTGACACCTTAGAGGTGGCTTAATTGAGGTTTATAAGGCTCTGATAGGGATTAGCAAAATGAATGAAGGTGGAATTCTCACTATTCTGAAGAATTCCAGAACTAGGAGTCATAAAGATCAAATTACAGGAATTAAGGTTTAGATTAGATTGTAGGAAGTTTTTGTTTTAGCCAGCCAGTCGTTGATTGCTGGAACAAGTTGCGCTCCGAGGTAGTTGAGGTTGACAGTTCGAATGAATTCAGAGATCAAATGGATAGTTACCTGTGTGAGGAGGGAAGCATATCTAGTTAATGGGAATATGCTGGCATTAATTATAATGACGGTAATTTCTGGTATTTCTGTTTATTTTCTAAATACGGTAAAAATAAAAATAAAGATTATTTTTAAATAATCATATTGAATGATATATTTTTTATAATTTATATGCGTAATAGATAACCCACCAATTTATTTTCATAGGTCTGCGGGTTGATTAATATTCGAAAAGCCCTCCTCATTAAGTGGTTTTTTTGTCTATTATTCCTTTACTTATGAGTAATTTTATCCAGAGAACAAATACGCTTTTGTCTTCCTTTTTCACAGAGCGACAAGAATCTACTCCTTTGTCATTAATTTATGAGATTTCAGACAAATTCCAGACAAGGCTTTTATTGTATCCTCTAAGAAATTTTCTTCCATGCTCTAACCAAGATCGTGACACTTAATATTAATGGGTCACTCTTTCTCTGATATCCCGCTTTGTCCATCTAAAGTAATTTAGCCTCTCTGGAAGAAAGAAGTTTCTTTGACAAAGCGGACCAACTGTTTTAATTTTAGAAACGGCGGTGGTCGAACTATGCCACGAAAGGAACTCAAAGGGATTAACGTTACAGAATGAGTCGCCACGACTGAGATGTCTTGGGGGATACTAAAAACATGCTATATTTAGCGGATCAACGTTAGTATTAGAGAATATAAAAACGCTTATGAAAAGTAATTTCATCTCTTTCTGGAAGAAACAAGTTGCTTTGACAAAGGACATTCAGAAGTTAATTTTGTTCATTTTTAATTTATAGACAATGTCTTCTCTTCGTTGACATCCACTGGAGTTCTGATGTATTTTGGTGACGGGTTTAGAGCTCTTAAGTCAGGGATGTTTTTGCCTTCGAGTGTTACAATTCATTTAGATTTTAAAAATTCATTAAATTCAAGGAGATTGTTAAAGAAATGGCCTGCACCCATATATCGAGGTAATTCCTCATTTTTTGTAAATTAATTAATAGCGTAGGACATAATGAGGTGGTCTTGCCGAATTATAGCCTTAGTTGCTAATGCGACAATTAAAATTCAAACCAAACATAATGCGCCTTGATGCTTTATTTACTAACGATAAAAAAAATGTATCTTGGTAGGAAAACAACAATATTACAAGATGAGAAACAGGCATCTAAGAAATACACTGATTTACTAAAAATAAGAGAAACAAAGATGCAGTAACTAAAAAAAAAGATAAGATGTAAAATGTTGTTTTATACTTTAGGAATATGGTAATGAAATGCATTAAACAAAATGCAAATTAGACTGGAAGTTCATTTTAAGCTAGTTAGCATATATGCATAATGCGCCTATAGTCTTCACCTCGGCTGTGTACGTCAGTATGTAACAACTGGACTCCATTGATGAAGGTAACCAAAATTAATAAATTTCATATTTGAGTCATTTTTGAATTTGCGCTTCATTTTAAGTTTCATTAAAATTGGAACTATAGAAATCATCCGGCAATTATTTTTTTTTTCATCCTCCAGCATTCATTAACTTTCCTTATAACGGACAGATTCTCATGAAATTTTAGATATCACTCTTGTAAAGCGACTTGTCTTATCTGAAGCACTGGATATTGTTTATTACCATGCGCTAGTTGGTGGAATGAATCGCCAACTAATGAATCGGCTGCGCAGAAACAATTTTCTCAGTTCGCTTCCTCGTTCATATAGTGGTCTACCAAAAACCACAAGATTTGGTGTTTCGAGATTCACTTGAAATGACTTTGAAGAGTTCCAATGCGTAACAGTAACTTGATACTACGAGTACTGATTTATTTCCTGAATTAAAGGTAACAAGTTTGAAACGGGTGAACCCTGCCACGTATTACTGGTTTTTCAAATTTCTCTTTTAGTATTATGAATTGACATGGAAGTTGGTGCAAGTGCATCATTTCTACACGCAGTCAGCCACAAAATAACTAGTAATTGGCATCATTAAGTATATCATATTGTGAATACCTTCACAACGAATTACCATGATATTGTACTACTCGAATAAATAATGCTTCACCAATGGAGAAGATTAGTTGCTTATTCTCGGTGGATACCACCACCCAGACGGCACCGTTTTGGAGCTTGTTGGCTCCTCATCGGTGGGTGAGCAGGTATCGTCGTGATGCAATGATGACAACCCAGTTGCGAAGTATAACTCCTCAATATGAGAGACGCATAGTGATGTGCAAGTAATTAAGATCATTATAGCCCTAAAGTGCTCTGAGTGTTATGAATTTCAATTGCTACTTCAAAATCGACGGCAAGCAGTCGATATTTGAGATTAAAATTTAGCCAAATTCAAAACACTTCTTTCTATTTATGAACAAATAGAGTTAAATAACATTCTTGTTTTATTAGATAATGGCTGAAAACTAATAGTGCATAGTAATCATTCATGTATCAGTGAAATTCGAAAAAAAGGCAAATTATGAAGAAATCATATTTCTTACATGTAAATAGGCTTCCCTGAAGTTAAAAAAAAAATTAGCAAAAACTAAAATGCCAAAATTTTCCTTGTTTAAAACTCCTTCCCATTATTTGTTTTAAAATTTTCTTTTCGCACAATAAAGGCAATCTGAATTTATATTGGAAAAGTCATTGATTTAAAGTTATCAGCCAATTGTCTTTCGAATATTTTATTGAGAACTTTATCTTTAGCACTATTATTGGCTGCTTGCCTAGGAATAATTATCTTTGTGAATTTATTTTTAAATTATGATTTCAGCATAATGTACAACTCTTTGTCTGATAACATAAACTTTCTTACCTGCATTTTGAATTTTTATTTCTGCATTTTCCACTTGATTTTTCTATTAGTTAAAATATCGATAGCATAAATGCTAAAAGTACGAATTATGTTATTAGATGGTTGTTCTGGATAATATTTGGACTTTTCTTGGTAAAGAAGAACGAAGTAGGAAAAAACAAAAACAAAAAAAAAAAAAAACTGATTTAAAGGATTAAAGTAATTCTGCTTTCCGGGGAAATTGACTTTGTGTATTGGCATAATTCGGCATCTCTAATACCATATGCAGTGTCTTCAAAGTAAATTGGACAGGTGGGAATTGATTCATCCGTATTATGAGACTATTAATTACGCATGCAAACTAATTTTTTGAAAATAAAAAAAAAAGTTCGCGTTATTATTTTCTTTAATTATTATTTTTCTTAATAGTTTTTTTCATCTCTCGACAGGTGCACGGGGTGCTTATTATGTCCGGCTATTATTGTTGATCGAGAAACTCTGCTACTATCCTGCAGTTATTCAGGTTCGCTGCTTTTTGGAACTCAATGTAAATGCTCTCTGGGAGGCTTATTGCTGCTAAGTTCTTATGGGAGCTTTTTGTCATCATGCCGATGATTGACACAGTGTTCAGATTGGTCGTTACTCTTGGACTTCTCTTTAAGGCTGTGTACTTCGTGAGTTTTATGGAGGTTGTTGATGTTGGGCACCGTTGTGTCGATCAAGATAGGGGTAGTCTTTCCCTTCAGGAGACCGGACATATCGCTCTACGAGGGATATGTCCGCTCTCTTGAGCGAGATTATCTTGTCCGTTCTTATGGCGCAGTTCCAGTACAGGTTGTGGTTGGCGTCTCCAATACGATCTGAGGTTTGTACTTGTACTAATGTATATTTTCTTTGACCAACTGGTATTTCTTTGCTAGCTTTTGATGTATTATCCCGGAGACCTGGGCGTGTTTGTGAATGTACTCCGTTTAGTGATCACCCTACATCCAACGATTTTCTGGGGCCAGGTTCCATCGTCTGTCTTGTCACTTCGGATCCTTGGAAATATTTTCTGTAGTTCCTGGTGTTGATTATCTAGTCTTGGAAAGCGAGGATTAATGCTTCGGTGTCGGGGAGGAGCGTCCCGCGGGTGAGCCGTGCTGTTGTTTTTAGGAGCATTAGCAACTAAGGCCATATTGCCCCGGGGATATGCGGTGGTCATTCCCTGACCTTTCATCATCCACCGTATTTGGTGGTCACTGGCTCGAACCCTAGTCTAATCAAGAAGCGTGTGCTACGCACTGCTGCTCCTGCCCACCTGGCTACAGAGGCACCTGTCAGCCGTGCGTTGGAAGCCTTATTTATGTAGTCTTGATAATTAATAACAATAATAAATATTATTACGTTACACTAATGCAGATAAAATTAAACCTGTGGAATTTTGTTTAATGCTATTAGGTTTATTCAGAGGTAAAGGATGTGCTGGAGCCAAATAAAATATCATTTTGCTTAATACAACAATATTACTGTCGTGAATTAGTTATGCAATGGTATAATATAGAATGGTTTAAACATGAGAATAATTAGTTTAGTTTAATATTAGTTTAAAACAAGACATTTTTGTTTAATAGCGGGATCATCATCATCAGCCATTTTCAATCCATTGCAGAATGAAGGACTCTCCAGCAACTTTCCAGTTCCTTCTGTTTTGAGCAATGGCCATTCATTTACTACCCAAGAACTCATGAATTTCATCTATCCATGTCTGCCGTTGTCTTCCAGGTTTTCTTCTTTTGGGTACCAATTCTTTTATTTTCTTAGTACATCTGTCATCATGTCTTCGAGCTATGAGTCCTGCCCAAGACCATTTCAGTTCTTTAGTTTTGATAAGAAAGAATGTCTTTTACTTGAGTTTACTGCCTAATCCATGTGTTTCTCTTATTATCTAACGTCTGATTCCCAGTATAATTCATTCCATTCTTCGCTGTGTTGTTCTCAGCTTCTCTTCCATTCTTTTGGTGAGTGCCCAAGTTTCACTTCCATAAGTCATGGTGGGGAGTATACATTGGTTCATTATTTTACGTTTCAAACAAATTGGGATATTGCTCCTCAGTATGTGACTATATTTCCTGAATGCTATCCATCCAAAATTTATTCTTCTCTTGACTTCCAGCCATTTATCATTATTACAGCTAATACTTGTCCCAGATAAGTATGACTCCACCTTTTCAATTACTGCTCCTTCAATCATTATTTTCCTTTCTGTGGCATATTTGTTCATCATTACTTTTGTTTTAGCCATATTCATTTTTAGTCCAAAATCCTTACTAACTGTGCATAACTGATTAAGATTTTCCTCTAATTCTTTGGGATCGTGACTTATGACCACAAAGTCATCTGCAAATCGTAAATGGTTTATGTACTCTCTATTCACATTGACTCCTTTCTGCGACCAGTCTAATCTTCTGAAAGCTTCCTCAAGGTCAGCAGTAAACAGCTTCGTATATATTGAACTAGGGGACATAAATTCAAGTTACGGGGGGAAATGTTTAGATTGGATTGCAGGAAGTTCTATTTTAGCCAGCGAGTTATAAATTACTGGAATAAGTTGCCTTCATGGGTGGTAGAGGCCGACAGTTTGGGGAAATTCAAAGGTCATCTGGATAGTACTTTCGGGTAAGGGAAGCACATAGGATGATAGGTTTAATTTCCTTTTTATTTATTTTTTATTTTATTAATTATTATTATTTAGTTATTTATTTTTTTTGTTTTTATCATTGTTTTGTTCGGATTTATTTATTTATTTTTTTTTTTTTGGCTGGTGCAGCATAAGCCATAGGCTTTCTTGCACCATGCGGCCGTTACTAATACTAATACTATTGTGTCTCCTTGTCGAACTCCTTTCTCGATTTTAAATTTCCTACTGTCTTTGTCTAGTCTAATAAAGGAGGTAGCGTTTTCATATATTTTCTTCAAAATCATAATATATGGGATATCTATGCCTTGTCTTTCCAGTGCCCGAAACATTGCCTTATGCTGTATGGAGTCAAATGCCTTTTCATAATCCACAAATGCCAGGCATAATGGTGTTTTATATTTATTTGCTTTCTCCATTAGCTGTGATATTACGTGAAGGTAATCCATAGTTGAGAATCCTGTCCTAAAGCCAGCTTGCTCTTTCCGTTGATTCTCATCAAATATCATTTCTAATCTGTTAGCAATGACCCTTGTGAACAACTTGTAGATGTGGGATAACAAGCTAATTGGTCTATAATTTCCAATTCCTGATTTATCTCCTTTCTTATGCAGCAAAACTGTGATTGCGTCATTCCACTACTTAAGCGTCACACCTTTACTAATGGACTTTGTGAAGAGCCTTGCCAGTTTTTGTGTTATGTCTCTTCCTCACAATTTTAACAACTCTACAGTAACCTCATCTTCCTCCGGGGCTTTCTGATTCTTCAATGCATTTTCTACCTCACCAGGAAGAATATCGGGTATGTCGTATGTGTTGCTAATTTGCAATCCATCTTCCACACTGCTGGCATCATTCCATCGCTCCTTGCATAATTCTCTATATTAGTCTTCTGCTATTTGAATTATGCCTTCTCTGCTATTTATAAGTACACCATCGCTATTCTTCAGTTTCAGTATCATTTGTCTTTCTGTATTACTGCTCATGGCTGCTGATTTAAATCCTTTGTTTTTTTCCTTAATGCTTGTTCTACTTTTCTTGTGTTAAATCTTCTTATGTCCTCTCTGAGTCTCTTTCTAATGGCTTTGCATAACTCAGTATACTCAATTTTCCCCTTGTCAGTTTTTATCTTGCTCTTCATTTGTCGCCTTCGGTTCATCATAACAAGTGTTTATTGACTAACGTTTTCTTTTCCCTATAGGTTTCTTGGTCTTTATCACTTTCAGAAAGTTGTAATATTCCTCGTCGATATCTTGGTCCCGAGCAGTCTGCAGAAGCTCAAACTTGTTCTTAAGTTCCAGTACATACTGCTTTTTCTCCTCTTCTGTTATCTCACAGACCTTTGTGTTATTTACTCGAGTCAGTTTTTCCTTTCCTACATCTATATCAAGTGTACATCTTACCATTCTGTGATCACTTCCAATATTTATCTTATTCAGGACGGTAACATCATTCATGATATATCTTCTGTTAGTGAGGATGAAGTCGATTTCATTAGTTTTTAATCCATTTGGACTCTTCCATGTCGACTTTCTGTTCACCCTTTCCTTGAAAAAAGTGTTCATTACTGCCAGTCCTTGAGATTCTGCAAATTCCACAAGTCTTTCACCTCTTTCATTTCTTTCACCAATTCCAAAATTTCCTATAGTTCCCCTTTCTGTTTTGTCTTTTTCCAACCTTATCATTGAAGTCACCCATAATAATAGTTCAGTGGGTTTTCTGCTCATCTATATGACAATTTCGTTGTACATTTCTTCAACCTCTTCATCATCATGGCTCGATGTTGGTGCATAAATAATTATAACCTTTAGCTTGTACCTCTTAGAAATCTTGAGTATTAGTCTTGACACCCTTGATGTACTTTTGAATTTCAAAATGTTGTTTTTTAAATCGTTATGGACCAGAAACCCAACTCCACCTTCACTCCTTTCACTGTTTCCATTGGTGTACAGCAGATTTCCACTTGATAAACTTATAAGTGATTAATTTCTTCTTGTTTCAGCCAAACCGATGATATTCCAGTTCCCATTTTCTAATTCCTTTTCCAGCTCTAATATCCTGTTTTCATCGATGGGCGATCTTACGTTGTAACAGGCCAAGTTTAGTTTCCGTGCATGGCAGCCTGGTCATATCCAGAGATTCTTAGCACCCTCTGCTTCCACTCTGATTCTCTCGCTGCCGTAAGAGGGTGGGGGGTGAGAGCCGTTGGGATTGAGGGCCATTTGTTTTGTGGTGCTGTCATATGCTGGAGGGGTTTGGTCTTTTCCTCTTCACGCTGACCAGGCGTCTAGAAGAGAACCAATCTACACGTTCGTTACCACCTAAGTGACGTAACAGGGCTTGCCATCGAGAACGTGTGCATGAGTGGATTTTAGGGAGGCAGGCCAACCGGACTTCTAAATCTTCTGTAATAGAAAGATATTGGATCCATCAGTGTTTTAGACTGAGTGTTTGATAACACACAGAATACCTGTTCCCCTCTAAGTCCCTGTTTAATAGCACTCTTTCTCCTGTAAAAATATGCCGCTGCCGCCTGTCTAATCTAAATCGAACAGCTCGCTATTTATTTAGGCATATGGAAACGATTTATCTAAAATAGATGCACATAGTCTCGATATCTTAATTATGGTTTACTGTGGAAAATCAAGAGATATCGACGAGATGCATATTTGTCGGTTCCAGTGGAGCGGAAGAATCCACTAAGGAAGTGACGTATGAATAAATACAGACTGTGTAAACTGAAGATAATCAGTACTTTCGACTGGAGAAACCCTCTGCGACAAGCATTAAGGCATTTTACTATGAGGACTGGCGATGTATGCAAAAGCAAGCTGTAATACTGTGTCCAGTCGTAGACTAGTGGGAACTTGTTCCACTTTGTTAAGTTTTCTTCTCTAGTACAAATACATAACAAAGTATATTATACTAAAAGAGATTTAATTATCTTAATCGATGTGTAACTTATTTTCCTGAAACCACCGCGTGCACGCAATATTACCAAGCACCCTGATCTGTGTGGGATTATTCCTGTCTGTACTGTGATGTGTCCGGCGTCTCGTAGTGAAAATCAAATATAATGAAGAAAGCAGTATGTATTTTCTAAATTTAAAGTTTTCTTTTTTTAAAACTAAATCCCCATGGCTCTTTCCTCAAGGCTACTTTTTTTAGAATGAAATATTACAAACATTTTTAATAATATGCGGTTGTTAAATCTGAGAGAAAAAATTCGCTTATTGTGGAAGTGTTTTGCTTAATACATGATATTAGGCGATGTTAGTAATTTTTATTACTGTTAAGATGAACATCGCCATCTGAGTTGTTGATTAATTCCAGTTAATCAGTGCTTTGTTAATTATAAGTTAAACTGTAGGGTGCATGTATTCTGATTCATCGTAAAGTGAATTCTATTTCCTTCGAAGTCACTATTAGAGACAAGGATGTAGTTTAAACTTTATGGGTATTAGAGTTATGAGTAGCGAAAGAACCAAATCGTATTAACTATTCAGTCATCGTTTACAAAATGACATCTTTCTTTGTAAAACTTTGTACAAACATTTGTCTTTGATGCAGTAAAATATTAAAAACAAAGTCAAACTGAAAAACACGGCTCTTGTACTGTAAGATTATTCCTCCCATTTTGTTTCTTTATTTCGAAATCGCGGATTTCCACTGAGCTATTTTTTTTTTTTTTTTTGAAAGAATGTGCGGTGGCATCGACAGTGCTTTAGGGGAGGAATATTTAAAGAGTAACTCAACTGAAAACGATACGCTTTATTCATTGGCTGCAATTGGTAAATATTTTGTTTTGTAACTGGCACATGCTCCATGATAGATAGAAGAGACCCCATTTATAACTAGATATTTTCAAGTAGTATACAGAATAGAGCTGCATTAAGAATGCGCTAGCGCAGAGGAAAACTGATTTAGCTGACACATATGCATCGAATTTCTTGGAGAGATAGCAATAATTCGGGCAAATGCTAATGCTGCACTTTTGTCTTTCAGTGCCTGCTGCATCTGCATGAAGCCATGGGCATTTCTGTCATGCTGAAGGCAAAGATATTTTCATAAATTGCTTTTTTTTCCTTGACTCCACGAATAATATCATATGTTGTTTACGGGTAATGCTAAAATGATATAGTTGTTGGTCCTGTGTGTTATCTAAGTGCTTTTTTATACAGGGTTCCCAAAGATCATCCATCATCGCTGTCGTGCATCAGAAAGTAGCTGGCCAGTATCGATTGCTTAAACGTTAACGTTCAACTTGAAAGATGCTTCAGTGTCTGAATTTTATGTCCGAAGTTATATCTATTCTTCGAAAGATCTGTTCATAAAGTTAAATTCCTTTTTTTGTTTCTTGAAATAGTTTTAATAATCTGATGAATTTAGCTGTGATATTCGTCTTCTGTATTTCTTTTGTTACAAAGACTTGTACGTACATAGCAAATGATTTACTACTCTGTCTTTACTGTAGAAAGAAACAGAAATTATTATTTTTGAAAGGGATTATGATAAGTAAAGTCGCTGAATAAAGGAGAATTACCAGGAGAATTACACAGATCTCTCTTTCGGTTGCGAGTCACACGAGATAGTTTATTGGACTTTTAAAAATAAGGGAAATGTATCTGACATATATGCTAAGGAATTCCATAGGGAATTTTCATGAAAGAATGAGTTAGTCAGTGAAAAAGAAGCTTCTTATACACGAAGCATTTCTGTTCATGAAGTATACATAGCAAGACTCCGTTATCATACCGATTCCCCGAACCTCAATATGTGGCAGGGTTGTCAAACAACACCTATTGTGTAGTAAAAATACTGCGACTACAAGCGTCCCGCTTTGGAATTGGAATATATATGCAAATGCATATTGACTGCTTCGTTGGATTTTCCCTAAATCTCACTATTCTCATGTGATTCACATGCTAAAATTATTTGCAAACCTCGGATCTGGCGCCCTCCACTTAAAGATGCATCAATCTCGACTTACTTTTTAAAATGCTTTGGAAGAATAATCTATTTCGGAATATCCAGTAATCTGAAAGGTTGGTATTAGATGTTTTATTTATATACAATAGGTTTGAGGCTTGGGAACGAATTTCAGAGTGAATTCTAAATGTCGCCAAAATTGTAATAATTTTCGCAATACTGTATTGAATACATTAATAATTTTCTCTGAAGTGTAGCGTCAATGTGTTTTATTTATTTATAATTTTTAGTTTATTTTAACATTAAACATTCTTTTTCACATCATGAATTTTTCTTTAATCAATTATTAAATATTTTCAATAATCAATTAAAGATTAAATCATGTATTTGAACCTCGAGATCTAGATGGAGTCTATTAATCGATACTAGTCAGAATCTTAGAACCATCCTTCAGTAAAAATAAAATGGTTTACTTCCAGCTTTTAATCAATCATAGAAAGAAAACAAAGGTAGAAATATAGTCTATCACGATTTGGAACATTTCTGAAGAACCCCACCCCTAGTATCCACTAATTATAATCGGAATGAAGAAGCATTCAAGAATTTCTTCGTCTTGAACGAATTGAATCCAGACCTTTCCCTTCAGAGGAAGATGCATTGCAACAAACCTAATGCAGCATCAGTCATAAAAATGCTTCTTCTGAAGATGCAGTTGGAAAGGTCTGGATTATAAAGAAGAAGCATTCAAGACTAAAATTCTTGAATGCTTCTTCATTCCGATTATAATTAGTGGATGCTACGGGTGGGGTAGTGTGACAAAAGATGAGAGAGAGAGAGAGAGAGAGAGAGAGAGAGAGATACAGGTACACACTTATCAATGACTTTTTCTTACCTTTGCTTCTGTTATACAAGTAAATGATGAGACCTTATTTGGAATATTATGTCCCAGTCTGTGGAGGTTATGTTTAAAAGACTGAGAGTCCCTTGAAGAAGCCCAAAGATGAGCAACTCGTATGAGCATAATAAACTAATGTCCATAAGAGAAGAATACTAAGAGTTGGTTACAGAAATTAGAAATTTGGCATCTCATAGAAGTGTATTAGGCGCTAAGAAGTAAAAATGAACGATGGTGAAATTTTTCCATTGAAGTCTGATACAAACCCTAAGGGGAATGAATGTGAGCTATTGGAGAAAACTAATAAACTGGACCTTAGCAAGTTCTTGGCCCGACCATACACTTAATCAGCATATGGTGGAGCACTGAAATAAATGCTTTTTTGCGTTGTTGAAATTGACAATGTCGAAATTTAGGGAGCTGACGCCGCATAACTTCTGGCTGTCGTAAGAGTAAAATCCATAGAGTATAACAGCAGTGTGCATAGACATCTTTTAACTGCTGCAGCACACTTCTTTTCTTGCATCTTCTTTTCTGCATCTTTTGACTTTTATTATACTGAATCCAAGTGGAAAGAGTGTTTCATTACGTAAGTTATTCAGGGCGCTTCACACTTAAAGATAAACCACATGAACCGAAGCACTTTTGATAACAAATGTGACTGATATGCTAAAAAGCAGGTTATTGCAAGTTAACTGCAACATTCTGACTGAAGGTCAACTTATTGAGATTCAGCTTCCTGTTACTTTGGGTCCCAACGGCTAAATGGCACAACACTACACATCCTTCCACCCCCACACATACTTTTAAATCTCTGGCCTACACAGAGTTCTGTGATACAGAATACACAACGCGGAGATGGGGGGAACCCCTGGTGCCGTCAGGCAACTAACACACTTTGCACTTCTTGTTACTCTCTAAGAGTTCATATCAGTGTTACTTTTGACAAATTGATGCTTAGAGAATCAAGTACATATCAGATATGCAAATAAAAAAAAAACAGTAAGGAGCAATGTCATCCTATCCTCGCTTTCGTTATACATTTGTATATTTCTTTTATAAACTGTTCTCCAGATTAGGCGTGATTTTTATTTTATCAGTCAATTGCGCCTTAACCAATAAATGACCAATTTGTTTTCCTTTAGGAAACAAAAATTGGTCATTTATTCAACAATTATCCCTTCAATAATTAAATGTATTACCATTTGTATATGGCACTTAACTCAGTGTAACGTGCTCTCACGGTTTACTTTACTGTATCATTTTAAAGCTCTCTGAGCACGCCTATCAGGTCATCCCTCTCCACAGATGTCTGGTCCAGGGCTCCCACTCCTGGGTTTTTCCACCCAGATCTGGGTTTTTTGATTGTCATCTGGGTTGATAGGTTTTTTTCACAAAAAATATCTCATTATCTGGGTTTTTTCGGTAATTTTTAATTTTAAGTCAAAATTTATTTTTATTTCTTGTAAATACAATAAAATTTAATACATTTGATAACAGTTTACAATTTTCTTAATTGTATATTCTAACAATACTGATCATAATTTGTAATATCTCAAGTGCTTGTACAAAATACTACAAATGTAAAAGGATTTCAAAGTTTTCACAGGGTTCTACACTATGGGTTCGTTCGTGTTACTAACATGTATGCGCAGCCTATTGAGCAGGCGGAAGGCGGTCTTTACTGCACAGTCTTTCTTGATCGTTCGTGGTATTATTGCATTATTTGGTGTGATTTTTAAATTTATGCGTGTACTAAATACAGTGATATAATAAATTTAAATTGTAGCGACTATTTCTATTTTATGTTAATGGATTAGTGCTTTATTTTTTATTTTATAGAACATTTTTAAATAAGATAACTGCTAACTAGCCATACCCACAAATTGCCCACAATGTCTGAAACTTGTTCCCCACAGAGAACGATGAGTAAACGGTGGTATACTCAAAATTTTAGGAATGAATGGTTAGAAGATCCGGAATTAAAGGATTGGTTGAAAGAAGACAGTAATGAAAAAGGTGTGTCTTACTGTATTTGTTGTGAAATGAAATTAAAGAATGCCAATAAATCGATGTTACTAGCACATAAAAATACAGTTAAACATAAAAAAAGTGCAAATATTGCTAAGACAAGTTCAACGTTAGACACGTTCTTCACAAAAAGTAAACCTACAGAGAATGAAGAATTAGCAAAGGCAGAGTTAACAATTGCTGCACTAATTTCTGAGCATAATATTCCATTTGATCAATGTGATCACCTCATAGAAACATGTAAGAAAGCATTTCATGATAGCAATATTGCAAAACAAGTTCAGATGAAGGCGACTAAAGTCTCTTATCTTATACAAGATGGCATAGCCTATCATGAAAAAATATACATTTCTAACATATGCAGAAACAACAAGTTTTCAGTGATAATAGATGAAAGTACAGATTTATCTTTATCGCAAGTTCTAGCTGTTGTTGTTAGATATTTTGATATTCAAAAACTTGATGTTGTAGATGTATTACTTGACACTGTTTATGTCGAAAATGGTACTTCAGAAGGGCTTTATCAAGACGTAAAAGATCTTTTCATCGAAAAAAAAAAAACATTCAAATAAGTAATCTCGTTGGCTTTGGAAGTGATAATTATGCCACTATGATGGGTACTAAGAGTGGGTTCCAGTCATTGCTAAAAAAGGATGTACCATCAGTATTTATAATGGGATGTGTCTGCCATTCTTTTGTATTATGTGCTAGTCATTCAGTCAAGGTACTACCCATCATATCTAGAAATATTTATAAAAGATATCTCTTGTTATTTTTCCCGTAGTAATAAAAGATTAAACGAGTTCAAAATGATTCAAGATGTTGTAGATACTGCTAAGCATAAAATCCCCAAATTAGCACAAACATGTTGGTTATCCCGTGGCAATGTAATAAAAATTATTATTGAGCAGTGGGATGCGTTAGTTCTTTATTTTCAGTCTCAATCAAATATTGTATTGACAAAATCGGTGGTGGAGGGAATATTTACAATACTATGATCACCAAAGAAACTAAGCATATGTTGTTGTTTTTAGGATATGTACTGGAGAAAATAAACTGCCTGAATATTGAATTTCAATCTGAGCATTTCAGATTGCACTTACTTCATTCAGTGGTTTTAATTGAGTATAAAAATATTCTTAGTTTTTTCATAAAAGAAGTCATTACTTCGTGCAAGCTGGTTGAAATTGATCCAAGCAATGCAATAAATCATAAGCCTCTGAATAAAATATATTTGGGAGGCCGTTGTATGGCCTTCAACACCACTTGGTGACAGTGAAAGCAGGTTTAAAAATGATTGTTTAAAATTTCTTGTTGAACTTTGTATGGAAATCAGAAAAAGATTTCCTCTAAATGACAATGGAATTATCGCCAGTCTCAATGTTCTTGGCCCAGCAGTGATACATGATTGTGCCAAATCGCCATCCTCAATTTTCCATTTAGCAATGCAGTTCCCTCACCTTGTTTCTGAAGACAAAATAGATCTTCTAGATGATGAATGGAGATCATTTCGTTTAAATCAAGATTTAGATCTCTCTTACAAAACCATCCCTGAGTTTTGGTATCTGTTATGTAATGTAAAATATGGCTTTAATAATTCTAAATATGAGATTTTATCTAACTTTATGACCAGTCTAACTATTTTACCTCACTCTTCGGCAAGCGTAGAAAGAATCTTCTCCCAAGTAAAACATATAAAAACAAAAGCCACAAACTCCCTTAAACCGAAACTGTGAAAGATCGACTAGTGGCAAAACAGGCGATAAATAGATCTAATCAAAATTGCTATATATGGAAACCTAAATCAGAATTGGTAAAAGAAGTCATACATGGAACTTGTCATAAAAGATAAGAAGAACGTTTGAAAAAAATGAAAGAACTTCAAAAAATAAATGTGGAGGGAACTGAATGGGATGAAAATTCCGATTACAATTAAATAAAAGATATTTATGCATGGTAAGTTTTATCTTATTTGTGTTGCTATACTATATGATAAAAACTAAGTTTTTTTTTTTGGGTTTATTTAAGTTGCAATCTAAGTTTTTTTTAAAATTAGTGAGTGGGAGCCCTGGTCTGGTCTACACCCGCTGTGTATAAAAGAACAAGTCACTCACCTCACGATAAGAATACTCCTTTGGACTTTCAGTTTGTAATTGTCATAATTAAATATAAATATTTTTAGTAAAGTATTATTTCAAATTTAAATTCATATGTATAAAGTGTTGATTCCCTGGCATTAAATTCCAAGATGGGAATTGAATTTGTAATTTTCTGTGTATATTTTGTACATTGTACCAATACTATCATATTGGTTAATCGATAGCAGTAATTAACGGAAATAACAGGTTTAGGAAGAGTGTAACAGAGCAGTGATTCTATGTTATTGAAATTTAATGTTAAATTTCTTTAACAGTTTTACCTCAGCTGAGTATTCTTGAAGATGGCAAATAACACAAATGCTATTTGAATAAATTATATTAGGTTAATTAGACATAGTGCAACATTGATTCATTTTCCTAGCTGAGATTTCAGAGAGGTAGATCAAATTGGTTAACGAGGGTCTTAGGTAAAATAGGAGATAAAGTTCAGTAAATATGGAGTTAATCTGACTTATCAGATTTTTTTTTATTTTCAGAGTATTACTGCTTAAGATTGCTAACGACGAGAGAGACAGAGGATAAATTGGTGGGTAAGAATTGTTGCAGGAGGGTTGAGATTATATCTGATTGCATATTGAAGTTAAGCTGCTAAATTTATAATTAAAGGGATTATTTTAAACGCACTTTTAATTGAGGCTTACGAGTTAATTACTTAGTTATTATTTATAGCGGATTACTAAAATTAACTTGATTGTTAATGGAGCATACAATGCACGTAAATGAATTAAAAGTGTACGAATGTCCGGATTACTTACGTATCCTCGCCATGAAATGATACACATAAAGAAATCATTGATGCAGAGATTACCCTAAACACTCAAAAAGCAAATCTCTGCAGGATTTGAGAGAGAGAGAATTGACTGTGTTTGATTGCCATACAAGGGAAGGAAGAAATAGTTACTGTAATTATTTTCAAAAGATCTTTGTAAATATAAGTATGTTCATTGCTTGGTTATTTGCCTTTTCAAGAGTTACGCGCTTTGGAGAAAGTGTATTTCCTGCCGTCGCTTTGTGACTCTCCCTTCCACCCAGATATTGCTGCGGTACAAGTAATAATCGAATTAGTCGATGAGCTCTAAAAGAACGAACAGTTCTACATGCAATGCTGAATAATAGTATTGATAAGTGTGATTGCTTTCATATTTCTGTTCCTGTTGTGGCAATTTTTTTTCACAGTATAATGAAGTAAACCCTCTCCTCCCATGACACATACACACTCAATTCTGCCAGGAAAGAGTAGGTGAATGCTATTTTTTTCCCTAGCAGAGTCGTTGCTTTCCGACTCCATGGCTCTTTATATTACTCGGATTTTCGTTTCTTTTCATGTCTGTTCGCTATGCTTTTTCATGGAAAATGTGCTCAAGTGATCAGGATAAACCATTCCTTGATTTTAAGCTTTGATGCGATATTACTTCATAGATACATTGAGTTTAACATGACACTCTGAAAGTTGCGATACAAACTTCAAATATAATTACGTGAGCTGCCCGAAGGACATATTTAGAGTAAAGTGGAGCTCGGTTATTAACTATAATGGAGAAGGAAAGTAACGTTCATAATACAAAATTGATAAAAGGGGTCATTGGAATTAAGCATATCTTAGATGACTGTTCTCCGCACACTCTTAGTAACAGATTTATGCCAACTCTATCAAAGTGAAGTTAATGTCACGGACTTGCGTGAAAGACATTAATATGGGATGTCGCAGACTTTTTTTTCCTTTATTAAAGAAACGATTTTGTACTGCGTGTTTATTACACGCAGAGAATTCCACAGGGTGCGCTAGACTGAGGTCCCTAACACTGATATGCAAGATAATCAAGAATGAAAAAAAAAAGAGCAAAGGTTTTAGTGATAGTATTGAGTATAGCCGAGGGGCGATAACTGCTGGACCAAAACGATTTTATCATCCTTTTTATATTAAATCGGAATTTCCTGCGCCTGTTTAGAAGTGGTGGAGAACAACCACAATGAAGATAATGGGTTATCTATATTTACGTTGTTTTTCTAATGATTTTTTGTTAGTTCTTCCCCCAAAATGAGTATTTTGCATTTCATGAAATAAAACGCGATATTTTTGTTGATACATACTTTGAAAGACATCTAAGTGTTGTTAGTTACAGGTCTTAGTGAAAAGTCCATGTGAGTACTGAATGCAAACGATTCGTCATTTATCTCCCATTTGGAGCGATCTGGGTTCGAATGGGCTCCAATTCTACGATTGGAGGAATTTCTAAAGATTTTCAGTGAGAGCAAGATTTGTAATTAGCTGATCTCAGTTGGAAGGACTAAGAATAACTCTGCGAGCTATTCAGGGTTTGAGTCCCCCACCGAATGCAGATTCGCCTAGTGTAGGTATAATACACACAGCCCAGTAGGGCTTAAAGATGCTGACATGCAACAAAACCTAGATCTCGAAAAGGCAACTATCACATCATTGATGCACAATGATGTGATAGATTGATACACAATGACATGAATAAATATTTATCTAGCTATTATTTTGTACCGCAAACCGAGAACTTGAATTGTGACTTCAATTGTTGAGTGAAGTGGAGTAGTAATTGTAATATACAGCAAAGGGACCATATTGCGAATGGATGGAATTTATAGAAATTATATCTTCGGAATGGCAGTTTACACGACAAAGTTTCTTTTTTACAGCAATTATAATAAATTCATCACCGGCTGGTACCATTGTAGACAAGACTGCAAATCCCAGGAACGTTTCGTAGGGTAATGCTGACGTTTGTATGTCATTTTAGCAAGCGGGGAAGGTGATCACTATTAATGCTGTGTAATCAATATGTTTGTGCTTACACGTGAAATGGGACGACTAATTGATATTGTATCACTGAAGAATAGAAAGTGGGTTATGTGTTGGTTAATTTCGTCTCTCTCTCGTGTTCAGATGTATAACAAACATTCCTAATGCATATGAAGCATTTAAGAGAGATTTACTTGAGGAAACATTAATTTATAAACATGAAACTAGAGGAAGGTACAAATTTAATTTCATTTCTCTTGTGGGCAGCGAGGACTCGCCAAAAGGAGAAGTAATTGAATATTGTTGAAGATGAGTCTACATTACTGCTATTCAACGAAATCATACTACATCGACAAAGGTTTTTTTATAGTTTTAGATAAAGTAAATTAAAATAATAATTACAATCTTCATTAAATTTCAACATTATTGTCACAAGTGACAGCGATGCTGGAATGTAATGAGCTTATAATTGCTGCAATGCGTCCATTCATGGGGATTTTGTGCGTTGCATTGAGACATCCCTTGCCAATAATCAATAAAGTAGTTTTGCTTCTGCGCTTGGCAGAAGTCAAAGTGACATCGGACAATTTTTTTTTTTTCTGAAATGGATACATTAGGGCTAATTGCCTATAGGGAAAGTTGAAACACCGTAATGGAACTCGTGCTCGTTTCTTTCGGCGTCACATAAAGTTGCTTTGAGCGGAAAATTGATTAATTTGGGATAAAGAGGGATAAAAACCTAGAGCCATCGGTAGATCAAACAGATTCGCCGTATTTAGCGAAACGTGCCAGAAAATCGGGAGACATAATGCAGTACGAAGTCTTCAGAAACCTGGTGGACGTAAGTTAACTGGCGAGCTTTACGTTCCCTAGGTTCAAAGAACTCCGCACGGTAAAAAAAAAAATAAGCTGAAAAACTAAGAAAATGACAAAATTAATATTTTGTAATAATCATAAATTGTGATAAATTACGAAGCAACAATTCAGAAGCAAAACGCTGCAGTGTCCATTGATGATGGAAACCACCATCAGCAGACACTGGTTTATAATGATGCAGTATATTTATAATACAGCTTTTCTTTTTTTTTTAAAAACGCATAATAAAACAAGATATAATGAAATTCATCTCTCTCTCAAATTATGAGCTACCACCATATGCTGTACTGATGTAGTGGCTGGCCTCCTGTGGATGAAGTGCCAATAAGACACCGTAAGGGCCGTCTGGGGGATGCCAACGTAATAATAAGTAGCGTTAGTTATCTCTCTTTCTTTAGAGAGATATTGATAATTGTACAGCTTGAGGGGAAACTCGTGGAGGTATGTTGCTAACTGAAATATATCTGTATTAGGACATTGTCTTTTCTTCCTGTTCTGTAAAAAAAAAAAAAAAAAAAAACCGGACATAAGTCTTTATTATACATATATTTTAAAATTATTGACTAGCTTATAGCATTCATTATAATTTTGACAACTTAATGATATACTCTATTAGACGAATAATATTAAATTGCTACCCATTGAGTTTCTTCACGTATTATGGTTAAAATCAGGTTGGATTACATTTAAGTATAAAAATTCAAGAGATGCTAATTACCTGTTATCCTGTATGAATTAAATCTGAAATTGATATTCGAAACTTGCATGATAACACGAATTACAACACTGTTTCAGACAGATTGAGATTTAATCTGTAATGGGTCATTTAGGAATAATTTTTGATAGTAGAACGTGATAATAGCGCTATTTAGGATCGAGTGAGAACAACGTAGCAAATGCCTGACAATGCTTGGAATTGTCAGGCATTTACTGTGAAGGTAAATTTCCACGTTGTAGAACCCAATTACTCTCAGTCCAAAGTCTCCCCAATCCAAAAGCGAGGAGATAAAATTGGCAATTATAGACCAGTATGTTTATCTTCTGTGTGGTTAGTAAGAGTATGGCATATATTGTTTAATACGTAATATAGGACCATATTGGCAAGAATGTTATCCGAAGTGGGCTTCAGTATGATTTTATGGACAGGAGAACTTTCCTGACAAATCTGCTAAATTATAAAGCACGTAGATGAAGAAAACTTCGACTTATATATCTGAATTTTAGGACGACTTTTGATGAAATTCCTCATGAGCGGTTATTTTATAAATTAGAGCCGGTTGGGATAATAGAGAATAGCATTGCTAGATTAGATGGATTAGAGGGCCGAGGCAGAGAGGTTGAAAAAGCCAGCAGACTTTATTTTATGTCAGATGAAGAATAAGTTTGTTTTTGCATCATTATCCCATTTTAATATTAATATATCACAACATCGCATCATGTCGTGGACTGAAAAGAATGAATGGGTGGAAGTTTGTTCCACAAATTCATTTGGCAAAAGCGATAGGCAAGTTTTAGGAAATAGGTATTGCTATTCAACAGCTATTACTAAGGATGGTCTACTGCGAAGGCTATTGTTCGAGATTTTAGTGTTACCGTGATCAAGAATATAGAAAAATTTATTTTCCTCTGTGTTTGTTTTCTGTGATGACGGTATGGTGGATTCACCATACTATCATCACAGAAGACAAAACATCTCGTTATCAGTTTGGAGGAGTCTTAGTTCGAACACCCATCGGAAATTGGGTGTGGCTAATTCTTAAAGGCCCCTTCACTTAAGCCCTCGTGGGTAGCACAGTTGTTTAGGGTTACGTTTCCAAATTAATTGCAAGTTCTTCATTTTAATATATATATATATATATATATATATATTTAGAATTTCGAGAGTTTGTGAAACAGTTAACGTACATATAAAATATTGGTCGAGAGGTTTGAGTAGAAGATTTGTTTGTCAGAGTTAGTCCTGCGCGGATAAATTGTGTTAGACCCACGCCTGCAGTAACTGGAAAAACACCCGAACCCGGCCTGCACTGTTTATAGCCGCAAAAAAGAAAAAAATAATAATAATAAAAGAAAAAATAAATAAATAAAATATAAAAAATGATGTATTAAGAAAATTTGTATTAAATTTTCTTCGTCAGTAATAATACGATATTTTGCTTTAAATTAAAATATCAGTAATATTAATATTGTTTTGTATTATAATACATAAAAATAATTAAATATATTCATAATACAATTAATTTCATAAATTTTAATAACTTGCTGTGCAAAAACAGGAAGGTAAGTCTCCGAGGATGATGATCTTTTGATGATGATGATTGATTGTAGATGACAGCCATGCCGTGAAATTGAGGACACAATCATCAGAAACTGGTGGAGAGTAATAGATATACCATCTATGCACAGAAATTGACAATCCAGCAACAAAATTTGAGGTGAAGATAGCAATTTACGTTTCATCTCTGAGTCAGATTTCAATCAGAATTATGAAATCGTACTCTGCGCAGGAAACTAAATGAAGTAGGCCATCTAGTTTGCTTTTGACACTCCTGATGTTTTGTAAGAAAAATCCGATATTCACCTCCACAGCGGGTTGTACAAGGATGAGGTTACTCTCCAAACAGTATGTTAGTCACATAATAATCCGAAATCTCGTCTGGGGGGCAGTGTCGCGTTCGATATATGACGATGAACTATTTAAATTTTACAATTTACCGTAATTTACGGTAATTTTGAATTTACCATGGTTAGTGTTATCCTAAGTTAGCGTTGTTCTAATCTACATTTTGGGATACTTTTAATGATATTCTTCTTTCAGTTTTTGAGTTGAGGGATTTCATATTTAGTGTAGATTCAATTTATAACTCTGAAGCATCGACTGCAAATTTTACAATCAGAAAGAATTTAATATACTCAGAGAATTAAAGTCTAGCTTTTCATCTACTTTTCACGTCCGACAAGGTGATATTGAGAGGCGGTGCTAAATAATAATAGTTTTAAATCAGGAAAAATAATAGTACGTTTTAAGCGAATGCATACAATTTATAAAGATATCAGTAGGGGGATAGCGTTTTTGTGTAATTCAAAAGACACAAAAAGTACGATAAACCCCTGATAATTTAATAATGTTACTTAGAAACAACTAATAAAAACAGTTATTTTATGAGTTAATATATTATCTTTTGTATTATTGTATTAAGTTTTTTATATTCAAAAACTGGAACAGCATCCGATCACGAACCTTAAAATTTCTGAAGATCCAACACGATGAAGGATTTCTAGCAAGAGGTCCAAGATTTGGACAATAAGCTGGAGTGATCTAGCCAACGTGAGTTTTCTTTTTGTAAATACTTCTATTGCAGGTTTTGAAAGACCTTAAAGGGTTCTTAACGTCCCATTAAACTAGTTTTTTCCTTTGAAAATTTAGTAAGATATGATTTTAATGTTTATCTTATTCATTGTAAGTTGGACCATTGATAAATTACATGAGCCCAAGTTTCCCTGGATCCCCGCAGGAACAAAGGTTTGAATTAACGAAGGCGAACTGAAATAATTTGGAATTTAGGGAACTGTGATTAGTGATGATGGATAAAGACTAGGTCCGGACCATCTCTTAGCATACCTTTCAGTAGTAACAGTAACATCTGATATAAAAATTCATGTTACGTTTCCAGTTATGGATGGTATCGCATCTGGTTTTCCAAATGTTTATCAAATTATTCTATATCCTCAGTTTTTCTTGTTTGACGTCTGTATCTATGTCACAGGTTATGCCAAGAATTTAATTGGAATTATCTAGACTATTTGGACCACTGGATCTAGTGGTCCAAAATCTAAATAAAATAACATTATAATTTAATGTGAAATTTCTTTAATCGTGAGATTTTCGGGATGATTTTTTTTTTTTTTTTTTTTTTTTTTTTGCATTTACATGTTCTCTTTTTCCTTCTGTCCTATCAATCTCAAAGGATTATTAGAATGGGTATGAGCTTAAAAGAGCCCAGTACTGAACTTGTGCATATTTTTTCTTTCTTTTACTTCTGCTGATCATTAGTTTACGTCATATGAATGCTGGCACTTGTGGCAGGTCAGGTTAAATGTGCTTCGTAAGATTCATGAAGATCAACGGAGTCTCCTTGAATAGTTGAGATACGTTCCCTTTTCTCACTATCACAAATTTTTTCACTTACTCTACGAGTTCTTTCAAATAAATAAGATTAATGCGTCTGAATATAAAGACTTTAAAAAAGCAATTGCATTGTATAAATTAATCAGCAACATTGCTTACAGATATTTCATAAAGCCTTTTAAATTCTGTATGCTTTAAATAAATAATACCGCTCCGTTCGTTTTAATAACATTTTCTTGGTTCTTTCTGAAAAGTAATGCGGACAATAGGTGTAAACTCGGAAACAACCTTTCTTTCATATTCCCTGTTGATTTGCGTCCTTTGCATTCAAAATTGCTCATTTGCCCCAGATCTTTGGTCCTATCTTGATTCATTTTGCTTCTAATTACTTTTCTCCAGCTGTCTCTCAAAGTCATTTAACCTAAAGTAACTTATCAGATGCATCATGAAATACCCTCCTTATTTCATATTGCAAATCTAAATTACTACGTTTTTTCCAAAGGTATTTAAATATTCCATTTGTCACCATATTTTCACTAAATAATTTCGTCAGGAAAATCCAGCATCGTTTGATTTCTGCATCATCACAAGCAATTATTACTATTCGTGTGCATGAAATTCGCATCTTACATATTCACAGTTTGCATATACTGTTCTGTTTTAATTGCCAATTAAGGCCTCTATGGGACCACAATGGAAATCTGCCTTGATTAGCAGTGAAATTATCTGATTAGTCTAGTTATAGAGGAAGAAGAGATTTTTTAAAAAGTTATTTCATTCGGAACTTAGTTTTATGTCTGTGGGAAAAAAAATCCTGGCCGTTTCTTTCTCCCAAGCATTCTACATATTGACTCCATATGGTGATTGCATTGATTCTTATAAAACTTTAAAGAGCCAATCAGCTTCAAACCTATTTTATTTGGGAATATTTTCTCTGTGTTATATCTATAATACCTGCCATGGTATTATAGTTAAATAAATATAACACGAGGAAAATATTCTGATTTCGTAAGACTATGTAATCCAAACTCCTATTGTAGATCTGATCCAACCAAAGAATATCGCGTTAAACGCTTTTTTGGTTGTTGTGAATTTAAAGATATATTGTTACAATAAATGAACAACGGTTCCTTTGACTTTAGTTTGAGAAATTGTTTTGAAGCTTAAACCAAAAAGCTTGAATCTAAAAATGATAAATTTTTTTTTCGAAATTATCTCCTTCCATCTGATTTAAGAAACTGATTTCGTAGCTAATGGGTTTTTAAACTCCTAAATAATAGTGGACATAGTGTTTTTGTCAAGCGGTTCCTGTGGTTCTCCACAAATCCGCGTTGAGAACTCTGTGATGTATGCAAGACATTGCATGGCCAATAAGTGTGAGTAGTGCATTGTTCGACTGACTTCTTAGTTACTGGGAGACTCGATCACCACGGAAAGAGCCTTTCAACATCCATCCACCGGCACTAGGAGCAGCGCCAGGAAGGTACAAATGACGCCTGACGGGCTCTCCCACCCACTTGCAAAGCGAGAGGAACGGAGCAATTTGGATAGGAAAGAGAAGAAAGCAGGGGTAGAGGGGAAGGCAGAGGGGAAGGCTACACCCAGGCGAGTTGGAGCAGGGAAAGTGCAAGGCACACTCCTAAATAATTATTATATTCATTTTTTGATTGGTGGACTCCAGGTTTTCTCCAATAGCTACTCCTAAATAATATAGTTTAGAGAAGAAAATGTGCACAAATAGAGCAGGAAAGTACAAAACTGGTGCATGGTCCTTCTGGTATGCTTATTTGCGCCATAAAATTTTATAAATTTAATCCTACATTAAAATATTTAGTGTTTCTTTTATTCTGTGTCTTGTGAGCATCTCTGACCGTTTGGTCATCCCGGAGTAAAAACATAAAATTTATTTTATATTTATAAACACTTCAGATTTTCCGCAGGGAAATGCTTGAGCGCTAGCGCCTCTTTGTTGGTCAACTATAGAGTCCATTTTGAATCACAAATTCTTATTAGGCCATTTTATCTTCCAAAGAAAATTTATTCCATAGGTCATAAGAAAATTTATTCCATCTGTATGTCCTTTGCTTTACAAAAGTTTGCTAAAATGGTTCAGTCCGAGTCTCCACACTCTCTTTCTTCTAACTGGCCATGGTTCCCTTTGTGCTCAACTTGCTATGTTTAACCTGTCTGATTCCCCCCCCCCCATCCCCCACCCCTCTGTAACTGGGGCAGTCCGGAAGACTGGTAGCATGTTCTTCGTCAGCCTCTGTCTGCTGTGTGTCAACCATTTTCTCCAGGCAATGAGTCGTCTCTCTTGGAATACAAAGAAAAATTTAAGCACGTAAAGCCTTCACCAGATGTTGACAACCCATCAGTAGTGCTTATATTTCAGGAACTACTCCTGTCCCGCTTTACCTCCAGTCCAGACCACCCCCATTGTCCCCATTCAGTGATGCCACTACCACCGTCTTTTGCTCATTGACCATCTTCACTACCACCATCTTTAGCTCATGTACCATCTTCACAAACACCTTGGACTTGGACAGTTCGTAATTTTACGACCCCTAACGATATCACTTCGTTTTCCTGACTTCTTTCTCCTGTTAGTCCTGAGGCGGGATGATCTGCTGACATAGGTTATCCTGTGTGGAATCTATATTTCTTCTCCCCCCCCCCCTTTTAATTCATGTTTTTTCCTTTTCTTTGTCTGTCAAGTGTTTACTCTTTTACTTTTTATTCTTCCTCCTTCTCGCACTCCCCTAGTAGCAAGGTGGCCAGAAACAACATAACAAACACATACACGGCACAAGCGTATCATTGACCTAGTGTTTTGGTGCCCCCTTAATAATAAACACTTTTTCGGTGATTTGGAAATTTCTTTTCGTAAGATGGACAAACTAATCCAACGTAAAATATCTGGAATGAAATTTGTTTTCCGGTATGTACCTTAAATACTCAAAGGAAATCAAATTTTTGGTTTACTTTACGTACGGGAAATTAAACGACGTTGTTCGTTTGCTTTCGGTAAGTAAACGAACAAGGTCGCTTTTCAGAGATGTTCGTCGACTCATTCAACCGAATTACGAAACCTTTCACTGCTTTTAATTTTAACTTCACTTTCATATGCCCAGTTACGTTGTCCATTCTTGAAACAGTATTGTTACGTAAAGATTCCAGCCTCTCAGAGTAGTATTTTATCAAAACTTCTGAGACCATATCAAAGTACACACAACTATCAGTTTTTCAGCAAACTCTGCGTGAAACCTTGGCTTTCGCAATGCGGGACGTGGCAAGATACGATGCTCCGAGAACGTTTTTTGCTGTCTTCTCACCAGTTTTCAATTGTTTATCTTTCCTTTCGAAGTATTTCTGCTTTATTTATCCTCAGTGTAGGGTTTATTCATTTATTTTTTGGCTAAAAATCTAAGTAGCTTTGACGATTTCCTGAAACAGGTTTAGTGTTTTTATTTCTTTTCGAAGAGCCGGTGAAACCATCAGTTTCTTAAACATTTCCTTCTGTTGCTGAACCATTATCTTGTCGTGATTTATTTGGTTCACTTGCAGTCACAATTTCAACACAAAAAAAAAAAAAAAGAGGGGAAATAGAGAAGAAACTGTTTAAAGGTAGTCGAGTGCAGTCTAAAAGACCCAAAGAGGTTTTGCAGACTTAAAAAGGTGGGTAAAATTTATTTTGCCTAACTGAGCCATTCATTTTTCGCTTCTTTCTGATAATTGACCCACTCTTTCTCTAACCCTTTATCGATCCGTATGCGTGTCACATTAGGAGTTGAGTTTATAGAGACGAAATTTGGTGCGACTTCTGATCAGTGCAGCAGTTTTTAAACCTTAGGCAGCTTTTATGTGCTTTTATCGACATTTTTCATTCAGTAACTCCAACCATATCGATGCTACTTACTGGAAGATGAAGCCTCATATACAGCATTCACAAAGTTTGCCTAGAACCTGTATGCCAGACGATTGACCATTCCTCTGCCTGCAAACTTCGAATAGACGTGTCAAACAAAGCTTCTCAGAGACCCCCAACCAGATGTCAGGTTTGACTGCTTGATCCTTCATGCAGGACAAAACTGGAACTCTTCTGAGAAGTGACAAAACTCCACTTCCTAGAACATTGACCACCGGATGGGACAACAGTCCCATGAATGACTCCCAACTATGGCATTTTGCACAACCTGTTCAGCCAAACCAACATTGGATCGCCTCTGCTGGGCTTCAAGTTTTTCTGGATGGTGCGGGAGGAGATAAACTGTCTCCTCCCCACCCTGCCACCCTATTTCTTCCCTCTGGTGGGGCATGGGCATGCTCCACTGTAAACTGGAGTTGCCTTCCCTTTCGGCTCCATATTTCTGTCTATTTGTCCCCCAGTCTTCAGCCTTCACCCCACTCTATCTGACAGCAACGTGAACATCACCAATCTAAATTAATTTTGCCCAACATTTTGGACTTCTAGCGCTCCCCGCGACGCGTGTGCGATTTTTTTTTTTTTTAGGTCCTAGCCACTGAAATCTCAGGAAATTAGGTGGCAGGACCTGCCAGAGTGAACTATATACTAGTGAGTACCTGGTCTGCCTCCACGGGGCGAAAGTGGGACACGTCGGGCCTCAGTAGGGGTCTGGTGGCTAAATGACCAGATGAACAACGGTACAAGGCATCACACATATACAAATCCATACACTTTTAAATCTCTGGCTTTTCCAGTCAACTGGTTCACCCACAATGTAAACTACGCGGAGATGGGGGAAACCCCTGTTGCCGCTTGACCCTAAACACACTTTACACTTTACATATCGATGCCATTTAGGTGTCGTCACATTTAAAATAAATTTAATTTTTAATTAAAAATTGTTTAAAAGTTTTAATTTGAATCAAAATCTGCCCATTTTTCAATTACTTAATCGGTATACAATGTCTTGGTCAGAACGATCCATTGCCGCCTGCGACTCATATGGATAGGTCTGAGTTTGATTCCGATCTACCACTTGGAGTAGTTCTTTGCGCCTCTTTAGTCTGAGTGCGGTTGACTGATCACGGGACGAGAGAGTAGGGTGCCTTCCCCTCCTTGAGTTATTGCGGATTTTTCCGACTGAACACAGACATCGTTCAGCTAAAAGACACGTGTCCTGTATTAGGATTAGTCGCCCAGTATGGGAGGTGGGTCACAATCATGCCACTCTAAAAATAAATCGGAGAAATTTCTGTAGGAATCCCCCCTTTCTTCTCCCCCATGAATTTTCAGAGATTTGAGACTTTTACAGCTTGAATAGTTACTTAGAAGAAAAGTAACTCCGAGAGCGAAAAAGAAAACACTGCTGTTGTTTTTTGATTCAGAGGGAGGAATATTTGAGATGTTCTTCTCTCTCGCTGTTCCAAACGCGAGAGCCCTTGGCTCTCGCGTTTGGAACAGCGGTTGTTAATAATCGCCCTTCCACACTGGGTGTAAAAAGACCTGAATTTAAATCGCGTGAATAGAACAAGGATACTTCAAACAGAGTATATAAACTATTAGAAGTCGGAGTAATCCCTGATAGAAATATGTGATTTTATCTAAGAATGTGAATGTCACCGATAGGGAGCATAGGAGCAGTAGACTTTTCTTTTTTCGCGATATAAGGACTGAGTTTTAGAAGAATGTTAATTCAAATCAACAATTTAACCTGGGGGGAGAGAGAGAGAGAGAGAGAGAGAGAGAGAGAGAGAGAGAGAGAGATTAAAAGAAATGGTGGATGTTCAGGAAGTTGAGCTTCTTGTGGGTGATGAGTTTCTTAAACTGGAAGGTGGAATACAGTTTGCTATCCTCAACAAAACTATGGAGAAGATGAGTCAGCGGAGGGCCATTAATATGCAAGAGAAAAAGAATTAAAGAAAGAACTGAACTTTGGCGGCACATCAGCAATAATGAAGAAGTTGAAAGATAGAACCGTGTGCTCACTCGGCTGCAGTGCACCGATCAGAGAGAAAACTGGATATCAAATTACAAAAAAAAAAAAAAAAAAACAGCAGCCAATCCATAGGATGGCAGCTTCTTTAAAAGATATTTATGCCAAACTCGATAAAAGCATTTGAAATGTCAAGAGTTTCATGGAACGTTTTCCACGAATTTGTTGGAATGGAAATTTTCTAGATAGCACAGTTATAAAATATGTGCATACAAATTATTAAGATTAATATGCGAAAGTTCGAAGATAATTAAAATTTTTTTTCTCTCTGAAATTACTTTCGCATAACGTGAAGGTAATTTTAGAAAATTAGCATTGCATTTAAAATTTGCTCATGTATGACGTGTTTTTATACTACATTAATTTATTTCTCTATTTGTTTCTTAAATGTATTTGAAATTAAGTCATTTTTTTAATCGCTGTTTTCTATTGTACCTGTAATACATTAAGTGGTTTTGCCCACCTGTCCATCAGTTGTCTCGTTGACCAACAGTTTGAGTCCGCATTAACACACAACAAAACCATGCGAGCTAGAAAAACACTGAATACTGGCTCGCCACACTGTAGCCTGAGTAACCGATTCAAACGTCCAGAGAAGAGGAGAAAAGGGAGAGTAACAAGTGCATGGGTGATATTAATCTTTGTTTTTTTGACAAAAAAGGGAATATTTATTAAAACCCATTTAGCCTGCAATAACAAGTTAAAGAAATAAACAAACCGTTCAGAGAATACACGCAATTTGCATATAAAATGTCATAGGGTTATGTGAGCTATCAATCGGATAACCAGTAACTTGAACTGTCTATTTATGTACTAGAACTTTTTGCCACTATCAGTGAATTCGGCTATTTCTTTTGTGTGACATGAGTAATAAATGCCTTTGAATACATGAAATTTCTTGCAGTTTTGCCAGAGGTGCATGCTGTTAAACTTGAAAAGTATAAAATGTTTCAAACATACGACAGTATGGAATATGTATGCTGATTTTGATGATATTATACGATCTCCAAAAGTAACCGAACCTTTATACTTTTATTACACTTAAATATATATACAATTTTATTGTGTGTGTGTGTGTGTGTGTGTGTATATAAAAGATATTTTATCCCAAATTTATTTGGTTTTAAGCAAATATATTTTAATGTGATTTCTGGTGTGACTAGTTATGTAACAAACACGATTGTTCAGTGTATTTTGATTTATTGCAGTGGTTGCAATAAATCAAAATCTAAACATTAATGTTTAGAAAGAAAAGGGTCTTCTCTGAATTTCTTTCTTCTAATAAACTTACGATGGGTGAATTTTTAATCAAAATTTTCTGTTTTTTATCATGCGGAAATATAAGTTGAACTACTTTCTCTATTAAAAATTCAATATTGAACAAATAATCTCCAAGAAAAAAGTACTTTATATAATGGAAATTTTGAACTGTAATTAGTTCTACAGACGTCTGGTTGTCTTCAATTCCTCTTATTAAATTAAATTAAAGTAGATTTCCTCTTAAATTACCTCACAGATAATTTAGTATTTAGAAATACTAATTTTATTTTTCTGACTTTAATTTCATTTAACGAGTTAGCCACCATATTAAAAGTACAGTACCTGTTAGAAGTAATCATATTATTCTTGGAAGAAATCTGCTGTAGTAAATAATGAAATTTCGGGAATTTCCAATTTACTTATTTTCTGAGGAAGAGCCACTCTTTTATTCCCATAGGACTCATTGGATTGTGATTTTTTTTTTTTCTTCCTGTCTTATTCTTATAAACAAGATAATAAAAAGACAGTTTTGAGTTCAGTAGACATTAGAAACCCAAAACATCCCTTAGGAACTATAGTATTAAGGGGATTTACACCCTACCTAAAAGTTTGGAATCACAGCATACGACGACAGTTTACGTTATTATTGTTATTTTTTAAAAATTAAATAGGGCAAAGGTTAATTAAACAAAAACACAAGTTATTTTAAGATTTATTTTTATTAAGCATTGAAATATTGGACAGCTCATGGGGTTTTATCAATGATATTCAGGAATTTCGTTAGCTAGACAAGCAGGTGATTATTTCATTTCATAAGGCAGTGGTCAGGCCACATCTTGAGTATAGATCTGGAGGCCTCATTTTAGGAAGGATGTAGAGCTGCTGGAACAAGTACAGAGAAGGAGAACAAAGGGGCGCTCTTATCGAGAAAGGCTTCCTTTCTGCAAATTGCGGCGTCTGAAGACTGGGCACCTGCCTGGTGATATGATTGAGGTGTTTAAGGCTTTGCATGGTTTGAACAAGCTCAGTGCTGATGTGATTCTTCCTCCTGCTCAGACTAGGGGGGGCGTAAATTCAAATTGAGGAAGGACGGTTGCAGAATATATGTGCAGAATTTGGCTTTTTAGTCAGCATGTGGTTGATTACGGGAACAAACTTCCATCTGTTGTTGATAGTTTAAATAAATTCAAGGCAGAACTAGACAAGCTATTTAAGGAAATTGGATAGGTGAAATGTAAAGTGTTTTTTTTTGCTGATTCTGTATAAGCCACTACTATAATTTACAGGAAAATATGGAAAAAAATATTAATATTAAGCTATACTGATTTTTTTTTTTTTTTTTTTTTTTTTTTCAGAAAATATCCCCCACGAGATTTTCACTGCCTTAAACAGCATTCTGGTGATTAATTTTATAATATGGACTTGACTAACATTATTCCAGCGATCTACGTAGTTTTCCATAAATTTTGTGAAGATGGGCAAACTTTACAGACTTGGCGGTCTAGATCAGGGGTGGGCAACAGCCGGCCCTCGACGATGTTGAATCCGGCCCCCTCGGTAAATGCATAATATAGAAAATCCATACCTGACTACACTCGCCGTAAACGTTCGGCTTAATTCGGTTCAATCGGGAATCGCGGCCAGTACAACAGTAACCAAGTGATTCTACGCAGCGTCAAAGAGTTATTTCCTAATTATTATTGTAGCATCGATCGAACGAAGTTCCTTTGGTTTTGACTTCTTATTGAAAAAAATAATATTGGTGCGAGATATTATGTTTTATGCCTTTTCTAATTATTACAATTTTTAATTTAATATAATTTATAGCCCATAAAATGAGCCAATTAAAAAAAAAAGAAAAATTGATGCCGAATGCCGCATTTTCAATGATAATTGGACATTCAGATATTTTTTTTTAAAATACATTAATAATTTGGTAATTCAAGTAATATAACATTTTTTTAGGTTCTGATTTTTTTAAATTAAATCGTTCAATCTATTCCGGCCCGCATCATGATGCGAAAATTTCATTCGGCCCGCATCATGATACGAAAATTTCATTCGGCCCGCTGACGAAAAAAGTTGCCCACCCCTGGTCTAGATGAACTCATAAAAGTTCTATTGGGTTTAAGTGAGGCGATTCGGGTGGCCATACCATAACGTGTAATATCCCTCCCCCTCTTGTTGTTTAGTTGATAGAAACTCCTTACACCGCTTAGAGCTGTGCTTTGGGTCATTATAAAATCAATATAAAATCTCTTACACAAAGTCCAGAGGATATTGCATTATGTTCAATGTTTTCATAGCCTTCTTTTCTCAAAATTCTTTCAATTTTGTAGATGTTACCTACTCCAGAAAAGCAGAAGCAACTCAAATCATAATGAAACCACCACCGTGCTTGACTGACTGTAAGCACGTTTTTTTTCTTTATTAACAAAAACAACAAGCGGCCCCTAGCCAGAAACTGGCAAATCCGCATTGTGTGTGTATATATATATATACAATGATATTTACATATAATCGTGTTAATTACAATGTTATAAGTGTAATGAACATGTAACATGTTCACAGAGCAAATCACTTCACGCAACTAATCAGTTGCGTGATGTGATTTGCGTGAAGTATAAATTGTTGCACAGGAACCACAAGACGGCAGTCTTTTTCTGTCCTAGGAAGAACGAAAAAAAAAAAAATAGTAGATGGCAGGCGATATCAGTTTTAAAAAATATCAATAGACATTGCAGGTGTTGGGTTGGTTCCTTGTTGTTGATATGTTGATAAACTTGAGAAGAGTTGCTTTCTTTTGGTGAAAACAGCAGAGCAGAATTGTTGTAGAGCTGAGAACGTTTGAGAATTTTCAGTCAGTGCCACTTCATTTCCTTCAGAGAAGTTGCTGACAGCAGCTTGTGGTGTAGATCTATCATGGTGGTACAGGCTGCAGCGATACAGAATGTGAGTCCAGGTTTCCTCAGCACCATACAAGCAGAGATTGGTGTCAGACAAGCCAAATTGAAATAGTTTGGAGTTGATGGATCCGTGCCCAGTAAGTATATACAATGTTGTTAGGCTGGGAGAAAACCATTGGCGGACGTTCTTGTTGAGAGGGAAGGTAACTGCAGGAACAAAAGAGCGGGTTACTTGACCAGTAGTACTGGAATCCCATCGTGATTACATTACCACACACTGACAAGTTCGTTCCAGATTCTCCGTTTCTCGTCTTTGTTGTTAGCAGTTAAGTTGCATGAGATTCCGAGAATCTCGCAGGGAACTCCGTGCTTTAGACGATAGCATAGTCCTTTTAAGATGACATGCAGGTCTAGTGGTAAGACTCCAGCAAGGACCTGCAGAGCAACAGAGGACACTGTCCTGCAGGCCCGGAGCATGGCAAGCAGCATAATCCGTTGAATGGAGATGAGCTTGGAACGGAGTTTAACATTAACGGCTCTATGAAACCAGACTCCCTAAGCATATGTTGTTATTGGTACGAATACTGCTGTATAATATAGTAAGAGAGTCTTCCTATTTAGTCCCCAGTCCGATTTGGAAATTCGGATAACTCCTGCAGTGAACTTCTTAATCTTCGAGGTGAGGTGATTAATATGAGAGGAGAAGGTTAACCTGTCATCTAAAATTACGCCAAGATGTTTTAATTCAGGAACAAAAGGGATTTGCTTTCCGTCTATCTTTATATTTGGAGGTCTTCTGTAATCTAACTTGCCCTTAAAAACCATAAGTTTTGTTTTTGTGGCAGATATTCGCAGTTTATGTATAGTTGACCACTTGATTAGCTCAGAAAGAGTTATATTGGCTGATTGTTCTAGTTGAAGACGCGATCGACCTGGAATTAGAAGAACCAAATCATCGGCGTAGGCGAAGGCCGAGATATTGTCAGGTATGTTTCAGAAGAGGGGTTCCAGAACTGATCCCTGGGGCATCCTCTTGAGATGGTCCTTGAGAGAGACTGCTGTTTCGAGATTACTTGGATGAGTCTATTTTGGAAGTAGCTTTTAATAACTTGGCACAGTTGCTGAGAGCACTTGGCTTTGGTAAGACGATTGAGAGCGCTCTCCCACCAGAGGGAATCGAAAGCTCCCTCGAAGTCAACGAATATGGCCATTTCATATTTAGCCCTCGAAGCTGATATGTGGTTAACTAAAGAGACCAAGGCGTCTTCACAGGATTTTCCCTTCTTGAAGCCAAATTGGGATGGAGACATTAAGTTTTGACCTTCAATTGCATCTGCTACTCTGGGTGCTAACAATCTTTCAGATAGTTTGCCAAGGTTTGCCAAAAGAGAGATGGGTCTGTATGCTTTGGGATCAGATTTATTTTTGTCCGGTTTGTGAATAATTTTGATCAAAGCTACCTTCCAGGAATTAGGAAATATCCCCTCAGTAAGACATTTGTTGTACATAGTTATAAATATTTCTGGAAAGATTGGGGCAAATTTGATAATTACAGCATTTTCCACAAGATCTAAACCCGGACATTTATGGATATTTATTTTGCTTAGGGCCAGCTTTAGCTCGGTAAGAGTGAAGAGATCCGTTTCATATGAGGAGTGGTAGGTTGAGTTTCTATTCCTGATAGATATTTGTTCTGGAGTTTCTGTGGTGAGATCGTCCAGGGGAAGCAAGCGATCCAGGATGGCGTTAACTGAGTCATTCCAGTTAGTGGTTTCTGTGTCGTTGTTCACTACAGTGTTGTACACTTCACGAGAGTGATACTTGCTTTTGCTAATTTTATATAATAGACCCCAGGGATCAGAATTTCCTGTGGAGTGAACTAAGTGTTGCCAGGAGGCAAGTTTTTGTTTCGCAATTGTATTTACGTATTCGTTCCGCTGGCCTTTATAGATATTTTTTAGTCTGGTGACTTCTGGTTCAGGCCAGGACCTTCTCCGTTGAAAGTCTCTGCGTGCTTTGTGTACTTTTTTGAGCAGAGTGGAAAGTTCAGCTGTCCTCCATGGAACTGTAGTATGCTTGCTAATTTTCTTCTTAGCAGAGCGTTCTGTAGCACGAAGTAAGGCATCCTGTACACAGAATGCATATTCTGAGGCATTAAACTGGTTCAAAGACCGGCGAGTGTCAACGTTAAAATCCTGGTGAATTGAAGACATAAATAAAGGCCATTTGATGGTTTTGATAGAAAATCAAAGATCTTTTGGAGGAGGGGGACCTGTAGTATTTGGAAGGAGAGATAACTTAAATGTGATTGCTCGGTGGTCACTGTTTGTGTAGTCAGTATGTATGGTCCAATCAGAGATCCTCGAGGATATGGCGGACGTTGAAATGGTTAAATCAATGTTTGATTATCCATGGACGTTTGAGAAGGTGTGCGGTTGGTTGGGTAAGTTTTGAAGATTTAAATTGTAGGTGAATAAAAATTCCTCGAAAATCCTACCTCTGTTGTCCAAGACACTGCTGAACCATAAGAAAGATTTTGAGTTTGAGTCAGATGTAATTATTAAATATGTGGAATTTAAAATAGAAAACACCTGGTCTAGATATCTTTGTGATAAATTAATATCTGCTGAAGTTGGACAATATAGTGACAGTAAGTAGAACGAGAAAGTTGATGTAGAGACTAAAATACAGGTGGAATTTTGATTACACAAGCCAGAGATAACAGTGAATCCAGCTTGTTGTTGAATATGATGATGGTAGATTTAGGATCTGTTGCAGAGGACTGGATGATTCTTGTAGTCATGGGATATCCCATAACTTTGGAAGATTGCCTATAAATGTGCTTAGAGACATAAGGTTCCTGAATGCATATAATATCTAATAAACTTTCCGTTGCAATGAGCCTGATCTCATCAGCAACGCATCTAGAGCGTTGTGCATTGATCTGCATGATTGTAAGTTGGAAGGGACAGTCTGGTTCGCTGCCTAGCTATGCAGAGAGAGGCATACTGCCCTTCTCTGGTCTCGAGATCGCTTATACCGCTGTTTGTTTATTATGATTGCCAAACGATGGCATTACCAAGAGACCTGCGGGCCATATATGTGTTTAGATATCTTTCTATATTGGGACTTTTGATCTTAATCCGGAAAGAGGAATAGGATGGATGCCTGGTATGGACCTTTATGGGGGTACCGGGTATGTTGAGCTGTTTCAGAAGGGTTTCAATTTGTTCTACTGTTGTTTCCGGGCATAGTCGGCTTATAAAAATGCTGGAGGGCCTTGCCCTCCAGCATTTTTATATCACGATTTATTGGGATATTTTTATATCCCAAGCAGCTCAGAATCACGATTCTGAGCTGCTTGGGTGAAGAAGGTCTCCTTGTCTTGCTTGTAAGCACTGAACAACATGGCACAATTTTTTCTTCAGTTGTTTTGCAGGTCACCTCCAAAACACTGTTTCGTGTTCACACCTTCTCTGCTAAATATGGCCAACTTGCCAAAATATCGGGCGTCCACTAATTTCCTGATTGCTTCCTAACGGTGACTTAAATCAAAAGAGACGCTTCGTAATCCCATTTCACGGTCCTATTGTTCTTGCCCTCAGCAACCCTTTCACGCCTGTTCCCAAATGGCACCCCTTTTCTAGTCATTGCGCCGTTTCTGTTTGTTTTCTATATTACTCGAAATTACTTGTTTCCATTTAGCTGCTATTTAACATATACGTCTAACTTTCCCATCCCCAAATCCAGTGTTTCTTCAAACTTTAATTTACATTAAAACTAAATATCCAATCTTAATACTTACTATTTTTAAATTAATACACCCTTTCCATCGGCCTTCCTGGATTTATTCTAGCCAAATAGACATTTTTATTATATTTGTAAGATCTACATCTTTCATGTATTATCACGTAATACAAAATTTGTACATAAAACACTTCGTGAATAACAGGTGGTCGATAAGTTACAGCTCTTACTTCTCAATTTATATTATTGCAAAACACTCTAGAATCATCTACAATGTTCTATAATATTAAAACAGTACTTCCCCCTTTCTAGAATCATTCTACCACATTCAGGAATATTCTACACCTTTATGGAATATTCTTGAATATTCTAGAAGTTTCTTAAATGCTATTTTTGTAGTTTTGGTTATTATACACGATAGAAGATATTTTAATACAAATTGATAAACAAGTTGGTCATATTTTAATGAAAACTTTGAAAATTAAGAAAAATTAAATGTGATTCCAAACTTTTAGGCAGGAGTGTACATTAATAGAAGTATACGCATTATATAGCGAAATGATTTATCTCCATGTTCCTATTAATCCCTCTCATTCAGAAAGTGCAGTGGTAAAGAATTAATAAATTACTTTTTCTTATGTGAGTGTGTCTACTTCGACTTCTTTGCTATTTGTGAGTAAGTACACTTGTCAACAAAATGAAACTTCTTTTTCAATCAAAGATGTATTTTTTTTAGGCGGATCACCAACTTAGTCCATATTGCACAATATATAATATGTCTGGAAATTTCTTGGGCTAGGTTTTCTGAAGGAAAAACCCATGTTTCTAAACAATACCAGGAACCTAAGCAATACCAAGATATTGCTAACCAAATCATTGTTAGTCCTTTGGTGTTCACCAAAAAGTCATGCTACCCTCGCCTGTGACCAACTCAGCCACTTGGTGAAAAAGATCCATAGAGGACCATTTCATGCTACTTCAGTGAGGAAGGTGCAGGGAATTTGCTTCTCACTCTTCTCCAATTGTCCACTAACTTCTCCAATAACGTTTAGGTCAGGTAATCGTGCAGGAAATGGGAGATGCTTAATCGCAGTTTCATGGTCCCCGAGCAAAGACTAGACATCTGGCTGTGTGTATCGGAGCGTTTATCTTGAAACATGGCCTTGTTTGTGAGAAACCATGTTTGCATCATGGGATGAACCCGGTCACTCAGAATATCAACGTAATCAGTGGCAGTAATTCGCTCGTTCACAATGATGACAGAACTTAAACAATACCAAGATATTGCTGTCCATACCATTGTTAGGCCTTTGGTAATCACCAAACATAATCTCTCCCTGATGTCGGGAAAAGCGTGAATGATGAGTCCTCTGAAAAAATGACAATTTTCCAATCATCACGTGCCCAGCTTTTGTGTTATTTGCACTATTGCATCCTCTTTCTAGCATTACCATCTGCAACGAGTGGCTTGGCAGTAGCGGCTCTGCCATAAATTTCAGGTTTATGAAGTTCTCATCGAAATTTTTTGCTATAAACTGGATTGCTGAGACTTAGTTCTGCAGTTACTTTTGAGGCATACTTTTTACATTTTCGGGCTAAAGCCCTTTTCCATGGCCGGCTGTCTTTTTCAATCATCGCAATTCATCCTATCAGATTTTGTTTTTCTATACTTGATTGCAGAATTCACTTGGATGGAGTTGCCCTGGTTACATTAAACAAATCAGCAGGTTTAGTCACCGATGCCCTCTGCTAAATGTGCACTAACCATTTGGCCTCTTTGAATTTAGAATGGTCAGTTTTTTTCTTCAAGTATTTGTTCTTATCTTTTCTTCCCACTACCACTTGCAAGAAGCAAAGAATACACGAGTATTAGATAAGATTACATGAGTTAGGTCCAAAATACCTAACTTTGGTAGGACAAATAAAGATTTATTTATCATGTAACTTTGAAAAAAAATTATCAATGTTATGTCAAGAAGGTGTATAAATTTGGACTAAACCATCTGGACCAATATTTTCCATTAATATTTACACGCGGAAGGAATTTATTGAAAGGATAGCATTAAGGGTCACATTACACCTGAAGGACATCCAATATAATTGTTAAAATATTTTTCTAGTGTACTTCATGATTATACGCTGTTGTGAATTATTAAGTAAACATCCAAGGCGACTCCGTAGCCAGGTGGGAAGGAGCAGCAGTGCGTAGCACACGCTTCTTGATTAGACCGGGGTTCGAGCCCGTCACCACCAAATATGGAGGATGCGGAAAGGTCAGGGAATGACCACTGCATATCCCGGAGCAATATGGCCTTAGTTGCTAATGCTCCTAAAAACCAAATAACAACAACAAGTAAACATCCACACAGATTGGAATTGCGGGGAAGATTTTTCTGTTTTGAGGCGTAACCATGAATGTATTTCAGTCATTCACCGGATCTTAGATGAAAAAAATAAAATATGAAATTACAAGGATATGGATAGATTCCAGCAATTACATAAGTGTGAGTGTATAAGCAATAAACAAATAATAATTATATTCATGTAGGTCGGCTGAATAACGTATGTGAGTGATATAATCAATCTAATCATATTCGTGGAATTGGTCTCGTCACAAACACTAGAAGTGTTAGAGGAAAACCGAAGACACGTTTGGAATCAGCGTTCAAAGATGTATTTACTCCTCCATATTTTTTTTTTTTTTTTTTTTTTTTTTTTTTGCCATTGAGAAATGATTGTTGAGCTGTGTTATCGAATAGAAATCTGAGTTGAATAATTTCAAGAGAAATAATAACAGAAACATTAAGACCCATTAATAAAAAAAAATAATTTAGCGAAATTTCGGATTACTAAGCAACACAAAACATCTCCAGCTGGTTGTTGACGGAGCGCAATTCGGGGTGTTACTGATTCATCATAGTAAAAAAAAAAAAGCCCTTTTACCCTCACGCGCGAAGACAAATCGCTATTTAAGATTCATGCTGCCACATACTCAGTTATTTCCGTTCGTGTGATCGCGACATATGGTCGAAAATCTGTCAGCTTCAGGAAGAAAAATCGTTTTTAAAAATTTGCGTTAAACTTATTTTAATTAATATTTTAATTGTGTTCAATTGATTTTTAATTATTTTCAATTTATTTTTTACTTTAATCATTTTGCGTTAATCTTTTATTCGTTTTAATTTCTGGAGAGTATCACACAGAAGTGTTCTACGTATCACATTGAGATTACGAAATAAAAGAGCTTTTGTATTGTAAATATTTTATTGATCATTCACAAATTTTCATAATTTCAGCTGGAAGACAAGATTCAATGGATTTATGAGTACAGTGCCGGTGGCGCTAGGGGTGAGCAATTGAGGCATTTGCCACAGGTGCCGCCTAAAATAGGCATTGCTAGATTCGCTACTGCATATACAGGTGTCTCAAAAATATTGGTACAAACGTTTAGGGGAGGTAGGTAACATCTAAAGAAATGCGAATCGTATAGGAACCCATAACCGGAAACGTCACCGTTAGTCGGTACACAGAGCTGTTCATCAGTTCGAGAGAGGGAAAATTTCTGGTTTACTCATTCAAGCAGTAGTCGCCGCACGAAGAGCATGCATCGATATACGAACTGTGAGCTGGCAGATATTCACCTAGTGTATGGATTAGCAGAGGGCTCACACGGTGTGCGCCGCCATGCGGCACAACATCGCTTCACAATAAATGTGTGGGCAGGTATGCTTAGTCGGCCCACACTTGTTACCATCCTGCATGAACTCCGCTAAATATCGGATCTTTCTTGAACAAGTTGTACCAGCGTTACTTGACGATGTTCCAGCAAATGTAAGACGCAACATTTGGTTTCAGCATGACGGGACACCTACCCATTATGGAAGGTGTGTTTGTGACTATTTGAACAGGCGTTTTGGGCGTCGATGTATTGGCCGTGGTGGACCCATTGCCTGGACCTCACGCTCACCTGATTTATGGAGCCTTGATTTCTTTCTGTGGGGGCCCTCAAATCTATCGTGTATGAATCGCCTGTGGAGACGGAAATGGATTTCGTGGCGAGACTCGTCTGCGCTGCTGCTACTGTCAAAGAAACTCCAGGTGTGTTCGACCGTGTCCGCCAATCCATGCTGCGTCGGTGTCATCGCGTCTCATGATGGAACCTTCGAGCATCTGTTGTAACATCATGAAATGTATCCATCTCGTACTCCATTGTTAATATTATATCAAATAAATGTTTATTTATTAATGTGAAATATAAATGTGAAATAAATGTAATTTCTGCTTCTTGTGCCTCTGCTACTACTTTCCCGTGACGTTTCCGGTTATGGGTTCCTATGCGATTCACATTCCTTTAGATGTTATCTACCTCCCCTAAACGTTTGTACCAATATTTTGAGACAACCTATATGTGTGTTAAGATACGATATAAATTAGGCGCCGTTACAAGGTTTTGCCTCAGGCACCACAAACGCTAGCGCCAGCCCTGATGATAACTAAAGTAAGAGATGTATGTCTCCGTAGCCGAGTAGTCGGGAGTGGATTAGCACACGCTCTTTGAGTAGACTGGGGTTTAAGCCCATGACTGCTGAATGCGGTCAATCTCCCAACCCGCACTGGACCAGTGTGGCAGATTATGGTCCATTTCCCTCAGCATGAATTGTTGAGGAGGCTTCCATCCTGCAATGGGTTGATAATGGCTGCACTTTACTTTTTTTTTTTTTTTTTACTTGCGATTGCAACTTATCTAAATGTCTCTGGAAAACAGCGTGTTGAGGTGCCCGATCGGGTACCCAAACTGGTAACGTCGTTGGACTGAACCCACCAAAGGCTGTATCCCAAAAAATTCATCCTGGACCTGGGAAAAATATTCCCGCAAACGCCCACTTGGTTCAAACCAGGACTCCATACATCATATGTACTGGAAGGACATGGCACCTTCAAAGAAAAGCTGGCCCAGATGGGATTGGAAGAAGACCCAAGATGCGTGTGTGGTGAAGCGGAGAGTTGGACATACGTCATATATAACTGCCCAAACTATGAGGACCTGCGATGTAGGTTAATGACTACAATAAAGTACTTCCCAAAAAATATGGAATCACATTTGCTGGACTCGAGTGAAGAATATGGAGCACTAACAAACTTTGCTCAGCAGCCCTTCACCAAGCGAAGAACACTCGCCTTACACAGATTGACGTAAAATGGTGATACAGAACAACGCAACAAAATGCCTACGTTCTCACCAACCCTCCCAAGGTGAAACTAGACAAGACAGCAACCAGAAAACAGGACTAGACAAAACGAGAAAACCGCAATAACTAAATGGAAACGACAAACGGTCTCTTTCCCCATGCACCACTGTGAGTGCTCAGTAGAGTAGTGACTCCTGAAAGGACTACCTAAATACAAGGACTGGAACGGACATCCTCTGAACCTTGGACGGTTCCCTTGAAAGCTGAGGAAGGCCATCTGGCAAACGGGGCTGGACATCTGTTCCAGCCTGCTTTTTCCCCATTTCCCAGGCAAGGGGTGCGCGAACGCTTTCGCTGTATCCTCCCGCCACCCCACTTTTCCTTCTGGTGTGGCATGGACATGCCCACTGAAAAACGAGGCACTACCATCCCTATCAGTCCCTTTCTTCTACTTCTACCCCCCAGTCTTCTGTCTCCCGTCCCAAAACTTTTTCTACACAGCGTATTACCCCACAGGTCCAAATTTAATACGCCAAAATTACTGCCCGAACTATTACTCTAGAGAAACTCATTCAGTGAAAACCCCACTCAATGTTTAAACAAATCGTTATTATTAAGCAAACCGCGAAATGTTATTTTTTTAAGGTCCTAGCCACTGAAATCGCAGGAAAGTAGGTGGAAGGATCTGCCAGAGTACAATTAGTCTTATTGGTACACCCGGTCGGCGTCCCCGTCGCTGGGTATGGTAACGTTGGGCCCCACCAGGGGCCTGGCGACTGGGATGAACGATGGGCATAGCATACTACATTCTACATGACCCACACACTGAAACCTCTGGCATTGACAGGGCACTGTCACTTGATACAGAGAACGTACGCGGAGATGGGAGAAATCCCAGGAGCCGTTAGACCCTTAACATACCCAACCCGATCTTGTAGGTGAAACAACATATGCAGCTGTTGGGGCCAATTCACAATGGAATGTAACGAAAATGAGAGATGAAGAAAGAAATTGTTGACAAATACTTGTATTGCAGTCATATGAAAAATGTTTGTATTGTTGCAATCATACTATTCAGAAATTCTAAAAAGTTAAATTGAGATATCTTACCGGTTACGAAAAATGCGTAACGCGCTCTAATCACACTACTAGTGAGTGCTCGGAACAGACTAGTGGTGGGAGCGTAGAAGCGCCTTTGGAGGAAGCTGCGGATGACTTCACTTTCGTGACCGATCAGATTTACTCGGGAGGTGCCTCCAAGGATGTTTCACATTGAAAATGAGATAGAAGGCCAAATTTATCGACTGCACAACAAAAAAAAAAGTATATTTGTATCATATCCTGTATCTTTTATTATGGAACAGAAATATGGGCACCAGCAGTCTCATCCAACGTCAAAATAATCTTTTCGACTGATTATTGAACAATGCAGTGGATTGTCTTGAAGCAGATTCCTCGAACAACTACACAATTTATAGACAGCCTGAACTTCAAGTCACTACGAGATAAAAATTCACTCACTAAGGATGAAAATCAAAATGATAGCGCCATCCTTCAAGCAAAGTAGTCACTGGAGGATTCCTATATTAGCAATTAGAGTAACACCAGCCCTAACGAACAATAATTTCAGGCTTGGGAAAACAAAGCGGAAATGTGGAAAGCCATCACCAGGGAAACAAAACAGGAAATCTGAGTGCTGCTAATTTGGATAGCACATAAATTATAATCTTATTGAAAGCTGCCATAGCCAAGTGGTCAGGCGAGAGGGGTGCATAAGTGCACTTGCTTTGACCGGAGCTGAAGCCCGTAATTGCTAAATATCATGCTGTTTCTTGCATTCTCTCTCTATCTAGTGAACTTCTCTGACAGTGTGGCCGCCTGGAGTATAAACAGATTTTTTAAAATTTTATTTTAGTATGGAAGAATGATGCGTTTGCACTAACGTTGTTTATTTTAGTGCATAACGCAAAAAAATAAAATAAAAAATAAATAAATAACTATCACATAATTAAATAAATATAGCACTATTGTTACGATACTGTGCAACTTAGTTTGTTAAAACAATTTAACTTATCATAACAATTATTCTGTTAGTGTCGCTTGCCAGTATCCCATATCTCGAAATTGGGGCCCCACTTTGTCTCAAAAATGCATTCAAGAAGGGCAATTATTGCTAAAACAACTTTTATAAAACTTAATTAATTACTTCTTTATTTTGACATTTATTTTAGAAAATCATTATTTTATAACACTAATTTAAAAAAAAATTATTACTCTTTTTTGTTGCTGCGCTATTTAAAATAAATGAAATCAAACCGACTCAATTTAGCAGAGTAAATGTATTACTCCCCGTCAAGGAGAAGAGCCAACTGGCGATCTGAGGATTTTCTGAAAGGAGGAGTGTTCCAGGAAATCGTTGAGCTCTTATCATCGTCTAACATAAAAAACAAAACAAAAATATCCACATTATTTTGGTGATTGGGGATATGGTCCCTTCAGTCCCTATTTGGGATCGCTACTGTTCACACCCACTAAAGGATGAATGTCACTTTCATAATAAATAAATGGAATTGTATCAAGCTATGGAACTCACAAGCACCACCTTTTCAAGGTGAGGTCAACACTTATGGATTTCCGAAAGGATCTTATTCCTTCATCCAGCCAAAAGTTTTAATACCGTAGCCGAATCAGTTGATATTGGGGATGAGTATAAACAGTCCTTTTTTATTTTTATATACAAAAAATAGTACTTAATTGCCAGGCTGACGAACTTTTGAAAATCTAGACTTTGCCTTTAAATATTGTAATAACTTTTGAATTTATTGCATCGGGTTTATTTTGAATTAATGTTGCGTTGCCATGGAGTAATCTAAAGTTCCTTTTGTGAAACAATCATTTTGTATATTATGCTTCTTTTTTATATCAACGAAACTTTTGGAAATGAGTTTTCGAACTTTTCCAGGCCTCCTTCTGAGTTAGCCAAGTTACTGCAACTTAAATTAGTTGTCATGATCATGAAATTTGGAAAATCCAGAATTTGTACCAGACTAGCATTTCCTAAATATATAAAGTTGTCGTAGTTTGAATGGCATGCTATTATCAACTGGAATCAAGATTTCAGCGCACTCCACTTCGTCAATATCAAGTATACAGAAGAATTTGTCCTTCCAGCCTAAGGTAATTTCGGTTTAGGCCAATGCATCAGTGAGATTTCATCTGGTTTGCTGAATATAGGAATCCAGTGCCCCTATCTTTTATATAATGCAGATCTAGGATAAAATTCGTTGAATCGCGAAGAAAAAAAAACACGCATTTTCATTGTGGTTGACCTGTTGTGTGTAGCAAAAAAGATTGAAAATTTCACAGCAGATGAATGATAAATTGCTGACGTTGTCATCTAACATCAAGAAAAGTTTTGCTTTCAGAAACTAGAGTTTCCATTTCATCCTTAGAAGAGTGACAGTATGCTTTTTCGATTTGTTTCTAGTTGAGTGAGCGCATTCGTTCTGGTGCTATCATTCCTTCTTTCCCAGAAAATATCGGAAGTTTTCCCTTCGGTCTATTTCCGTTTAACTTTGTTCATCTTCTTTTCTGTTCCTTAAATTAAGAATTTCTATTATGCTGCTTATTCTGCATGTTCTATAGCGATTCTTTTAAGAAGCGCAATTTTTCTGAAAAAACCTCCGAGTCAATGTACAAAAGAGGGGTTTTTTTTCTCATAACGCACGTAATGTTTTATCTTCAGAATTTATTTTATTAATTATGTTCCTATCCTTCTCATGTAATTTGTTAACTCCAGCCGATTTCAAATGCAGAATAGAAAGAATAATGCGGGGGAGTAAGTCTTCTGTGAATTAGATGTCTTTGAAGAAAATGGAAATTCATTACAGTATAGAATAAAAGAATGGAATGAGTGTTTTGCTAAATAATGTTAAGGCGAGAGTCGCTAGCACCTTACGACATCCAGTTATTTTTTAATAACTTTTTTTATTATTTAATATGCTGAGTATATCTTTCTTCCTCTGAATGAACTCCACCATGGCAGTATATGTTTGTCTCTGGTTCCATTTCAACCGGTTTGGTTGACAGCGTGTCAGAGACCAGAGTGATTCTTAAAGTCCTCTTTAGTCGGGGCTTAGTAAGCCGTTATCGGGGGGTTAGGAAAAACTTTTCCCAACAAACCACTTAGAATAATGCATAATGAAAAATCAGCTACACCCCTAGCAAGTAGAGAAAATTTATCTTTCAGAACGGTTAGGGTAAAAATTTTAATTAAAAGCAGCAGACCCACTGGCTTTTTTTGGAAATTTTCTAAAGAACTTCTCTTGCAGCCACCGTCTTGCAAAAAGTAGTCGTTTCGGTGGTTTTGAATAGGCATTCTTGTAAGGTAGCGTTTTGAAGTGGCAATGCTCTCAAACATGAATCGTCCTTTGAGGACAGTTCTATATTTTATTTAGTTTTGATAGAAGTGGCATACTGCTTTAATGGATCTAGAATACTTCCAATACTCTAAAATATTTTCATTGTTTGGTAAACTACTGGATTGGAGCAGAGTCCAAAATGTTTCCGCCGTTCTCTGATAGAAGTCACACAGCCAGGTTTGTAGAAGAGCTTCGCTGTTACAACTTTCTCCTTTATCTACTCCCTGCATCTTTCTGGCAATTAAAAAATCTATTACTGCTTCTTGAATGAAAGATTTAACAATATTATTTTTTAAAATATAGTAAATTTAATAAAAAATAATAAATTATGGAGTATACGTTTTGCTAACAGGTCAAGATTGAGAGACGTCTCAAGGAAGGGTTGGAAAATCAAGTTGATGGGATACGAAATGCAGAATTTAGTTCGGTCAGATCCCATATATATATGTATGGGAACGCGCCTAAAAGCTTAATATTTTGCTGTGCCCAGACTTTGGCTTCCATAATGAAAAATACAACTGTGCGGTACATGTGTTAGAAGCAAGTATAGTTCTCTAGATTCTTCATCTGTGCTAAGGAGTCTCATGAAATTGAAATAAAATCGTTTGACTGAAGATGTGGTCCATAGGCTTTTGAAATTAAAGATATGGCCTACAGCTTCGAAATGTACTTGACTTATTTTTTCGATGGTTTAAAATGCTATATTCCTAGAGAAATCTTGGAATTTAGCATTTTATTCTGTCTTGCACTTTCCAGCATAGAATTCTAAACCGAGTATCGTGACAGAACAGGAAACGGCAGAACATTTACAGACTTCTACCCTCGAAATTTTGTTTTTATCGAAATTAAATAATTGTACCAAAGTCGCTTATTCACATACAAAGCCCAAACCATTAGCTTGTTTCATAAAAACATAAAAATACAGAATTTTATTTCGGCAGGCAACTGTAAAGATTAACTGAGAAGATGCTTTTCAGATTTTGAATATAATACTATCCCGGAACATTGCCCAAAATTGTCATTAGCCCATAGAGGGCAGATTCAGATAGTGATTTTCGTTTATATGAAATGTATATAAAACTTTTAAAAACACATTGCAATATAACTTCTTTAGAAGGAACGCACTCCCGTGGTCACGTCTAAAATTTTCTGTCAATCCAGAAAAGAGCCTATCATGTACAAAGATTGGATGATGAACGATTCCTCCGTAGAAGATAATATGGGGTTTTCGACTGGAGCACCAAGTGCAGCCATACTGCTTTCTTGGTATTTTTCTGTCTAAATCTCTCTTGTTATTTACGACCAAGTGTATATCTTGCCTCCTTTCCTTGGTTGGTTTTGATTGTCACAATATTTCATCCTGCATCTCATCTTTACCATAATCACGTAGTTTAAGTATCCAAGTGCTCGAACACATCTGCAGAGTTGTCTAAGTGATCGATGGTTTAATTTAAACTTTTTAAGTCAGGAAACTTAGGTCAGAATTCCATTTGAACCTCAACCATTTCTCTTAAACTCTTTAAAGGAACCTTTCTGCAAAGATATAGCAATTTTGTTTTCTATAATAACTAGAAATGCATCCACGGGTAACTCTTTAGAAAATAATTAAGGAAATGCGTGGATTTATGTCTTATTATGTTGTAAGTGCAATACATCTACTTTTTTTCATAAAAAACTTTGTTAACTCGACCTTCTAGTGATGTAGTCAAATATTTTTAATCGCATGAGCGATATCATAAGTTTTTATGACCAAATTACTCAAAAAATACTTCTCAATAATATGCAACTTGTGTCGATTGAAATCAGTTTTGAATGAAATTTCTTGATACAGAAGAGAATTTTAAAATAATTTATCTTGATACAGAAGATAATTTTCTTGATACAGAACAAGTTACCGTTATTTGACAGAGAAAAGAAAAATACTAACAGTATGTCATTTAGAGTTTGCAATAAACGATGTTAGATAAATATACGTTAAAGTTGCAATCAGCTCCACTTAACTTGACTTTCACAGAGAATTAAAATTCTAAATTACTAAACACAGTCTCCCTTGTTTAATGAACTGCTTTACTCAGAACTGAATTTCAGATTACGATTTGTCTGTACTGGAAATGACTTTTCTACATTTTTATTATTTTGCAATTAAGTCGATGATCACTCGGAGTTTTCTATTAGCCTGGCGTTCTTTTACGAGTGTCCTTCCTAATACGAATAACAGGAAACGCTTTTGCTTGCTTTATACTGGTGGACAAACTTAAGGTAACACTGTTTTCGTAAATATTTTGATTACGAGACTAAATTATAATGCGCAGTAAATCTAGTAAGAAACCCTTCACAATGACTTGTCTCGCTGTGAGGTAGTTTCCTCAATTTTATCAAAGAAAAAGAAAAAGAAAAATACCGTTACTTATTTTCACTTGAATGGAACTTCCCAAGATGTCATTGTTTCATGGATAGTTAACTATTTGGGAAGCGTTACTTATTCGAAGTGCAAGACTAGACTAGGCAACTCGTAGTTGAAGGATTTCACAATAGAGCTGTTATAACAAGATGTCTTTTAATGAAAATTTGGTCTGCTCTCTAACTGAATTTACTAACCCGGGACAATTCCGCCTATAATGGCAAAAATTTATGTATACGTAAATTTAAATAAAAATTCTGAATACCTGAGGTTGATCTGCGTTCACTGAAAAATAACGCATTCAAGAGGCCTATAAAAAGGGCATTGGTTGCTCCTAATCCATATCGTAAAAAGGCAGCGGCTGCTATCGCTTATGAATTTGATAACTAAACATGATATGAAAATGGTATTCAGAATAAACAGTCTGCGGCTTCGTATTATTTTACAAGGCAAAATAACTACGATGATCGCGTTCTGATCTCGCTCTTAAGACACTTTCCAGGATGCAAATACTGTATATAGTCACCCTTTTACAGTATTAGTTGGCCACCACTTATTTTGCATTTTTTTTGCGGTCCTCTTAATAAGCCATCTTTTGGCTAAAATTTGAATTATAAGTAATAGATAGAGCATGAGTACTTTGATTTTTATTTCAGGCTCATAGCGCATAATGGTGGTTGTAATGTTGCATACATCTCGCCTTTCCGCCTGACAGAAATAAAAATTAGTCAGATAGTATCCCGTTGTGTAACAGCATATGCTGTAGACAGCCAAGTTCAAAATGACCATCCAGTAACTATCCAACTACGTTGGTTTCATGGAGAGCAATAAGGATTCCTAAACTACGCCAATCGATCGCAGTTATTTCTCAGTAGAATGTTTAATAGAAATTGGAGATTTGAAATGTAAATGATTTCCGTTACTTCGAATGAACTGAAGTAATATTTTACTTCAGTTCATCCGAAGTATTGTAAGTTGCTTGTGCAAGCCTTATATTTGAGTGCATCCCACAGATTAAAAAAAAACTCGGAGGTGAAGGATCTGGCCATCTGGGAGAGACCTTAAATCTCTATAAATAAGTCGGTCATCAAATAATTTCAGCAGTAAATTCGCTGACGTGTGCTGTTGTTCCGTCCTACTAGAACTAGCTACCATTCAAGTCATTTGTATGTTTTCTCAGCTACAAAACAATAAAATTACATTAAAATTCGCTGTAACCTTCATATTCAGAATCAATCCGTGATGAACTAGTATAATCTATTTTCCTCCAAGGTGGATGGCTCGCCGTACGCCAACCTTTTGTTGAGTGTAAGGGCATTTATAATATTGCGTGAGGGTTTTTTTTTTTTTTTTTTGCGAGAGCCATGTTCGATTATTCTGGCTGCTTATATAACCGTCAAAATGAAACTAGGTTTCATCTGAGAAAAATAATTTGCGATCTGGTCGAACTCCTTTCTTCTTTGGAGAAACTCATGGCACGCGTCACACTAATAAATGTAAAAGTGGTCCTCAAATACTAAATAAATAAATCTTTATTGTGAAGTAGAATTACAGCACAATATCCCATCACGGCGACGAGCGCCAGGGGTTCACATATAGATAACATAAGTACAAATTCAAATGGCTACAAAATATAGCGAACACATACAAAAGGCTACAAAATACAGATTACAAATGCAAAAAGAAATACAAATACATCATAGAAACAAGGAGCTGAACACAAATAAAGAAAAACAAATACAACTTGGCAGTGATTCAGGTTTCAAGAGTTTTGATAAAGTTGTGTCTGTCCTTCTTTTTACTTATTATGGTGTCGATGTCGGCGTCCACACGGTTGAGGGCAGCGAGCATCTGCTTGGGCAGAAATCTTTCGGTGAGTACAAGCCTGTTGTGGTGAGCCACAAGTGCTGGTACCGACCTTAGGCTTGGCTGTGGAATCCTCCAAGAGCAAGCATTCCAAATATTTGGAGATGATATTTGGCCTGAGATGAGTTTGGCTGTGAAGACCAGCCTCTTTTCAACGATCAGGAACTTCAACCTCGGGATGTCGAGTGCTTGTGCCATCATGGTAGTTGTGGTAGCGGGAGGTAGCCGAAGCTTGTTATTCGCCCATTTCAGTAGCCAGTATTCAGCAGTGTACACCCGCTTAAGGTTTGTATGTGCAGCAGAGGCCCATATTTCTGCACCATAGAGAATGGCAGGGTAGACGGTGGAGGTGATGAACCTTTTAACGGTGGCAGGATGTCGGACGTGTAGCAGCTGCTGCTTTGAGATCCACCGTAGACGAGAAAATCTGGTACTGAGTTTGTCGATCTGGTTGACAAAGGACATCTTTTGGTCGAACAGAACGCCAAGGTCTGTGTGCGAGGGTACGTTTGGTATTCGTACCCCTGCGAGTGAAACGTTGAGTACTGTCGGCATGGATTTAAGGGAGAATATAACCTGAGCAGACTTCAGAGGGTTAATTTTTAGATTTAAGTTTGCCAGGTACAATTCTAGATCCTTAAGTTGGGAATTGATCCTGTTGCTGAGCTGGGCGGGGTTGTCGCCAGGGTTAATTGGAGTCAGCTGTTTGAAGTCATCGGCATAGCATAGGAGACCATTCGTTGAGGCAATAATGGGCATGATGATGGCTGTGAACAGGACACCAGACAGGACTCCCCCCTGCGGTACTCCAGCAGTAATGTCGCAGGATAGGGTATGTTGCTGCCGATGGAGAATAAGTATTCTGTGACTGAGAAGTGATTCCAAAAAGCACAGCATATCACCTCGAATGTGAAAATTCTCCTTTAGTAGGAGGAGCAAGGCCGGAATCGACACGGCATGAAAGGCTGCGCTTATGTCGAGGTATGTGGTTGCTAGCTCAGCTCTTTGTTCGAATGCTGAGAGAATACGTTCTGTGGTGGCTGCCAAGTTAGTGATTGATGATTTTCCTGCGATAGCATAGTGGATTTCAGGTGGTTTCGTCTGGAGGATTTGTTGAGTGATTGTGGGTAGCAAAGCCTTTTCAAGAGTTTTTAACAGACAAGAGGCAACTGATATGGGTCTGAAATGGCTGACGTTTGTGGCAAATTGGTTTTTGGTGATAGGGTACACTCTGTATTTATTCCACTGGGGTGGGAAATAATGCTCAGCGAGGCATCTGTTGTAGATCGAGAGAAGAGGGCCTATGATAAATGTGCTTAAGCATTTGATCATAAATTATGGAATTCCATCCTCCCCAACAGTGGCTGTTGTGGGAAGGGAATTGATGGCACGTATGAGCTCCTGTTCCGTGATCTGGATAGTCCCTAGGACATCTGAAGGGTTTTCATAGTCAGGCTGGACAACTGTAGATGGGACTGTGGTTGTATTTGAAAATCTGGCGATGTATTTGAGCCATTTTTGAGGATCAAGCATGTGATTGAATCCACCATGTGGAGCAGCATAGAATGGCTTTCCTTTCTTCAGAGTGCGGTTAAGGTTCACTTGGATTGCGTCAGCTTTCTTTCGATTAAAGTGGGCCCTGGCACGGGAAAAGGCGATTCTGTCTTTACTGTCATTTGTATGCTTCCATTTATTATGCAGGACTTGTTTCATTTTGAAGCTGTTGTTAAGATCAGCAGTCCACCACGATCTGGAACGGGGAGTTACTGTTACTCGTTTGGTGGCAGCATAGTCGGTGACGGATTTAATCCATTCAGACAGGAGTGTCACTGCAAGGCTGAGGTCGCAGTCAATGAGGACATCCCAAGGAATGCAAGATGCTGCTTCTACACAGAGTTGAGGATTAAGGTATTTAGGTGCTGAAACGTATTTGACTATTTTGTTGTCAGGGATGTTGAAGTTTGGCACCTGCAATGACCATGTCAAAACTATGGGCTGGTGATCAGACAGGAAGAATGCGATGGATCATCCTCAGCTGTGCATGGTGTTGAAGCAAAAGCGAGATCCAGTAGGTTCAATCCCCTGGTGGAGTTCTCATTGACCCGTATCATGTTGATACGGGTCTGCGAGTTGTAGAGGGTCTGAGACCCGTCGGCGAGTTGTAGAACTCGCAGAGCCTGATAAAGAGGTGATGTCGGTTTGGAGGCAGATTAAAATCACCACAAACAAGGCGTTGTGCAGACGGACGAAGATGGTTTAAGAGCCAATTCCCTAAATCTTCAATAATTTCAATTGTAGGCTCTGGGGGAATATACACAGATGCGATATCAATGTGGCTGGAGTGGAAGCGTAGCGAGACTATAATCGCTTCGAAATCTTCAGTTGTAGTTGAGGTCGAATTCTCATATGAGAATAGGGAGGTGTTGTACAGTATGGCTACTCCACCGCCTCTAGATTGCTCCCTGGATGCAGACAGCATGTTGTAACCAGCAATAGCTGAGCAGAAGAGTGTATCTTGATTAGGTTGAAGCCACGTTTCTGCGAGGCAGACCACATCAGCGACTTGGGAGAGGAAGATCTGTTCTGCTGAGTCTAGTTTGTTCCTAATGGACCTGATATTTTGGAAGTACACCCTGAGGACAGGTGTTCGACGAACTTCCGTCCTGATTGGAGGTGTTCTGAGTTGGCGTGTTCGAAAGCGAACGGCTCGACGTCCTGACGAAATATGGACTGGTATTTTATGGGGTCCATCACCTAGGGGACTCAGGATACTCTTATCATGGCGGAGTGGTGCCTTAACTGTGGGGTTTGGCAGAACAGTGGTACGAAAGGAGGACTGTTGAGATCTTTGGAAGTTGTCCGGGAACAAGTCCAGTCAGCTGTGGGTAGTGATGTTGCAGACTTGGTTTTGGTGCAGAAGTGGAGGTTGGGGAAGGTGACTGGTTCTCCTATTATAGAAGGGTCGAATAATGGTGCCAATAGGCCAGATAGATTCGGTTCCAATTAAATTGAACAGGTCCTGTGCGCATTCAACCCTGAACGATGCGCAGCGGGGGTTCCTGGTGTGAAGTTGCTGCACCTTTAGTCGAAGGTTTAGTTGATCACGTAGAACCTCAGCAACATGGTTTGCTGTGGTATACTACTACTGTGACACTGCCTTCAGCCAGCTACAAGTCTAAAAATATTTCACTCTACGAGGTGGCAATAAAGTTCCCGGACTGGTGCAATAAAAAGAAGACAAAGTGAAGGACCCCAAAAAGGGTTTTATTTTTATTCAATATTAAACACCATCTGAATGAACCCACTTATTACACAGTTCTAAAGTTTCGAATATGGTCAGAAAGAGATGTTCAGTTCAGCTTTCTCTTTATGTCTTCAACATCCTGAAATCTTCTCAGTTGAGGGCAGTTTTCACCTTGAAAAGAGAAAGACGTCCTGTGGTACCAGATCGGGAAAGGAGGGTGGATGGTTGATCTCTACAATGATGCTGCATTTCTTCAGAAATTTCTTCACAACAAGTGCGGAATGGCCGAGTAATTGACGTGCAACAAGACCCAGCTACCTTTCTCTAGAAATTGCAGCCTCACCGGGAAATGAGCTCCAATTGCTTTTGAAGCACCCGTATGTATAACAGTCACTCTCTCTCTCGCGGCATTCACTCTCTCCCTTCCATGTAGAATTCCTTGTGAGTCCCGCTGTTTGTCGAAAATCATGAAAACCATCGTAATGATTTGAAGTCCACTCTGACGCTTCTTCTCTGGGTCGTACTTAATCGCCCAACACTCATCTCCAGTGATAATACAGTAGACGAAATTAGGATTGTTTTTGACAAGTCTGGATGATGCCTTAGCATGATGACACTCTTCGTTGCTTGTGCTCATCCGTGAGGCTGCACGGCACAAATCTTGTTCATACCTTTCTTTCCCTAATCTTCATGCAGAATTTGGCGAAGTCTCTTCTTGTTCATATACAATTGATTAGCTGTTATTCTGAGAGTCAAATGACGACCTCTTGTTACAATTTCATAATTTTTGTAAGTCTGTCTTTATTTCGAGAGGTTGGAGGACGCCCACTTCATTATGAACACCTCACATTTGTCTTTGAATCTTTTATATCATTCAAAAACGCTTATACGACTTAATTTCATCACTATAAACAGTTTTTAACATTTCATATATTTCTGTTGCAGATTATTTTTTAGTTTAAAGCAAAATCTGATATTCGTTCGTTACTCCGTTGCAAAATTGTAACGCGGAACGTTAAGACTACTAACAAAACTAAACTGTTGATACTTGCAACCTGTCAGCCTACTGGACAATGTGAACTACTAACATACCACTTACATTTTATTTTCAAACTTGTAGAACATGAGGAACAGCACCGGTCTGGCAACTTTATTGCCATATCTCGTATATACGATGACAACATGGACTCGGTTGCCAACCAGTTACAACCACTGACCGATGGATTATGCGATAAATAAATGCAACTTGTTGGGAGTTAGCAGGGAGGCTGTCAAAATATTGCAGCTGTAAATTGCTTGTATTCTATTTCCATTTGACTGTTTCATTGGATTAAAATCCAATAAAACAGTCAAAAGCCAACAACAAAAACCCTTTAATGTTTTTCCCTTTGCAATTGGAAGTATTTTAGAGCGATGGGAGCTACAATAAGGAGGAAAACAATAAGTGGCCCAAGGTCATCACACTATTTCATAACGTTAATGCAGAGTAGAAACCCAAATAAGTGACCTCGAGCCACCTCCTGTTTTTCGTTCTGATATAGGCGTTTTCCCTACCTATTCTCAATTTTGTAAAAATGAGAGAGAATAGAAACTATCTGCTGAGATATTGCCGCAAGCTTTAGCTTCCATCAGGTTTTTTTTTTTTTTTTTTTTGGTTTTTTAGATAAGCTTCCTTTAGTTTTTTGATATTTCGAGTACTAGCATGAAATTTCCATACTCAACCTTTAAAATGCATCCTCTGGGATGAACTGAAAGAAACTTAACCGTTTGCTGACGTTCCTCCTAAAAATGTGATCGTCTATATAGCTTTTTATTGCAGATGCATTTGTACAGATAAAACAAAAAGGTTAAATACTGACTTTGATCCAAAAGTATCAAAAAGATTTCATTTTCTGTCGTGTGTATTTACGGAAAGGTCAGTTCTATAAGAACTGAAAGATTATTTCTTTTCTGCGATTTACGAAGGCGGCAGCTTACGATTGAGCAATCGTAAGCTGCCGCTTTCGTAATCTCAAACATTTCATTTCCAGTAGAAGTTTAGAAAATACTTTAAAGGTTAGCTGAAACGAAGCTCGTGTACTGAATTCTGTTGTTATACATTTTAACTTTTAACGAAAACCTAGAATCAACGTTCAGTAATTACAGTTTACCACATTGCATTGATGGCCCGGTCTCAAACGGAAGAGTTTTTATAATGAACAAGCCACAACGGGGAAATTATGAGTATTTCAGATTTTGATCTATAAATCCTTAACAGGGTATCGGGGAAATACGAATTTCTTTTATTCCATTGCTAAAACCATGTACCTTAGAGAGGCTTTTAGGAAAACAAAAGGGAAAATATCTGAAAGAAAACGACTTAATGATTCTAGCTTTGGCGTCTATTTTTTCACGTAAGAGAGATATTATTGGAGTTCTCGATACACCACGTGCATAATGATAATCCGAGATGTATGCGCCTATGGACTTCGGTCCGCGTGGCACAGCGAGTGAAGTATTTAACATGAAATTGCAGGATATATATTTCTAGTTAATTTTTGGATTTCACTCATCTGCAGGTTATAGAGAATCGAACTATGCAATGTTTGGAGCAGCAACCGATTACACTATTTATAAATTACCAAATCTTGGGGATGAAATTGGTTTTTATTCTAAATTTATGTCCATACAAGGAAAGAAGGATTGTGTAGGAGTAAGGGTAATTCCCGATCATCTTTTCATGGAAGAAAAGACTGAGTTGCAAGTGCATTCAACATTGAAATGTGGCTCATCTATTTGAATGGATTCCATCTTGTCGTATACTTTCGACAAGTTGAAGAAAGTGGAATTGTGATAGCAAGATGGAAACCATGCATATGGATGGGATAAATTTACGAGTAAAGTAAGAGGAAAAATCATAATTCCCTATAATATTACGAAACATTTACAAACGCCATACCGTCACCATGCTTCAGCAAGATTTTAGAAGTAAATAGTGGGCTTGGGGATTGGGGGTGCTTGTAATTTTCAGTGGTAATTACAACAACGGAGTGCCAGTATATCGTGTCGGTAAATTACATGTATTACCAGTAATGCTAGGTTTGCCCCCCCCCCCGTTTTCAGAATAAAAAAAAATTCTAGTATCAGGGAGAAAAATCAGGCAACTGCCATCCCACTCAGATTAATCTGATCAATGCACGAGAAAAAGTCAATAGAAATTCCTTTCTCCTAAAAAAAACTGTTCCTCAACTTTGACCGGTGCACAACAGGAATCTGATTCAGGTTTCTTTCACAGTGTAAACAGCGATGCTATTTCCTTCGCTGTCCTGGAGGGATTAACAGTAGCATTTTTAGACACATTAGTCGGAAATTAAAAAAAAAAAAAACAACAACAAAGAAATGGGTCTGGAAACACCGTTTTAGGTTTCCTGGGAGGATTCAAAGGAAGGAAACAAGGCTTTTCTGAGTACAGAATGGTCTTCTTTAGGAAGAGCAGTTTAGTCAGCTGCAAAGATTGGAAAAAAAAATAACTGGACATTTGAACAAAGGGTCGGATTGAGACATTTAAGACCCTACAATCTTAAACTTTAAATGGCTTAACATTGCCAGAAAACCGATGATTATCAATGCTACAAGCTCGTTTGAATTCCATGGTAAGTTTAGATATTAAGCAACAACAATAAATAAAATCAACGATCAGATTTTATTTACACAGGTGAAATGCTTCTATTTCAAGAATTTTAACTGGCCCACTATTGCTGGATTAAAGGATGGTGCGTATGCCAGCAAGCTTTTAATATATAATATCTTTATTGCAATCAGTGAAAATTTTACATGCATGCCTGGTGCAATACCTATAACAGCAACAAGGCTAGGGGATATAAGCTTATATTATAATAATCCAGTCCGTTATTTTGGTATATTTTATTATATACCATTGCTTTCTGTTAGGACTGATATTATTACTCAAACTGTTTGTTAGTATTATTGAGCAACCATTGTATTTGTTGTTTGTAATGTTTAATTTGCACGATTTTCTTTCTCAAATTTCCGTCCTTTACTGGTATGGAAGGACTGAGTTCGAATCCCGCAAAAGATGAATTTTTAAGGACTTGTTCCTTGATTTAGACTGTTTCGGGTGGAGGTTGCTTGGCTTTTTGTCCAGAACATCGACAAAAAATATACCCAATTATCGAGACGATATATTGATGTCTCATAACTTCTGTTGCTTTGGCACTTAACACCTATCTAGCATAATCTGAAATTTATTTTAATATACCTAGTGATGAAAATATATTGCATTCACTGTTAGATTTTTAGACAATAACAATCTTAACAAACTCTCAACATGGTCATCAAATTTGAATATTTAGAAATTTTTAATACTCTGAGATTTTTTTTTATCTCTGCAATGTTTAATGATGTCGATGCCTTCTTGTCTGTTCACGAATTTTTTTTGTTAATCTTTGTTTGCTGTTTCTAGGTTCGTGCGGACAACCAATTACTATCTAATTGTCTCCACAAAGATATAAATCGGTCATCCTGCTGCAGGCAAAAATCATTCACGCATAGTAGATATTCAATAATGCTGGTGATAAGCCTCTATCCTCATCCACGTGGACCCAACAAATCTTATCAGTTGTTACCTAAGGTAGGTTGTTATTTTCTATGAAGTTTGTAAAACAATTGAAGAGATAATGAAGTCTATTAAGATTGTCTTGTGAAAAAAGTATAGATCGTCACAAGATGAATTCTGTCATTCGAAGTAACAGAGATTTACAAAAGTGCTTTATCAATACGAAACCTCTTTCAAGAAATAGTATCTATTTGTATAAAACAGTAATAATAATAATAATAATTAAGAAGGAATAACCTCTTTTACTACAGTACTCGCCTTTTAAAATAGTTGTAAAAGAAACGGCGAACAAAAAAATGAGCTTAATTTCAGTTGTAAACGTTAAATGCTGAGTATTCAGACTTCAGAATTGCAAAAATTTGCAATTATAATAAACCTGACACTTTTTGAATATTTCCGAGGGTAGTGGACCGTATAAAGCCAGAAGGAAAACAGGGGTACGAGGTCTCTAAGAGATTCCCAGGAAAACACCCCACCCCATTCCAAAACACTGCCTCCACCTGCCTGTTTCTGGTGGACTAGGTCTGAAATGTCCTAGTGATTCCTTTTCGCAATTTGTCGAATACCCTTCATATACTGTTCACACGTATATGAAGGGTATACAACAAGTAGGTTTTAATACACAAATACTTCTTTTCGATGAATCACGGTTTTGGTACATCAAGCACATCTTTTTGGTGAATCACGTTTCCTGCTAAGGAACGTGATTCATCGGAAAAGGCAACTTGTTTCTAGTCTTCAATGGTCAAATGACGCCATAAAGGTGCAAACTTTCCGTCGTTGGTGATGGGTGGTCGTAAGTATGGGTATCTTGATCGGGTGTCTACTCTGGAGGCCCATACGGCAGGTGGTTCGTTGGTTGGTGGTCTTGGAAACATCGCTAGTCGTCCTCTGGTTTACGTCCATGATGTGTGTCCTCCGTTTTTGGTCTATTAGTGCGCACAAGGGACAGCCTACGTTCCGTAACCATCAATGAGGCGCGGGTGCCCGCTTTTGGTCCAACGGGTGCTGTAGCTATTCTGTCCATTATCCGTCCAATCTTCGAACGCGTTAACTACAGCACACTGTGAGCAGGCTACAAGATTCGAAATTTTCGTATTACTGTTACCGTTCAACCGGTACCCAACGTTCATCTCTTTACCTCCTTTGCCCATGTCAATAAGTACTTCGTGTGGATCATATGCCACGGACCTGCAGCATCACATTTAATGGTACTCACTGCAACACGTGTGTCACCAGAAGGGGAGGAAGGGACGATTGTCTCTCTAGTCTGTTATAATTGGTTTGGTTTAGCTTCCACAGTTTTATTTCTCTCTGTCTTTCACGCGCTCGTGAATGGAAAAATTGAAATAAAGAAATCTGCAGTGAAAAGAATAATATACTAAGCAGACATTGTACTGCGCGAAGCGATGGAGGCTATCTTGCTAGAATGTATAATTAGAATTAAATGAAAATGGTAAAAGCTAGTATATAAACAGTAAACGTAGGGTGGCTGAGAAAAGAATAACATGGAAACAAATATTTTATAAAATTTATTAAAATCATTTTTCCTTCGGTTTCTGTGTTGTTCTGCTTTGTTATTTTTCTCACTATCATTTATTTGTAATTGTATATTCTAGCAATATTTGTTACTACTGCTTCGTGCGACACAACTTCTGCTTAGTATATTATTATTTTCACTTTAGTTTTCTTTATTTTCAATTTCTCCATTCTTGTACTTGTTATTCCGTAGTATATATTCCGTAGTATTTGATAAAGCAGTTTTGTGCTTATCTCGGCATACCAGCGTTATTGCTAGTAAGATGAAATTATTTTCTACCTGTTCTCATTTTATAACTTTTCTCACAGCAACTTAGTATTCCTGCGAGTTTTAAAAGTTTATATATCAATGTAGCATTCAATATCTACAGTTTTCTATATGGTACGGTAAGTTCTTGGTTCTGATATTAAGTTTTTTTCTAGCCAGCGCAGCATATAAGCTACATCCATTAAAACAAGTCGCTTGCACAATGGATTGTCTGGCTTTTGAAATATTGCGTGGTCAGTTATGGATCTAGCATCTTTCTAAGAATAATACATTCATGGCTGACGGTCTTCATTTTTCATTTTATTTATTTTTTCTTTACTTTTACCGTTGAAATATTATACTGATATTTCACAAGACCTTGTTTCTTTTTTTCTTTTTTCCCTTCGATGTTTTCGTAGTCCCGACATCGCTAGGAGCCACAAATCTTTTCATTTTATTTTTGAACTGTTATAGGCATTAGTTTTGTTAAATTATTTTCATCCACTGTAATTTACTGTTGTTCACTTTCTTATTATTTTATCCCATCCCCTTCTCTGACTTTTGTACCTTGACTTCACGCGTTTTTCATTGGACTAGTTCATTTTCATATTCTAATGATATTTGACTTAAATAGCCATTCTCTTCAATGGCTTTATATTACTTTATTTTATTTTTTAGATATTTAGTCATATTGGGATAAATATTATTTTATATTTTTTAAAAATTTATTAAAATTATTTTTCTTTCGGTTGCTATGCTGTTCTGTTCTGTTCTCATCTTCCTACTTTTGATGCTTAATGCTAGTTTCCCCCATATTCATTTATCCATAATTATGCGTACAGAAAATTATGAATAACGGCACCGATAATGATTCGAATTTTTATAGCTATCGTATTCATTTATGATAGTTTTATTTCATCACACGCTACTTTGTCTTGGAGAGAAAAAAAAACTGCAATTTTTTTGAAGGGAGGGATTAAAAGCAACAGAGTTTTTTTTTTTTTTTCCTTCAAGTTTTGCTTCAAGCATGGTAAGAACGTATTCCGGAACACGGATGTGTTATGTATAACCTTTGGAGAAAAAGACAATTTATCAGTTCAGACGGTTCCAAGATTTAGAGGCGTCGCTGTGTCCAATAGTTTCTGGCCAAGACCCAATTAACTTCCCGCGACTTCTTGTTTACAAAGATGAACTGAAGTTCAAAGGAAAGAGATTAAACTTTCGAATTTCAGGAAAACATAAATAAGAGTTTATTTTGTAAGGCTATAAGGGTTAAAAAATAATTTCAGACAGGCTACCAGATACTGTAATAGTAAGGAAGGAAAGATGTTGCAAAATTACCTAAACAGTGCTTTACTTTAAAATACATTCTTAATTTTTTTGTAGGGTCTCGTATTTCATGTTGGACCTTCAGGTTGAATTGCACATTCAGCAAAAACTGAACACATAGAAAGAAAAAGAAAATTTTAAGGAACTCTCGCGATCGCACAAACCTATCCGAAGGACCTAATAAAGCCACTCAGACGGATGCGCTTGACTCGCCATTTAGATATCCATGATTATATATAACCAGCAATGTTAAAATTTTTGTTGTAGTTGCGATCAAGAGCTTGTGCATTGTTAGGCAACCTTTAAATTCGATAAGGTAATAAGACTATAGAAGTTTAGCGATGCTGTGATAACGTATACGTGTGTTAGGCTTTCTGCTCATTAGATAACCCTCATCAAGCATCTGTTACATTTCCCTCATTTCAGTGCCTCTTTATTTGGTGGAAAAATTCGGTAAAATTAGTTCAGCTGGACGGTATCAAATTGCCACTGACCTTTTGCTCCTTAGCTCTCTTGCAATACACGGCTTAATTAGGCTAATTAGGAGACGCTCCAAAATATCCTAATTGGATATTTTCTCTGGCATGACTTCCAAGGATATACATGACCACGACATTTTCACTCATGCTATTGTAAAGGTTATTATTGGATTCAGCACACCTGCTTTAATTCAACGGATCCTTCTAATAGTTCTGTTAAAATTATTTTGGGTAACCTGTCTGGAAGTTTCAGATTTCATTTTGAAACTTAATGTTTAAGTTGCTGATATTCTACGTCCAGGTAGCAACCTTCTTGCCAGAGTTGAAGGGAAAGTAAAAATAAAACCAATGTAATCTATGTTGTGTAAATGGTTTTCTGAGCTTTAACAGACAGGCGAATCGCGGACTTTGAGAGATCGCGGTCATTTGAATATGTCAAAATATCACATTCTGGTTGCTTTATGATGCATGAAATGGTGCTACGCCATTAACGGTTAAACGGTTTTAAGCAATAGCGTTGATCGAGACAATACAATAAAGAGATAAAGAAGAAATTAATTATAGGTCGAAGAAGAATAACTGTAAAAGGGTGGGTTCCCTACCTGGCATAAATTTGACGATCTGGGGATGCTTAGAAAATGCACCGAGGTTAAAAATGCAGCTAAGGCCAAGAGACCTCCACTATATTGTGAATCTGGTCTAAGGTCGAATCGAATTGTGTGCATTTTCTATGAATAAGTGTAATTTCCAGAAAAAAAATATCCATGCAGCTATCCCTTGAAATCGGCTAACTCGGCCAAGGAATAACGAAAAACCCAATGAGCAACGCACGGGAATAAAAAGTTGGGATGCACAATATGTGTAACTAACCTTCCTCATCAAAAACTACAAAATTGCTCTGAATTAGCGATTGTCAAAAGTTTTTTTCTGTCAAGAAGCTAAGGAATCTGAAATCTGTGAACGTACAATAAGGAAATAGAACTGTATAAAAATATTGCATTGAAACGCTGCGCTAAAACACTTTTAAAATAACACGACTCGAGATTTACCATTTCAATTTCGATATTTTAATATGCAATTAATAACTGCTCCGTCACCATTTAAGACCACTGAGTTTGACATTATGAATTGCGCAAAACCTCATTAGCCTTCGTCACCTGAAGAATATTCACTGATATAGTTGAGAACTACTGGAAAAGTTATCTTGCTGTTTTTTCTGATATTTCGCTTTTTAGCAATTTTCGCTCTCCTCGAACTTTGCCAGCATTTACTATTCTTAGTAGTCGTTTTTACTACTAGTCAAAAATTGCAGCTGATCGTTCTGGACAGCATGTTACTGTAACCCACTGAGAAATTTCAGATGTCAATATGAAGATCCTGAACGACACAATGTCAACTTTTTATATTTTAATCAGTCTGCTCTTAAGCACTCGTTTTTTTATACTTGTATACTGGAATTTATTTGCAAAATTAGTTAGTGGGACATTAACAGAAATTGCAAAAATGGTTCACACATTGGATTTTAATACGGCTTCTAATAAAACAGCACATAATTGTCTAGGACACGTGTCTCTGAAAATAATTCTCCGTTTCTATAGCGGAACAGTTTTTAGTTGAGCAAATGATGCCGTCCTCCGTGGACGAATTCTCGCAGAGTGTCTTTCCAATTCTGCAGCTCTATCGAGCTCTTATGAGGCTGTTAAAGGGCAGTGTGTCGGTCTCCCTTTATTCTTCACAGATGAAGTCGCCATGTAAGGAGATTTGTTTACCAGCAGCAAAAAGCTCGATGTATGGTCTGTGAAGAATAATGCCAGAGACTGATGTTTTACTTTATTTTGATTTATTTTATTGCAAGTAACAGCTTTGATAGAATAAAATGGGAACAACATTGATTTCGGGAATTAAAAATTGATTTCCAATAAACTGACAAATGCCCTCCCCCTTCACCCACTACACAGGAATATATGAGGAGGAAATTTTATATCAAAGTAGTTTTCCTCCAAGGTAAGTTTTCTTCCTCTCGCCCATTTTTTATACCTCATATTATCATCTGATGCAGGGGACAACCTCTTTTGGCTAGGGGGACCGAAACAGATAAAACATTGATGCTTGCTGAAAACGAATCGCAATAATACTTAATTATTCATTTTTCGAAATGGAATTTTAGTCTTGTCATCTATATTTTAATTTTTATGCAGTGAATAATTAAAGACAAAAATAAGATTATTAAATATGACAAATACCATTCTTAGTGCAATATATGGTTATAATTGTGGGGGGGGGGGGGTGGTTATTTGTTGTTAATAGTTTTTTTTTTTTATTTATTTATTATTTATTTCTTTAATAATAAATCACGTTAACCTTCCAGACCCACCTCTTTTAACTTTGTATTTCTCAATTAAGTTTCCCCCTTAATTTACCCCCCCTCCACGTTAACACCTGACTTGTATACTGCACAGAAGATCACAGATCCTGGGGGAATAATAGTTCGTGTATGTCTCCTCTGGACTGGCTGAGTATTCAGAATGACTCAATACTACACATGATAAACATATACAAATTTGTTTATTTCACAGTATATACATTAAAGAATTGTATCATACAACATCAATTGGTATAATGTTAATAACTGGCATTATATGTGTGTTAAGATGTAAAATTAATAGCAAATGATATAATATGTCTCTTCGTGTCTTTCTGCTTTTTCTCCTTCTGGTTTAGGTTACATCTCATAACATTATTTTTACTTTCTAACAGTTAAACTTCCCAACTGGAATTACCTCAGTGGGCTTAACACCTCTATGGATATTGTCCTAGATTTATAAGTCCCCGCTATAATCTTTCATTAATTTATCCCTTCCAAAATAATTCAATCTTAATATCTTGTAACGTTTCAAGTACATAGAACACCTTTACATCTTAACTTAGAACATACCAGCCTCAAGTACATGTATCTAAATCTTCCTTGCTTTAACTTATCCTTGAGATGAAGTACATACATCTATGAACCCTTTTCTTCCTTTTATACTAATCAATACCAAATCTACTATCAACTAAATAAACATTTTTCTAAAGTCCTTCTCTTCAAATCTAGCTTAAAATTATTATCTCGTACTTACATATTAACTTAGGGAATCACTCTTTACACTACCTTTTCTCAGTTCAGGGGCGACTCATCATCAACAGCATAGGGCATCATCAGGCTCCAACTGGAATTATTCATCGGCAAAGGAACTGCTGCTCATCTACAGGGATTCTCCTACGTTCAGGAACTCGTTCTTCTTTACATACGGCTATTAAATAAGTTGCTCCGGCCTGCTTTTTTTGGGCGTCTGATTAGTTTGACGAAACTGGGAAGCATAATAGAATTATCAGGACTCTTCTTACTACTTTATTAAGAAGCCTGGCTATGTAGCTCTTCCTTATCTTGCTATACCGAGGCTTTTCGATCCTTTTTTCTCAGCTCCAGCATAGGTGTTTCCATCTTTCAACGGTTATCTCCTTCCTATTCCAACAACTCTTAAACAGCAACTCCCACAACTCATTTCTCTGTCCGCTACTTTCTGGCGATTCTCCCGGCACTTCTCGGGATTTCTTTCCAGCCGCACATCACTCAGGCATCTCCACGGGAACTCTCTAAACTTCCACACTGCCCAAAAACTCCCAACTCTCCCAAAAAAAACTCCTAACTCCTCTTTCCTGTCTTGCATCTCCTTTTTGTTTCAGCCGCTCATTCTAATTTTTATCCAATCGTCGTTCGTTCTTCATCATCTCATTATTCTCATTCGCTCTCTCCCACTTCTTCCGTTTTTCTTGGCCCTTCCCTCTCCTGGGGTAACTTCCTGTTTACAAAATTTCCAGCAACTTCGATGAACTACTGGGCGTCTAGAAATTTCTAGATATTTCCTTGTGATCATTCCCGATTCACTTACCGCCATTAGTCCACTCTGTTTTTTCTCTACCGCTCCTTGAAATTAATAAGTGCTCAAGGAGTCGGTCTGTTTCATCTATCGGTTAGCTATTTCTACATAGTGTATATCGCATCCAGGGTTTTCTTCACCCTCTTAGTTCTTAAAATCTTCCTCTCCACAAGGGGGAGTCGGTTCCCTTGTTCTTTCCTTCCAAAGAGCTGCTCACTTTCTGTTTATGCGACCATGAACTGGCCTTGCGGTGCTCCCTTTGTACTAGTGTTCCAGTGCTCCCATTGTCTTGTGTACCGTCTTGCTACCCCCCGTTGTTACGTTAATCCTCCCCTACTTGACTGTATGGTACGGAGCGATCGCAATCTGAGCTGAAAATCATCCTATGTAAATAATATTATTTAATATATACATCTTTTTTTCTTGTTATGTTATAATATTTATAACATAACATTCGCTAGGATAAGTGTAAGAATTTTGTTCTTACATAATAATATCTTTAAATACTGAAGAAGACACATGGCATCAGAAGAAAGAAATACAAAAAAATCCAATATTAATAAGAACGGATATTTTCAAAATTCGATTATGTGGAATTACACTGCTCGAAAAAATTAACAGAACAATGTTTTTCATGAATATTTTATTGTGAACAGTGTGGCCGAAGGTGACTATTTGATATACTAGGCATCATGGCATGCAAAATCCAGTATCCAATGTAAATAGATTTATCACTTTACAGAGTCACATGTTGTGCAAATTATTCATGCCTATAAAAACATGAACCTAAAAAACATGAAACACTCCATTCCCGTTTTTCCCTTTTGCTCATTTGGATAGCTACATCTCCAGTACTCAGGATGGAAAGTCATCGTCATTTAGATGTTTCTTTGAGATGGCCTGCCGTTGGACAACTCGAAGCTGCGCAGTCGCAGGTGGCACGTTGCCATATGTGTCACGCAGTGTCGTCTCGGCAATATGGCAGCAAGTTCAGGAGACGGGAACCATTACAAAAAGAGCTGGCCAAGTTTGCCCGAGGGTTAGGTCAACCAGAACAGACCGCTTTCTGGCTTTAACAGCATGACGGCACCCAGCGATGTCCTGTCATCAACTGTCTCTTGAGGTTGCCGCAGCCACAGGTGAAAAAAATTTTCCAACCGGACTCTGCTCATAAGGCTCGATTCAAGTGGACTCTACGCAAGGAAGCCAGCTGTTTGAATCCAATTAACCCCAAACCACCACAGAGCTCGTCTAAACTGGTGCCGTGGACATGTGACTTGGAGCCCTGACAATGGGGTACAATTCTGTTCTCTGATGAGTCCCGTTTAAGCCTACAAACAGATTCTAACGTTATTTCATCTGGAGACAACGAGGAATGTGGTACATTCCCTCTAACATCAGAGAAAGGGACATTTACGGTGGAGGCGAGGTTCTTGTGTGGGGCAGGGCAGAATAATGATCAACGGCCGCACCCCTCTTCGTGTTTTTGATAGCGGTACCGAGGATAGATCCTGGAACCATTGTGTTACTTTTTAGTGGTACGGTTGGCCATATTTTCTTTTCATGGGCGACAAAGCCACTGCACATAGAGCTCAAGTGATGGAGAAATATTTTGAAACTGAAAATATCCAATGACTATCGTGGCCAGCACGCTCATCAGACTTAAATCCGATCGAACACAAATTGTCCGGTCACTTGGTGAGCTAAGGTCTGCGCTGGTATAAGAAAGGGATTTGTAGCCCCAGAATCTTAGACGCCCTTATATCGAAAATGGCTAGCCGTTGAAGGGAATCATAAGCCTTACTGACGTCATGTAACCATGCTTTCTAGCATCTTGTATCGACTAATATAATGTGACATTTTCGGTGATTTTTATAGAGCCTCTATAAATGCCCTTTATACCTGTCTGACGTTTCTCACTTTCTCCTCATTTTATCTTATTCTGTGGTACACCATCATACCAAATTTTGTCCCGCTTTATCGCAAGCTGCACGAGTTGCACCACAACGTTTTCTACCTGTTCTGTTAATTTTGTCGAGCAGTGTTTATTTTGTGACATGCTAGTTTAAATTCAGGGGTTACAAAATGCTTTGGGCTGCCTAAATTTCCACAGGCAGCACAATGAAAAAGAATGGACCGCGGATGGTGCTCACCCCTGAACTAATGAGATACTTAAGGGTCTGCATACTGAAATATTAAAAAGATAATATATATATATATATATATATATATATATATATATATATATAATTTTGATCGGGGATGGATAATTACTATGTGGGGGCCATTACATTTACTGCCATCACTTATAAACTCCTGGCGTTCTATAGTCGTGAATTGATTTGTGTGTATTTTTATGTACCACAAGCTCTCGTGGGTAGCACAGATGGTAGAATTGCAATCCTCCACACTGGACAGAAAAGAAGAGTTCGAATCCAGTCAATGAGACGAATAATTATTATAGGGCGGTTTTTTACAACGTGGCTGAGTTAGCCGGTGTCAGGCGAGCTCAGGTGTTTTGTTTTTTCTTAATGAAACTCGGTTGTTTCGTCTTTCGTCCGGCAAACAGGCAAATCACCCACACAACACACGCAATTCACGGAGCTAATATATAAAAGGCGCTATATGGCGTAAGTCGCTGTGTCTAAAACAACTATATACCACAATAAAGATTGTTAAATGTGCTGTTCGTTAGTATTCTACTTTAGGTAGTTAACCAGTCTGCGCGGGTAGCACAGTGGTATCGTCACCGTCCTCCCCACACCGGGTGGAAAAGGCCCTAGTTTGAATCCCGTCGATGACCCAAAGAACTTTAATGGGCTTTTTTTCACTCCGTGGCCGAGTTAGTCGGTCTCAGGCGTGGACAGTAAAGTTTTTTCCCCAGAAATTGGGATTTTTTTCGTCCAGCAAAACAGGCAAATCGACATGAGAACACACTCAATTTACAAACATAATACATACATGGGTATATGTAAGAAATTACGGGTGGCCCCTAAGAACGATATTCGTATTATCCTACGCCAGGAGTACTGGTCTGTAGTTGTGCCTGTACATGCATAGACACTTTCATACTCATTCATACAGAAATTATGAATGAGTGTGAAAGAAGAAAAAAGATTGATGGTATTAAAGTAGTTGGATTCTGTACTGAGAACAAGGCAGTGCTTGCGGCAATGTTTAACTGAAGACAAACACCAAAAGTAGGTGCCATGAGACATAACTAAGCACCCAGATGGGGCAAAAGCAAGAAGAATGATAGTGCTCATCAACATTGTCAAAGTAGAATCAGTACTCTAAGTAGAAGTAAGCCAGAAGTCATGCATAGATACTGTAGAAGTGTCAGGAACAGACACATCAGTAGTAGTGGTGGGCTTTGACATTACATCATTCAGCGCGGTCTGGAAAAACCTTTGTCCGATAACAATTGCAGCTGTTGAAGGACTTCTTTAGACTGTGGTAGTAAGGCTTCACGTTCCTAGAGAAAAGGATTGAGGTAGCAGTAAGGGGCTGGCAAAGATCTTGGTAATATGGGCAATGGAAAAAGGACAATGAATATCGCTTATGCGTACGGAAATAGAAATAAATAGATTTATCTCAAGAATTTTCATTCGGTTAACATCTTGCCAGCTTCTCTAGACTTTGGACAACTGCTGTAATACTGTTGTAATACTGGAAGAAAAAAAAAAAAAAAAAAGACAGACCACAAAAGTCAACTATCTAGAATGCTCTCTAGAGGACCACAATGCCGGGGTAGGTTCTGACAAAGCTCGTGCCTGACGGAGTTTGAAAGAGGAATGATTTGTGACTCTATGAAGGGGGAGAGTAGAATCCCAGCAACCACAGGCATTGTCGACTGTCCAAGGGCTGCCATAGTGAAAGCATGACAAGAATGGTCTGAAGAGGGACACACAACCACCCAACGTTGCCGGTACCGGGGAACTACCACGTTGGTTGACCGTCGAGAATGATGGTTCTCACTGGCTGTCCGGGTCAACAGACGGCTCACAATCGCTCAATTAACGGCAAACTACAAGGGTGCACAACAGGGGTGGGCAACAGCCGGCCCGCGACGATGTTGAATCCGGCCCCCTCGGTAAATGCATAAATATAGAAAATCCATACCTGACTACACTCGCCGTAAACGTTCGGCTTAATTCGGTTCAATCGGGAATCGCGGCCAGTACAACAGTAACCAAGTGATTCTACGCAGCGTCAAAGAGTTATTTCCTAATTATTATTGTAGCATCGATCGAACGAAGTTCCTTTGGGTTTGACTTATTGAAAAAAATAATATTGGTGCGAGATATTTTATGTTTTATGCCTTTTCTAATTATTACAATTTTTAATTTAATATAATTTATAGCCCATAAAATGAGCCAATTAAAAAGAAAAAAGAAAAATTGATGCCGAATGCGCATTTTCAATGATAATTGGATATTCAGATATTTTTTTTAAAAATACATTAATAATTTGGTAATTCAAGTAATATAACATTTTGTAGGTTCTGATTTTTTTTATTAAATCTTTCAATCTATTCAGGCCCGCACCATGATGCGAAAATTTCATTCGGCCCGCAGCATGATGCGAAAATTTCATTCGGCCCGCATCATGATACGAAAATTTCATTCGGCCCGCTGACGAAAAAAGTTGCTCACCCCTGGTGCACAAAGAAACGTTTCAGAACACACCGTTCGCTGAATGCTCTTGCTGATAGGCCTACGGAACAGGTGACCTGTTCAGGTGCCCACGTTGCCTGACCGTCATCATCACCTGAAGTGGGAAAAGGAGCACCATTCCTGGATATTGAACGAACGACTGAAAAAGAGTCGCCTGGTCAGACGAATCAAGGTTCCAGTTCAATCATGCCGATGGATGAGTGCGTATGGGACGGCAAGCAGTTGAACAATCAAAATTCAGGGTTAGTATTATCTCAGTTTGGGGGATGTTTTTTTTTATTATTATTATTCAGTTTATTATTAAGATTGACTTCACCCTCTGTACAGCTGGTTGGCTAGAAGGGTGTACATTGAATTATAAGTGAAAAAGACATATATAAAAGACATGTATCTACCTTTGTTGGAATTGCCACGAAGGTTACCCCACGTGCCACCTTAAACTCCTCTAAAGGGGTTAATTTCAGAGTGGGATCTTTTAAACGTATCGGAGAATGAACTTGCTCAGGAACTAGAAGATCAAAATGTGGTACATGCAAAAAGAATCGTCATCAAAAAATATGGAGAGCCTGTCCCTACTCAGACAGTGATACTCACATTTAAAACACCGAACCTACCTACCACCATAAAAGCTGGTTACCTCAGGTGTCAGGTAAGACCTTTATATTCCGAACCCAGTCCGGTGCTTTAAGTGCCAGAAATTTGGCCATTCGCAAACTGTATGCAGAGGAGTTCTTGTCTGCCCCAATTACGGGTCCCCAGATCACAATCAGAGTGACTGTTCTGCTGCAAAAATGACCACCCGGCCTATTTCAAAATTTATGGAAAACTGAGAAAAAATAGTAAAATACAAGGTCGAGAATCAAGTCAGCTACCAAGAAGCAAGAAAACTAGTTTCACCTACTATAAACAAAAATGGTACATATACTAATGTAATAAAAAAATACCAAACTGTCTTCACTCAAACAGATGTCACAGTTCCCATTACCAAGTCAATTTCTGATTGGGCTAGAACTATCCTCTCTGAGCAACAACCAAGTGTGCATAAACAACAACCCAAATTCTCACACAAGGCAAAAACACTCCTCTGACAATATCGGCAGCATCTCCTCCTCAAATGTGTGTTAATACATCCGATATTATAAACCCAAATTGAAAGAAAAATACCCAGGACATAACCATGGATACAGATGGCACATCTATACATGAAGAACCGATTTTAGAAATCTACGCTGAAAAGAAATTGATACTGGTCGACCAGTTTTCAAAAAAGACAAATCAAAATTGGAACGTAATGAGCCAGTCACCTTCAAAAAGCAGTCAGATATACAGCTCCATGAATTAAGCACAAATAATGGCCTGTATTTTACAATGGAACTGCGGAGGATTTCTTTGCAACTCAGATGATATCCATGATCTAATTAACCGGTATTCTCCAGTTACTCTTTGTCTTCAGGAAACTTACCTAACCTCGCAAATTTCTCCTTCGATAAAGAATTATTGCCTTTATCGAAGAGATTGTAATAGAACAAATGCTGCCCATGGTGGTGTAGCAATCCTAATCAATTCAAATATCCCAACTAAACATATTCCACTTAAAACTGAAATAGAAGCTGTTGCTGTTCATATATAACTCTCTGTATTCCAATGACAATTGTCTCAATTTACCTACTACCAAACCATACTTCCTCTTTAAAAGATCTTGAATATCTCTTCATACAGATACCTCCACCTCTCTCTATATTAGGGGATTTTAACGGGCACCACCCCTTATGGGGCGATCCTAAACTAGACAGACGGGGTCGACTCATTGAAAGCTTTCTAGAGTCGCAAAATTTTACCATACTCAATACTGGTGCACACACTCACATACACCTCCCAACAGGACACACCTCAGCAATAGATCTCAATTTGTTCTCCAGTGCTGGTCCCAAGCATAGAGTGGTATATTTCAAATGATCCTATGGGCAGTGACCACTTTCCAATCATATGCAATATTTTAATATCAAAGACTCCTTCAAACAGACCCCGCAGGAAATGGAAATTTGTTCGCGCAGACTGGGTAAAATTTCGATCATCAATCTCTCTTGATGAGGAAAAAATCCAGCTCCAGAATATTGATAATGTAACAGATTACATCACGCCACATCTTCTAAAAGTCGCCAAGGACACAGTACCATTATCAAATCCCCCTTGTCGCAAGCACTATAATTACTGGTGGAATGAAAAATACACAAAAGCAAAGAAAGCAAAAATTAAAGCCTGAAATTCATTTCGGCAATATCCAACCAAAACAAACCTTCTTAATTATAAGAAGCTAATGGCAAAAGCACGATTTATGCAAAGGCAAGCCAAGAAAGAATCCTGGACCTTTAACAGAAACACTGATCCAAAAACTATATGGAAAAAAATTAGACAGTTATCTGATAAGTTTCCTACTATACCTTCTCCAATCTTCTCTTGGAAAGGGCAAGACCTATCCGGTCCCTTAGATATTGCTAATGCTTTGGGTAATACTTTTGCTAAATCTCAGCTGCATTAGCCTATTCTACATCATTCCAACGAATTAAAAACATCAACGAAAAGCATGCCATTAACTTTCAAACTGCCCTCCACCTTTCATATAACAAACTTCTGCAATACTCTGAACTTTTGCATGCCATTAGAACAGCCCACGATGGTGCTGCAGGGCCAGATGGGATTTATTATGTAATGCTACAACATCTTGATGACAAAGCTTTGCGCCTGCTGCTGGTTTTTTTACAATCGTTTATTTTCAAGAAATGTTTTTCCAGCTTCCTGGCATCATTTTACTGTTTTGGCATTCCTAAAGCCTGGGAAAGATCCAACCAACCCCCATAGCTATAGACCGATATCTCTCAAGTTGGCTCAGCAAAATCCAAGAAAAAATTGTCCATAGAAGACTCGTCTGGATCATTGAGTCAGAACATCTATTGAGACAGTCAAATATGGCTTTCGTAAAAATAGGTCATGCTTAGATCTTATGGTCAAGGCCGAATTTGCCATTCGAAATGCCTTTGTTAAAGGTAAACATCTTGTAATGGTTTCAAAAGATATAGAGAAGGCTTTTGACACCACCTGGCGGCATGGCATATTTAGTGATCTTTACTCTTAGTCTGCGGGGCAACCTTCCTATATTTGTTCAGAACTTCCTGCATACTAGATCGTTTCAAGTTCAGTACCAATATGCCCTCTCTGCAACATTCATGCAGGAAGAAGGTGTTCCACAGGGATCAGTACTGAGTGTCACTCTGTTTGCTATTAGAATAGATTCTATTACCAGACAGCTTCCAAATACAGTCGAGACTTACCTTTATGCAGGTGACCTTTTCATCTCCTGCCATTCCCAAAACATGAGATCTGTTGAACGGCAGCTTCAGATATTACTTAATAAAATACAACAGTGGGCCAGCCTCAATGGCTATTGGCTCTCGCAGCAGAAAACAGTTGCTATCCATTTTTGTAGGCAGCGCAAACTTCATCCAGATCCTGAACTTCAAATTTCTAATGTTCCCATTCCGGTCACTAATAACATCAGATTTCTAGGATTAATCCTTAACAACAAGTTAAATTTTATAGACCATATTAAAAATGTACGTACTTACTCTCTAAAAAAGTTAAACATATTCAGGGCTTTATCCGCCCAAACATGGGGGCAGATCGTACTTCTCATCTTCGCCAATACAGGGCATAATCAGATCCCGCATTGATTATGGAGCTTCCATCTATGATTCTGCCAGACTGAGTGCATTACGGTGGCTTGTTTTTTTTTTTTTTTTTTTTTTAGTAGTTGTTGGCGCATAGGCTTCTGTGGCCATAATGCACCTCCCAAGGTTTTTGCAGTACTTTGATCCAAGCCCGAGGCGGGAATCGAATCCGCGACCTTTGGGTTTCCAGGCAGGCACTTTACCCACCCGGCTAGCCCGGTCGGCGATGTCTTGATCCCATTCAACACAGTTCTTTGAGGATTGCACTTGGTGCTTTCAGAACGTCGCCCACACAGTCTCTATATTGATGATCACGAGCCCCACTAACGTTACGTAGAAAAACACCGTTATTAAAGTATGCTGTTAAGATAAGGAGTTGTGCCTCGCATCCCATTCAGTTATACTTCTTCAATCCACCATTAGAAAATCTCTTCAGAAATAAACCTGGCATAGTAAAGCCAGTTGGTCTTCGCCTCCTTGAATTGATGGAAGTTTGGAATGTTTCCGTTCATTCCGTACAACAGGTAGCAACTTGCTGTCAACCACCATGGGCTTCTCTTCCTCTGGTGACTTGTGACATTTAACTCTGCCAATGGGGAAAGGGCGTTTTACAAGCATCTAATATCAAACAACTTCATGCAGTTCACACTCAAAGATATATTGGCCTGACGTAGTAGCCCAGTGGTCAGGAGCGAGAGTGCATAGTACGCTTTCCTTGAGCGGACCTGGGTTCAAGCCCCTCACTACTAAATACGATAAATATTTGTATTGACGATTTATTGCAAACTCTACTGACTTGGTTGTCGTGCCGGAGTATAAACAGAAAATTTATATTGATTTTTCCCCAATTTATACAGATGACTCTAAAACTAATTCAAACGTTGGAGCAGCTGCAGTGTTTCCGATTACCGTTATTTCAGTATCTCTTCCTTCCGAATTCAGTATCTTCTCAGCTGAATTATATGCAATTAAACTGGCCTTACAAAATCTCTGTTCTGATCGTTCTTTAAAATCTGTTATTTACACCGATTCGCTCAGTTCAATCATGGCTTTACGTAATTTCTCAGATAAAGTTCACTCTGTTATAGACGAAATACGAAGCATATTACTAAAAATTGAAGAAAGCCAGCCATCAACAGGTCACCTTCTGTTATTTTGGGCAATGAACTGGCTGATAAAGCTGCAAAAAATCCAACTACCTTAGACTTAACTAATATCTCTGTTCCACCATCAGACTATGTATTAACTATTCAAGCTGCATGCTTATCAGAATGGACAACAATAAGGCACTCTCAAACAAATAATAAACTCAATTTAAACATGATCCAAAAATTTGGCGCTCCAGTTTCCATACATCAAGACGAGAAGTAGTCCTTTCAAGGGCAAGAATAGGTCATATCCATCTTTATTTACTTAGAGGAGACGATCCACCACAGAGTCTACATTGTTATATAAATCTGACTGTTAAACATATTCTCATTGACTACCCCTACCATAGACAAAACAGAAGAGCAACCCTGCTATCACTAGTAAATCTTGATAAATCAATAACTTTAGAGAATCTCATTGGTGAAAGGCAAATATTTTCGAATTTTTCAACTTTCTGAAGAAAATTGGACTTTTTAACTTGTTCTGATTTTATGAAAATTTCTCATTTCCTTATATTAAAAATGAATAGGCGCATTGTAGCCATAGTAGCTTATGCGCCATTAAACTCCCGTAACAACAACTGGCCTGTTTTATGCGGGAAAGGATAAGATTGTGGGCTGACTTCTTTAATCTGAGGAATTGAGCACGGTCCTTTTTTGTTTGTTTCCTGTTTGGCTAAGATTTTTGATTTCAGCCACCTTCTGTATGAATTTTTTTTTCTTGTAAAAGCCACCTTTATGTCTATGTTGAACCAGTTTTTGGTATGGAGTTTTTACCAGTTTTTGGTATTGTGAGTTCTTTTGATGCTCCAGCTGTAGCAATAAGTTTGAGCTGTTGTGAGAATTCGTTAGTTGCTTCTTCTGTAGTTAAACTTTTTAGGCTGTGCCAATAAGTAGTCAGGTGAGACATAACCTGCGGCTTGAGAAATCTTAGGGAATAGGTTAGTTTATGTTGTGGTGGGAGCTTATTGAGGTGTTTTACCCCCTTTCAGACAGCGATGGTACATGTGAGGGGTAGGTGGTCTAACGTAAAGGAAAACTGAAGGCTGCGTTTCTATAGCTGGTAAGATGTGGAAGGTGGGGTCGAGATCTTGTCCATCTTTTGTAGGTGGGTGGCGTTTCAAATCTTAAGTTCTGCAGAATTTAATGTTAAATCATGTAGTGCTAGTTTTCATGACATCAGTGGATCACCTCATCCCCAATGCACGCAATTTGTTTAATGTGTAGTATGTTTATTAGCAACAGACAGCGTTATAGTAAAATCAAAGTTTGATATTAAAATTAATATTTTTTGTGAGCTATCATTGCCAGCGTTTTTATATTCTTTTAAGAATATGCAAAACGTTCATATGTTAGTAATTATTGAGCAAACAAAATACGCTTAATAGAAGTATGATGCTAAATTTTCGTTAGTAGCCTAAAATAGTCGCTTATCCATATTTAAACACTGACACAGTATAAACTGCTGATGTTACATATTTATGTAGCGAGCCACTCGCAGGTAATTATGCTAACTGTTGACGAATTTAACATACTTTTTCCTCCATTTTAGTATAAAAGGGAACAACCAGCTTAGACTTTTAAAAATAGAAAAATCGGATAAACCTAATGTCAGATATGACAGCTTTCCGAAGAAGTGTGGTAACTACAAAAAACAACAACAAAAAAAGCTATAAACAGACAAAAGATGTTTTCAGCGTCATACCGACAGGTCTTCCAAGCCTTTCCAGACTTTTATAAAGGCTAAAATTGGTTACTCCTCGCTGTAATATCTAAAATGACGAAGAGATTTTTCGGGGAAACGGAAGCCAATTTATGGAACTTTTTACAGACAAACAAGCAGAAAATGAAACTTGACTTTGTCTGAAAGGCCACTACTTTTTTACTATAAATTACCTGTCTAGCAGCACCGTTCGTGATTTTTCTTGCTGTTTTATAAAGTTTTACTAGCTGCATGGTGAAATTTTCGATATTAATGTAACTTTATCTATGTTATTTATCTATGTTATTAGTCCCTGGATTCCTGTCTTGAAGGGTACATTGTATACATCCTTTTGTACACAATAAAGATTATTGGTGTGCTAAGTAAATTAAAATTTTCCTACGTTAATAAATTCTGCGCTTAAATATCGTTGTTCGTTGAAGATAAGGAGGATAAAGGGTCAGAACCTCTAATTACTTCATCACCGAATAAATTATTTTACCTTTTCATTACATAAATTTTATATAATGTTTGTTGTAGATTGGATGTTTAGTTTGGATGTTTGCAGTCTGGAACAAGAGACGGTGTAGCACTCGAAATAAACCATTAAATCAGCTTAGGTGTGAATAGTCTTAAAAAACGTGCATCCTTTAATTTTGGCCTTTGATCGACGATATTTGAATACAGACCTTGTTTAAATATAATAAACATACTTGGCTTACGTTTTTAACTTAATAAAAAGTGTTTTACAACGCTCTGGAAGTCCACGTAGCAAGTAGGCACGTATTCACCTTTTTTTATATTTGGTGCATCTAAGATCCTCCTTGACGGAAAGTTAAACCCCTTGGAGAGGACTGGGGTCGATTCTCGTCAACAACTGGAGGAATTTCTAAAGTCTTCGTCAGGCGAGGCTGTAGTTAGTTGATCTTAGGAGGGAGGGAGTATAGCTTCCGTCCCCTGAGTTATTCTGAGTTTTTCAGCCACATAACATGCAAATTGACTCGTGAACACGCACTTTCACATCCTTAATACATTTATAAGGATATGATTTATACTTGGAAGTCTTTAACAAAATAATTACTAATTATTATTATTCGATACATCTTTTCGAAGAATATGCTCGTTAGTGAGGTGAATGCAGAGATCAGTTTTGCACCAATCTTGTTTGGTACAAGCCTGTTTAAAAATGTACCAAATCTACCTTCTCCTGACAGGTAAGGTTACCCACATTAATGGCGAAATTTCTGTGCAACAACCATAAATAGTTTAGTTACTCACTAGAAAATCCGAATTTTCGAATGAGAAAGAACCTTGGAAATTCTCGGGACAAGTTAGTCTCGTCATTTTTGTTAATCAATTCTTGGAGCCGTATAGTTTTATTTTTTTATTTTCTCTTTTCAGTACACTGCATTCTTAATAATTTCAACGTGCTAGTACGAATAGTATACTGTGGAATAATAAATACTGTGTACTGTATAGTATACTGTGGAATAATAAAATTTTGATGTAAAAGGGGAACAGCCAAAATATTTTAGAATAAAGGAAAAAAATTCGAAGCGACTTTCACAGATTTCGATGCTAAAAGGGCAGGAATCCAAAATAGCGAGGAAAGAAATAGCAAGTAGAATATACCTGGCAAGAATAATTTAGGAAAAAAAACGACGAAATAAGCCGCAGTCTAAAAAGGTGAAATGTCAAAATAATTATAATCGAATCGTAGGAAAAAGTAAAAAACCAGAGCCATGAATCTAAACTTTTCAGAAAGCTGCTATATCCATCACCAAAACGGCGTATTTCAAGAGTCAGTCAAACAAGATCTATGAATGGCTGCAGCTTTTATACAGTTAAAATACCAGTGGCAAGGAAGGATGCCACAAAGTAGGAACTCGTTGCGACATACAAAAAAAAAAGAGTAGAAACTGAGTTGTTTAAAAGTAGATTTCCATTTATACTGCGTATAAATACTGTTGTGAACTAAGAACTAATTCTGTCAAAGTAAGGGCTGTGCAGCCAGCAAAGATAGCACACAGCGGCCGTTATTCAAATGCTAGCGTACATATTTCGCAAGATAAGAATAAATGAATGAATAATACGCGAAGATTTGAGTGCAGGGAAATGTATTTATGGAGATGCAGAAGAGACCTAATTCTCATCATCTTGTCTTACAGTGAGATATACAGTTGCATAAACTTCTGTGCGCTGTATTTGCTGCCTACATAGTCCTTACTTTGATAGAATTAGTTTTCAGTTCCTAAAGTAGAATTCATACGCGGCCCATGTAAACTTATTTTCACTCACGGTTTGCAATTTTTTTTTTTTTCATTTTTATGTTTTTGTGACTTATTCTTTGTCTGGTTTTCATTATGGTATCCTTACTTTCCAGGGTATTTTAGCAGTATAAAAGTAGCAGCCGTCGAAATAAGTTAGGTACTTTCTTAATTTTCTGTCTATTGAAATATTGCGCGTGAGCTGTGGCTGTAGCAGCTTTCTGAAGTTATTAAAATCATAGTTGATATTGTACGTGAGATTATTATTAATGCGCTATATCGCGGCTTATTTCAATGCTTCGTAATTCCGACATCTCTATAGGGGACAAAATTTATTATTTTGTTAAAGCCATCTTGGACATCATTAAATACAGGAGCTCCCCGACTTAAGTAATACTCGACTTACGGAAATTCGACTTTACATAAGTTTTTGTCGGCTGATGCAATTTTAAAAAAATCGTGGAAATATTGCAATCTGAACCCAATAACACAAATTTGCATTTTTATAATGGAAATCGCACTATCCTTCCATCATTATCATATGTTCCCGTTATAAGAATCAGTTTTGATCGCCTTTGTGATATTTTTCTAGAGCACATTTCTGGAGGTTACGACCAAAAAACAAAAACAATTTGCACTTTCCGGTTTATTGGGCTTTTCTTTTCTGTTTGTGCATCTAATTATAAACGGGTAGTAAACTCGATCTTCTTGCATTTGCAAAAATACCGATAAAGTAGAATATTGGTGAAACGTATTCCCCCTTCACTGAAATCTTCAATCATATAAAAAACAAATTTTCAGAAACTTCTCTTCATTCCTATTTACGTATTACAATGATGAAGGGAAAGTGACCAACGGAAAGTGCAAGTGGTGGCAGTGCCAAAAAACGAAACAAAATTGATTTAGAAATGAAGATGAAAATCATTAAGAAGTACAAAGCAGGACAAAGTTTGTCATGTATTGCAAGGGAATTAGGTCTCGTTGCTTCAACAGTGAATACTATTTTAAAGGACAGTGCGCGTATAAAGGAACATGTCAAAGGATCAACGCGCTTAAGATCAACAGTGATCACAAACCAGTGTTCAGGTGTCGAAGATGGAACAACTGTTAATAATATGGATGGAAAATCAGATTCAGAAGCGAGTGCCCCTGATTCTAATGACCATTCATGCAAAAGCAACAAGTATTTATAAAGATATTGAGGATATAAGTACGCCAAACCGTAAACCAAGCTCGTGGCAAGCAGTGGGTGGTTTAATAGGTTCAAGCATCGCGCTGGTTTCCACAACGTTAAAGTATGCGGTGGAGTCGCCAGTGCCGATTCTACAGCTTCAGAGAAATTTTGATGTGTTGGAAAAAAATATTTATGAAGACGGCTATTCAACACAGCAAATTTTTAACATTGACGAGACTGCTTAGTATTGGAAAAAAAATCCAGATTGAACAACATACATTGTCAAAGAGGAAAAGACAATGCCAGGTTTCAAGGCATCAAAAGATGGGGCTAATGCAGCGGGAGATTACAGATTAAAACCACCGCTTGTGTTACCATTCTGGAAATCCTCGTGCATTTAAGGGCTTCAATAAAGCCACTCTACCTGTGCATTTCCGATCGAATCAGAGAGCATGGATAATAATATTCCTCTTTGAAGATTGGTTTAACTGATGCTTCATTCCCGAGGTTGAAAAATATTGTAAAGACAACGACGTTCCTTTCAAGATTTTGCTTCTATTAGATAATGCTCCTGGACATCCTACGCATCTAGATGATTTAAATTCAAACGTGAGAGTCATAGTAGCCAAACAAGACTTCACTCATCCAACCTATGGATCAGGGTTTTATTTAGAATTTTAAAGCATACTATTTACGCACAACATGTGCTCAGGCATTATCTGCAGTAGACGATGAGAAAAATTACGTTAAGAGACTTTTGGAAATCTTACAAGATTTACCAAATAATCTTAAACATTGATAAGGCCTGGGCGGAAATTACTAAAAGCTGTTTAAATGGAGCATGGAAGAAAATATGCTTACGGCACGTAAAAGGCTTCAAAGGATTTGAAACTTACATGAAGAGGTTACAGATGGAATGTAAAGGTTGCAGAGCTACTTCAGTTGGAGGTTGATGCTAAAGACGTGGAGGAGTTAATAGAGGATGAAGAGAAGGAATTATCTAACGAAGAACTTATTGACTTGCAGGCAGCGATAGTGAAAGAAGAAAATGCTGACGAAGCTGGCAATCGCGTTTAATATTAATAAAATTCTTTATATTCATAGAAATGTAGGACAGGATTCCCGCTAGAAGCAACCAGCAGAATCTTACAATTAACTGGGAACATTACATTCAGTACATAAAAAAACTACGTGGGTACACAGCAAATACAGACAGTGCAATATACACAGCTAATATTGCAATAAATGTATTTTATAGTTATTATAATAGATTGATTATACAGAGCTTATATTGCATTATAGTAATTATATACAAGCTGCAACACATTGAGGCAGTCTGGAGACTTTCACTGGGAGATGACTAGTTCCGCTGACAATTGCAGGAATGCTGACTACTTCACTATGGATTCGCGCTTTTCTTCTCTGTAGGCAGAATCTCTGGACCACACATCCAAATCAATGTTTGCGGAGTTCAGTGCGCCGATGATGCTGTTCGGAAAGTGCCGCTTGAAGGTTGAGAGCTTCTGTAGCTTAGAATAGAGCACTGAACGGTTTCTAGGGGCTCTATCAGGGATTTTACAGCCTACGATTTCTCAGATATTAACGAAGTCGAGAGCAGCGGAGCACAGATTAAGCGCCATTGTGAGCTTCCTCGCATATGCCAGGTGCTGGGTGGGTGTAACTGAGATTTATGCAGAGCTGTGATTTTGACGTTGTATAGGGCAGGTGAGCCCACTTTAGGACCCAGAATTCCAGACCCCAGAGTATCTCCAGACTGGACATAGGAGCATCTGACCAAACTTCAATACCATAACTGATGATAGAACTAAAATAGTAGAGGAGAAATTGTCTGACTGTTTCCTTGTTGTGCACCCTACAGAGATCAAGTTTCATACCCCAGAAAGCCCGTAATGCTCTTGAATGCAGTTGCTGGATTTGTTCCTTATACGTTAGGTTTTCGTCCATTACCACTCCTAGTGATTTTATTGAATGAGTGGCGACGAGAACATGCCCCGCAATGGAGGCTGCAGAGAGGCTGCTGGATTGAGGTTTACTTGTGCTCTAGGTGAGAAGATGATATATTTGGATTTTTCAGGATTTATTTGAAGCCCAAAATAGGTAGCGTACTCACAGAAAGAGGAGAGATATTTGTTCAAGATGACAGAATTCGATAATTCCTCTGCCTGGTCTGATGATGTGTTAGCCGGGCTTGAGAGGTAACATACAATGTCGTCGGCGTAGGCCATAAACACATATTTCATTCATTAGTGGAATAAATATCCTGAAAAAAGCTTTAGTGGAATTGCATCAACAATGGCGAGGTTTGAGAAGATGGATCCTGGCAGCGAACGATTCCTAAAAGTTAACAGAGGGGTGAAAGATATGCTTGCTACAAAGAAATCTACGATGAAAAGAAAAATGCCACCGTCCAGTCATCCATTAATGTTCTTTCGTAAGGGTGAGCGGCCGTCCCCTTCTAATTCTCCACAGCCCTCGACCTCCGCATGTACATCATAAAGTAAATCACGAAGTAGTCCCCTCCATCTTGCCCTTAACAAAATACTCGATGGCATTTCAAGCAGCTACGCAGAGTGAGTTGGGTTTGGGGGTGGGAAGAGATGTTTCGGGTGTTATCAAGGCAATTAAACTTTAACAACAAACAGAAATGATATGGCCTGGGTCTCGTTAACATAAAGTAGAGGCATTATAAAACGTCAAAACAAATGAGTTTGAAGAGCTTTCTTAGGGATGTAAAATATCTTTCTCGCTTTCGTACCTTAATTACTTACTGTACATTTTATTATGAAAAACAACAGATATGAAGTGTTCTCCCCATCAAGTAAAACGTCCCTGTATGGTTAGATTTAATTTTCAGAGCGACATCTTCTATAATGGCTTTTTTCCCACTAACGCAAGTAGTTAACTAGCCCAAGAAAATGCAGGTTTTATCAACCCATAGTGTACGTCTGCAATTCAAGTTACAGACACAATGTACTGACTCTGCAGGCTTGCCTGAGGTTTTCTTAGAAAACTCATCTCAGATGAAATACTGCCTCATCAGGAAAAAAGCTGTTCCTTACAGCCAGTTTCCGTCCACGTGCAACGAAATTCGCGGACTTTCTAGGACTTCTAGCAGAAGCACGAACAAGGAAATGAGTTTTCTAATGCATGTTTCTACTATAACAATGCAGACCATAACTTGGAAAATCTTCTTTTGAAGATATCTTGCTCATTGTAAGAGGCGATATTCAGTTGATTTTGAAATTTCCAATTTCCATATGCTGTACATTATTCTCGTTGAATACTATGTTGGCGATAAGGATCGCAATTAGTTTAGATTCTCCTAGGTCTCTTTATTCTCGTTAGTAAGTTGGTCATATTCTTGTTAGTCCAGCTACCGCTTTTCCTCCAGACTTAATTGCCTTCTTCATAATCAAAATTATTTGCCAATCTGGGTGAACAGAGTTAAATAAACTTAAAAATGCCGTTTAGGCTTATAGGTAAAGGCCAATATCTTTTTTTCAAAAGTAGGCGTTTTGATAATCATTCTATGGGAACTTTCGCAGCTTGTGAAGCAGTTATGATCGCCGCCCTTCCATACAGTGTGGAAAAAGCCTGCTTCCAGCTCCCATCAACAGGCAGGAATTATGGCATTTTTTGTACTGTGGCTGAGTTAGTCGACACTAGCGAGGGCTGTACAAATTTTTCTCATTTCACTAACAGCAAATCGACCATAGAATGCACTCAATTTATAGCCACAACACACAGAGGCCTCATGGCTTTGGTAAAAAATTGAACAAAATGATCCTACGAAAAAAAAGTATAATCAGTTACACACGTATTCTCACAACTTGAAAAAAAAACTGCGTGCTGTGTATATACCTGTTTATATAAGGTATGTTCTGCATTTCTTGTGTGAAATGATATGCGTGAGGATTTGCTATACATTTAAAAATTGAAAACTTTTCACCACGTCAATATCAATAATTGCCATAGCTCTAGGCATATCCTTGGTCGCAGGACAGATGTTTAACTACTTATGAAGAATGCAAACTGTTAGTTTTATCTATTTCTTTCTGCAAAATAGCTGTTTCTAGGCCTTTCTTTCTGATTCTTATTGGTAATATTGTACTTATTAGCTATACATAAACGTTCACCAGTATTCTTTTTAGCATTAGCAAGGGCACATGATGCAAGAATTGCTGATGATGTATAATTCTGGAGGAATTATACATCATCAGCAATTCTTGGAATTATACATCATCAGCAAAAAAAAAAAAAAAACACCCTCCCCCCTTTCCCCCTTCCAATTTTACTCATCCACCAGCTCCAAATGTTTGTTTAGTTCTGCCTTGAATCTATTTAAGCTATCGACTTCTACAACGACAGATGGAAGTTTGTTCCAGCAATCAACCGCCCGCTGGCTAAAGGCAAACTTCCGCACAATCTATCCTACAACCCTCTTTCCTCAATTTGAATTTATGCCCTCTCAGGCGATTATTTTGAGCAAGAGGAAGAATCCATCCGCATTGAGCATGCTCAAACCATTCAAGGCTTATTACACCTCTATCGGATCACCTCGCAGGCGCCTAGTCTCCAGACACTGTAATCTGCAAAACTTAAGCTTTTCTTCGTAAGAGCAAACATTTGTTCCATTCACTAATCGTGTTGCTCTTCTCTGTACTCGTTCTAACAACGCTACATCCTTCTTAAAATGAGGCCTCCAGACTTATATGCAATACTCAAGGTGTGGCCTGACCATTGCCTTATACAAGGGGATAATCACTTCCTTATCCCTGCTTCTTAGAACAGCAGTACTTTTTCTTAGTGGATACGTAAATTCATTTTTCGGTGTTTACTTACCAATCTGATTAGAACAGTTGTTTTCCTTTCTTTTATCTTGAAAATAATTTCAAGAGCGGGTTCGAAACCATGCAACAATTGTTCAGGATCGTTAAGTTAATCTCATCTGTTTTGTAATTAATTATTATTTAGAACCAACAAATGAAGAATTTTTCTCAATATTTACGTTTCAACTTTAATTCATAGATTATGTTTTGGCGCCTACTCTCTGTACTCCTATTATCATTCCGCATTCAAAATGGTAGGTTCAGTCACTTTCCCAATTTGCTATAGCGTGTGCGTTACCAGTTTATGAACTGGTTGGGCTCATTTTGGCCTTTTCTTAGCCGTCTTATCTGCGGTCTTATTTATTTTTAAAAGTATAATGAGAGAAGAAATTCGATAGAGGTTGTTCAGTGCATCTGAGCTGTCCATGCGAACAAAAGATTGATGATATAATTGGATGTGCTGCACTGATAGTTTCTGCTGAGGAATTGAGGTGTGATTTTGTTTTATGGAAACAAAGTGGCAAACCCATCAAAATATTAATTGCAAGCTTAACTCGGAACTATGAGTGCACTTATCTTTCGTTTGGTTATTCATTAACATAAAATGTGTACTTTATATGAGAGTTAGACATAATTCGGGAATTTGAAAAGAAATGGTGAAATACCATACCAGCAAATCCTCGTTTATCCTAATCACTCTTTACCGATATACCGAACAGTACTATGACTGTCCATTGACCACGTTTTAGAATCTTTCATTATGATACTTTATAAAACTACTGGCATGGGGAAAGATGCTTTGCTGGATAGCAAGTTGTTTTCGAAAAAACTGAAATGCAGGATGTTGAGTTGTTTCGATGTTCGCTGATGATCGCCATTTGTATTTATCATTGGCCATGCGAAAATGGCGTTTCGATTACTTCTGACCTGTAAAAGATTTCTCAATAATACATAATGTTTCTGCGTGATCGCTGAAGGCGGCAGGAGTTATCTTCTGTGAAATATCGATATTCTCTCTCTCTCTCTCTTTTACAAATCCCTCGCCCCCAATGAAATTCTGACTAAAAAATGGCAACGATTGCTTCTGTTCAGTTTGAAATTGTGATGCTAACGCGTGTCTTGCTTTCTCGTCATATGTTCGGTAAAGTAACTCAGCCTCCATTATAATCATCTCTTCCTTTATTTAACGTTATCTTTCTTTTATTGGTAGCTTCCTTTTATCAGTTAATACTTTCTTTGTACGGTTCAAAGAAAGCACGATTTTCTTCTGGTTGATCGCAGGTGAACCAATGAGAACACACGTTTTTGCAGTCCTCCACATTATCCGCAGGGTAATGAGCCAGTAAACTGACAAAAGGGAGAATGTTTTGGTGAGGAGTTGTATATGAACAGTGTTTTACACATTCGTAGTAAACACTGCTTTTTTGAAGCACAATATTCAAATGCCGCATGGAATTGCGTACATATTTTTTCTAGCTCTCTCAGCTGTCGTGAAAATTCATGTAATAAGTATATTGTTGAATATAGTGCTCAATAAATTTGTGCTTATTTTGTCATCTAGTGATTTGTTTTATTCCTACAAATCCTTACAAGTAAAAACCTTTTCATTAAAAAAAGGTTTTGGTGTATGCGATTTGGCTGTATCATTACAATAATTTCATGCGATGCCAATGTTACTGGACATCAAGTGAGGACTTTCTTAGGAAATATATAAAAGGCTTTTTATTTTTACTAATAGTGTAAAGAAAAGTTTTCTCCATTCAAAAAAAATATATAAAAAATGTGTAATAATGTTCCAGGTTAAAATGGTTTAAAGATACGCCAATTTAATTTTAATTTAATTTTCTGTAGAAATGTGTGTGCATTTAATATTATGTTTTGTCCAGTGCGCGCTGTTTATCTGTTTATTACCTGGAAAGCCTGCTCAGTGCCAGCCTATACCACGAGAATGTGGGCCACAGCTGTAAAGAACAAATTGCCCAAAAGCAGTTTGGGATCATTCAGAAAAGAAAAATAATAGATATATTTTGTGTACACGTTGTGTATTGTGGTTATAGGTAATTGTATAGCTATTTAGCTAACAGGAGGGAAAATTAGGAAAATAATTAGGGTGAAAATGGGCACTCTCCTGCCCCCGTATTACACTAATAGCACAGAGTGTGGAAAATTTTTATTTATAGGAAAGTAAACAGTATACGATTGAAGAATGTAACGGTGGTGCTCGGGTTATCCGGGAGCGCGATTTCCCGTCCGTGTTTAGTAACAGGCCTTGTATGGTAGACATATATATCCGTAAGTAGCTGTATGTATGCCAATATGCAGCAATCCTTAAAATTATGATTCATCTTCTACTTAACCATATTGTCTTATCCTTAAACATTTGCTGTTGTAATCTTAAACTTGTAGATAACTGGTTGATGTATCTGAAACGGTATCTCTTCTGGATACCACACCGTTTCACTATTTAAGCAAAATATGCTGAAATAGTACATATATACAGCCTATAACGTTTCAGTAGTTCCTGTACATATACCCTCGTGGCCAAATACTTGATTTAATTTTAAACGAAATGAATTTTTTGTAGGTTTGTTTTAATATGTACAGGTAACTTGGCATCTACGTTATGTTGGCTTTAATTTTATGTAAGTAAAATCTATTTTTCGTTTAACTGAGGAAAACAATAACAACGAAAAACATTAGGTTTACTGATTGATTAACGGTTTACCAATTTTCAATTAAAAGTTAATTAATAGTTATTAAAATCAAAAAAAAAGAAAAAACAAGAGCCGTAGCAAGGACTCACCATGCCGCACATTGTCGGTAGAACCAAAAATTTATTGAGTTACTATGATTGAGCTTTATATTCTTCAATCATATACTGTTTACTTTCCTACACTAACTATTATATTAAGGTCACCCGGTAATTTCTAACATATACCCATATATGTATTATGTCTGTAAATTGCGTGTTTTCTTTGGTCGATTTTCCTGTTTTGCTGGACGAAAAAAATCCCAGTTTTTGGGGTGGGCGGGTGGAGAACCTTACTGTATACTTTTGAGACCGACTAACTCAGTCACGGAGTGAAAAAAGCCTATTAAAGTTCCTCGCGTCATCGACGGGATTCGAACTCGCGCCTTTTCCACCCGGTATGGGAAGGACGGTGTCGATACCGTTGTGCGACCGCGCAGATGGTTCTGTTAAACAGTGTTGTTACTCACATACTGTATTCGCATCCATGTCGATACCACAAAAATAGGGTAGAGATACCGTAAGAATGATGTCAACCCTTGAGCCCTTACTCAAGGGTTGACGTCATTCTGTGGAAATTTACACCCAGTACTAATTACTGATTAACAGTTTATCGTATTAGCGGTCTTTCTCTTAAGAAAGCTTAATTATGAAATGAACAATGAACTTGTCATTCTGGGTTCGACGAACTCAAGCAGGATGACATGTTGTATTTACAAAATTACTTTCTCTACAATTTAATTGCTTGAATATTCATTGTTTCTGGACTAAAGTGGGAAAAACATGAAAAACTGCCTGTTTCCTGTTAGTTCCCTAGGTTTGTGCGATCTGTCGTCTTCACACATTCTCTACTGCAGTTTCTCATGTAATGGACACGATAGGCTGATCCATACGAAATGTGACTAACAGGTTCACCGAATATTATCTGTCTGTACAGTTTAATTATCGCATTAACACTTTCAATATCACCAACTCATGCGAGGGGGTAGGGTTTTCAAACTGTACAAATTGGTCACAACAGATCTTACAGATATCACTTAAAATAGCTGGGGACGGCTACAGCATTTTTCGTTGTTATTAAGAAATTTGCTGTTTTGAACTTGTTGCAATCCTCGTAAACATGGCTTTGCCCCATGGCATTCTCTGTATAAATGTTTTTCAATTATTTCGGCAAGTGTGATATTTAAGCATTCCAGTAATGCCATATTCAAACAGCTGTCATGTTTGAATAAGGCACTGCTGGAATTCGATCACCAAGGAATGAATTCCAGTAGCACCAACCCTGATGTGAATATACAAAGAACTGCTGATTTCGTAAGTAGCAGTTCTAATCCCTCATGGTCCACATCTTATCGATATTCCTTCCTATCATTTACAGAAACTAAAATTGCTGATACGTTATTTATCTATTAATTAATGGGCTGCTTTAGCGAGCCTCCCTGCTGTATGGACTCCAAAAAGTTGTTTACCATTACGTCCCATTTATGTGTTTGATATTGATCAGGCAATTCTCATCTCAAATATTTCCGCCCACTTCCTTGGCTACCATAATGAACCCGGCTATTCTATTACTGGCTGTCTGTTTTCATACAGTTCATTCACACCAGCTGGAGGCGTGTTACAATAACTTTAATGGCCGTTTCTTGATCTCGAGTTCGAAAAGGTACTCCTGGAAGATCCACCAGATGTGTTCGAAAGCTAACGATATAAATATATAGACTTTTTCTTGCACTCTTTCCATAAAATTATACATCGATATCGAAAAGTTTTATGAAATCTGTTAATGTATAATACATCAAAATAAAAATGAACAATTTCAACAAGTTTAATTAATGTACTTCTTCCCGATAAGAGTAATTTTTGTTCTTTTAAGAACACTGATTTAAACATTAATTAAATTAACTTAAACATTAATTTAAATAAAAAGTAAATAAATTAAAAAGTGAAAGAGTAATATCACAAATGCATAGTGGTTAGGGAAGGGTCCTTAAATATTTATAATGAAAATTGTGCAGCTTAAAACTGAAATACGCCTAAACTTATCATCATGCAGTATAATCCATATTTCCATATTTCAGACAATAGTGTTTAATTTATCTAAAAATTATTTTTATCTAATAATTTATCTGGGCATACTCTTGGCATTCTTTTTTTTTTTCAGAGAAATCACATCTGTCCACATCTGGAAAATAAATTGAAATAGAAGTAGTTTTGAGTATGAGACAGTGGCACATTATTATTTTTGTTTTTTAGAAAAGCTTTGTTGCCACTAGAAAACTTCTTTGATTCTGGTTTTAAATGTGATAAATTTGTTGAGAGTAATGTTTGAGAGAAAAAAAAACAATCTCGTCTAGTGCGATTAATTGGTTTTGAGAGGACCAACAACAAACAAAAGCTTCTCTTTTAGCTTCGGTGTTTTAAATTATCTTAAACAGAAAAAAAATATGAAAAATACACTTAAAAAGGTTCAAGGATTATTGAATTCGTTCTAAAAGTTTCAAATACCACTGAATTGGTTTTCAAAGTGCTCAATTGCTGTTGAATTATCCTGTTTATACTAAATGTCAGAAATAAAATGAAAGGTGGAGAAAGCAGAAATTTGATCCTCTTGAGAAGTTATTGATACATTGCTTTTGGAATTTGCTGTTAGAAGAAATAATGCTAATTTAGTACAAGCGGCAATAAAGCCGACGAAGGTGAAATGACAAAGGAATTCGTGTCTCTTTTGTCAAACAAAATGTGTTTCAATCCCATTTGAGCACTCTTCTGGAAAGGAAAGTCGTAAATGTTATATATCTACTTTATTCTTCATTTAAGTTTCCTGCTAGCAGCAGTGATGTATTTTGAGTCCAAAGACTTCCATTATAACAGGTGATTCATTAATGTTTTTATGAAGTGCAAAATATTGAGTTAAACGTAGCGTGTAAGGATCCGTCAACGAAGCTGCACGCTGTTAATGATACCCATATACTTAATACTCTGCCCAAACGCACATATAAACGGCACTTAAATTATTGCTACATTTTGTCGTTACATAATTACTATTTCTGCTTAAAATTTATTTCTGCAGATGTTTAAATGTTCTTGTATCAACTAACAGATGATTCAGTAACCCATTTCGCGACGAACATCAGAGACGTATCTGAGAACCGCTATGAATCAGACGATGGCTGAGATAAAATGAATAGTCGTGTAGTTTATAAATGGTAGTCATTGTAAAAAGATAAAAAAAAAGTTTCTTTGCGGTAACTTTTCACGTTGAAATGGAAGAAATTCACGTCCTCGCAGTATCATCCACTATCACGCCAACCGAAACTTAAAAGCTCTTTCGTGCTGCTGCTCCTTTTTTTTAGCTTTCCTAGTGACAATCAGTTCTTCCAAAGAAATGTTGAAATGATATTCGACTAGAGTCAGCGTTGCGGCTGATGTGTTGCTTGCCACAATATGGCTTTGAATTTTATCATGGAAGAAAAACGTTTACTGGTCTTTTCGCATGGATTGGTGTAGTTTCCAAAATGCTTTTATAATGATACAAAAGCGCAGCTAGATCAAAAGGAAAAAATGCCATAGTATTTTATTTATTTTTTTTGATTTAGACCTGCTTCCAAAAAAAACATTGTGTGATGATTAATGCAAACAAATCCAATAACCATCCTTATTTTCTTCAGTGAGAAATATTTCGTCTAAAAAAAATAAATTATAATCGAGGGCTTCCTTTTTTTTTATTTATTTATTTTTTTTAGTGATAAATGTTTCAAAATACAAAGGGTGAATAAAGTAATGGAAACACCTGTGATAACAGTTACGGGTATGTATTAATATGTTGTGTTGGGTCACCCTTGCTTTTAAAGCAGCTTGTATTGTACGTGGAATATATTCCAATTTATCTTGAACTGGCTTAAAAGAAATATTGGACCATTATTCATGGAGAAACGTTTTAAGCTCATTGAATGATGAAGGTGGAGGAAATCCTGCTTCTCACTCTCTTCTCAAAATATGCCCACGGTGACTCAACGTGTAGTCTAATAATTGCGAAAGCCACGGGAGATCCTTAGCTTCAGTTTCAAACCAAGATTGGACACATCTGACTGTGCGTATTACAGCACTATGATCATGAAACATGTGGGGAACCGTTTGCACCGTAGGATGCACCTGGTCACTTTAAAATATCACGGTAATCTGTGGTAGCAATGCTCCCATTCAGGGTGATGATAGGCCCTAAAAATTACCAAGTTATTCCTGCCTAAACCATTGTTCCTTCTCCATATTTGACGGTTGCCACAAGACATTCAGGACGATGCGCTGCCTTTGGGATTCATCAAACGTAACACTCCCTGATGTTGGGAAAATTATGGATGATTCTTCTAAAAATATGACTTTTCCACTCAAGTATCCATTCGTTGTGTTACTTACCTCACTGCATCATCTTTATAGCATTACTGTCAGTAATGAATGGATTGGTAATAGCCGCTCTGCCACAAATTTCGGTTTTATGAAGTTCTCACGAAACTCTTTTGCTAGAAGCTGGATTGCCGAGATTCTCTTTATATTCTGCAGTTATTTTTGAAGCTATAGTGTTATGTTTTCGAGCTGCAGTCCTTTCTAGTCGTATTCAATTTTCTACCACAATTCGTTCTGCCATATTTTGTTTCTCCATACTTCACAAATGCACACATCACGTACGAAACAGTTGCTCTGGATACATTAAATAAATCAGCAGTTTTAGTCACTGGTGCCCTGCTAAATGTGACCAATTTGGAATTCAGACAGGTCATTTATTTAACTTTTTATGTAGTCTTTAACAAAAAAAAAGCACTTCATGTTCATTAATACGTCATACAGCCGTTACAAAAACTACTGCTTTCATACCAGGTGTTTCATTTATTTTGTCCATCCCCCTGTATATTCGCATGACAGTTTCTAAATGCCTTTCCAACAAGTCTTTTGTGCTGCTTTCCTGTACCGCTCTTTGTTATTTTACACGCTGGTGCTAGAATAATGAGATATAATTAAAGTAATTGTAACTGTATGTGATTATTATGGTAATTTCAGCAGTGACAAACTTGTAATTTAGTAAACTTTAAGAATTATACACAACACAGATATAAAAATGCAGATAATTAATAAACTGGCATTCAAAAGTTAAAGTTAAGAAACAAATCGCGCTTTATTGCTAAATCTATAATAACTTATTTCCTCTCTTGGAGGGTAAACAAAAATGTTATTATATAGCTTAATAGATACCATTAACGTTGGCTTGCTCGTATTAAATGATATTAGTTAACTTAGCCAGGGACCTAACTCCGGGTAGGCCCCTGGTTAAGTTAACTAATATATATTAATATATATTAGTAAGAGTTAATGCTTGGTGTGCTGATCTAATCTGGAAATAAATGTTTTTGAAAAGTCGGCTGTGTTTAAAAATACTGGAGAATGACAGATTCTTTAGTGGACTCCTCCTCCTGTGCTATTTGTGATTCAAGTGGATCGCAGATTGCAGTGGAGGTTGGTTATAAGGGTGAAAAATAAGGTTCCAATTTAATATTCAGTTAGTTTATTTAATCAGGGAATTCCTTTCCCGGTGACATAATCTTTTATTTATATCTCTCATTTATATCACTTTCAATTTTCCTTTCAAAAACATTCAAGAAGAAGTCATATACCCGAAGTAATAAAAACACACGTAATATGACTTCTATGGATAAAACTAGACTTCAAATGTCATCGTTGTGCATATAATATCCTGAATTACAGCCTTAGTTAGTTCATTTGTGCAAACGCATGAATTTTTTAAATTTTGTATTTAAAAATTAACTCATTAAATTCTAACTAATATCATAAACTTGAGCCAAGATGTGACGTTACAAGTGATATAATTTGTCTTTGAAGATGCAAAACAAGAGGCTAATATTGTGAGAAAACATTCAAGAACGGTTTGATAATATATATATTAGATTGCTCTGCATTTGCTGACATTTTCATCGTGTAATTAAAACGCATTTAAAATGTATTCATGCACTTTGTACTCCGTTGCTTGTACATCGTGTTAAGGATTCGAACAACTTGTATTGAAGTACAGTGGTGGACTATAAAAAAAAAATGCATCACTTTTGAATTTTGCAAATGTGTTTTGCGCCGCATTGTGGGTTGCAGAAATGTTCGAAATGCATTTGTTAGATGGGATATATATCTCTGTGAATGAAATCCAATGAAAATACTCCACCTGATATATCTAATTGCCATAAATATAAATATCTCCCAAAGGGTAAAATGCGTAATTAATGGAAATATGAGAAATCATGCAAATGGCAATCATGACAACCAAACATACATTTATTGCATTTACGTGTACAAACTGAAATGACACTCACTGAAACGTAATAGTGTTATGTACTGTAAATCAGAAAAATAAGTCCTCAATATTTTGTTCTTCGTCTTCGAGCTGCAATTACAGCCTGGCAACGATCTGACATAGAGTTAATCAACTTCTGGATATACGGTGGTCCAATTTTAGTGGTGGACCGCCAGTCCAACACTAATGGAAATATTTCTGAGGTATGACTGCGCTTTAAGGAAGAAAAACAAGGGAAAACATTGTAAGTATGTTTTAAGCCTTGGGAGACAAGAAGACAAACTCATCATTAAATCTAAATAGCATAAAACTTACTAATTTTGGCGTGTGGCAAGGAGCTGAGTCATGTTGAAAAACGCAGTTTTGGACGTCCGTGTGGTGATCCCTAATAACGGGTTTCAGGCACTTCTCCAACATAGCAGTGTAGGTTTCTGCATTCACCGTTCCGTTAATAAACTTAATTCGCTCTATCCTTTGCTTGTTATGCATCCCCAGACCATCTGACAGGCGGGGAACTTTAGTCGGTGTTATGCAGTCAGAATGGTATGCCTCCGATTTTCGTATTCTGACATATCGGTTCCCATCCGAGCCATGCAGGTTGAATTTCGATTGGTCAGAAAAGATGGTGTCCCATTGCTCTTTTGTCCATGAAACATGCGTTTTAGCCCAAGCAAGTCGCTTCTTCCTCATTTGTTGGGTCAACAAAGACTTCTTCTTGGGCCGATAGGCATGCAGACCACATTCTGAAAGCTGTCTTTGGATAGTTGGTGCACTTGTTTCTACACCAGAGGCCATCTCAAAGTCCAGGTTTAGATTATGAGCACTAGCATGGCGATCACGAAGGCATAACAGTTTCAAATATCGATCTTGGGAAGGCGTAGTCACTTTCTTATGGCCTGATCCAGGTCTTCTCTTCACATTACCGGTTTCACGCTTTAATTTTAGCACCTGGGATACTGATGCAGCCTATTTTATCAGCGATAGCACGCGTAGGAAGCCCTTCCTAGGACAGAGCAACAGCTACACTTTTTTTTCTTGGTGTCAACTGAACTATAGAGCCATGCTTACGCCTCCGCAAAACAGGATACTAATGAGCGTGTTATACCCTTCCAACGCCATATTTATAGAAACGGCTGATATATTTTTATAGAAACCTTGCAATTACTATCTGATGCCATAGAAGCGTTATCTGACGCAATACCTTTGCTTTGCGACAAACAAAATGACTGTAATCAAACAATATGTTATACGTTTCACTACAAATGTTGCTTTTTTTTTAAGGTGATGCAATTTTTTTGTCCGCCAGTGTAGAAGTAACACGATATTGATCATAGTGTGTGTTTGAGAGAGAGAGAGAGAGAGAGAGAGAGAGCGAGCAATTTAAATGCAAGCCAATCTGCAGTCTTACATCTTTTTAAAACCCCAACCTAAAGAAACCTTGCATGGAGCTATGGTGTTATTTTACACTGTGTGGGAAAGGCTAAATTTAAATCTTGTGTTCCGAGAGGTACTTCTATATATATATATATATATATATATATATATATATATATACAGGGTGTTTCAGTTAAACGTTTCAGAACTTCTAAGAGGGGTAGGGTACATCCTGACAACTCGAAATCATATAGCAATGTGGGGTCGGAAATGCTTTCCTGAAGCGGTGTTGTACACAGAAGCACCATAAAGAAAAGAGACCGTAAGTAAGAAATCGTTTTAATTGCACCCAGCTCCTCAGCATTGTCAACAGGGGTGTTATAAACTAGCGATTTCATATGACCCCAGAAATAAAAATCAAGACATGATAGGTCGGGTGACCGAGCAGGCCAACGCACGGGACCACCACGTCCGATCCACTGTTGACCAAATGTGACATCCAGGTAGTTACGAACATCTCCGCTATAATGGGCAGGGGCTCCATCGTGTTGGAACCACATTGTCTGTTGCGTCGATGCAGAAATCTGTTCATCTCTCAAAAGTTGTGGCAATACTTGCTGCAGAAAGATCAAGTAGATAGGTCCGGTTAGACGACACGGTAACAGGTAAGGTCCGATGAGGTGATCTCCCATAATACCGGCCCATACATTGACCGAAAATCGAATCTGTGCTGCACGACGTCGTATTGCATGCGGGTTCTCGACCGCCCAGATATGGTCGTTTTGCGTGTTGAAAATTCCTTCCCTTGTGAAGGATGCCTCATCGGAAAACAACACTTCAGCAGGAAAAAGGGGATTTGTAGCACATTTTCCAAGGTACCACTGTGCGAAAGCAATACGAGGTTGAAGAAACTTCGAACACTTACTTTAATCCATGTACCTTTTGCTTCTTTTCATGTATTATTAAAACGATTTCTCACTTACTGTCTCTTTTCTTTATGGTGCTTCTGTGTACAACACCGCTTCAGGAAAGCATTTCCGACCCCACATTGCTATATGATTTCGAGTTGTCAGGATGTACCCTACCCCTCTTAGAAGTTCTGAAACGTTTAACTGAAACACCCTGTATAAGGTATAAGGTATGTTCGTGTCAGACGGCACCTGGGATTTCTCCCATCTCCGCGTGTGTTTCGCTGTATCGAGGACAGTACACTGTCAAGCCAGAGACTTGAAAGTGTGTGGGTCGTGTCTGTGCAGTGTGATATGTTGTGCCCATTGTTTATCCAATAAGCCGCCAGGCCCCTAGTGGGGCCCGACGTTGCCCATACCCTGCCACGTGGAGGCTAGCCGGGTGTATCCAGTATCACAACAATTTGCTCTGGCAGGTCCTGCCACCTAGTTTCCTGGGATTTCAGTGGCTAGGGCCTATTTAAAAAAAAAAAAAAATAAATAAATAAAATAAAATAAAATAAAAGTTTATGCATTTGACATTAATGCTTAATGGGATTGCTGTTAGGAAATCGCTGGTTAGGGTTGAACACTAAAGAGATGTGTTAAAGGCCAAATAGGTCGGGCAAAATTTTGATGTTATTAAATTTAGACATGTAACGCTAGATAAAAGCTGATAGTGTTAGATATCTTAGAGATTTGCACGAAACCGGTAGAATTTAGACGTTGGTTATAATTTGGCGGCATTGTTAAGGGGTGTACTCGGTCGATTTAGTGAGAGAGAGGGGGGGGAGATTGAAGACTGGGGAGGAAACAGATAGAAGAATAGGGACGGATAGAGTAGGCATCCCCAAAGAGGTCAGTGGAGACGAGCCCCACCAGGCGAAATATGGGGGGGGGGGTAGGCAGGGAGGAGAGGAGACAGAGGGTCCGTCTCCTCCATTCCCTGCCTGGGAAGATGGGGTTTTAAAGGGAACCAGGTTAGAGTACCCAGTTCGGATCGCCAATGGCGTGTTGGCAGCAAAGCCGCAGAATGTCTTCGTCGGTGTCTTGTCCAAGGAGTGTCGAATCCGGTATGAAGGTCCAGCTGCCCATCCCGCTCTGGGGGTGGGATATGTTAGCTGGCAGTGGGGAACCTACCAGGTGAAGGGGGGGAGACGCACACATTTACTTCATTCGGAATGTGCATTCTCACTCTACTTGCATTCTTTTTTTTTTTTTTATTATTATTTATTTTTTTTTTTATACTTTTTTCTTATTTTATAATTTTTTTTTTTATACTTTTTTCTTATTTTATAATTTTTTTTTTTCTTATTTTATAATTTTTTTTTTTTTTTTTTATACTTTTTTCTTATTTCATAATTTTTTTTTTTTTTTTTCACTCAACTCATTCATCTTTTTCTCACACACCAGGAGGGGATGCAATGATGGGTAGCGTAAATTTAAATACTAATTAAAACCAGGGTTAGTGTGTACTTAACTTAGCATTTGTGTTCTTTTCTCTCACGCTTGCACTTTTATTCATTCTTCTAGTTCTCATCTCATTTATTCGACTCTTTCTTTCTGCACTGCACTCTCTGGGCACCGCAACTTACTGTTATTCTTCAGTTGTGGTGCAGGCCTAGCTGCAAGGTTTTTTTTTTTTTTTTTTTTTGCAGGCCAGGGGAGAATGCAGTGATGGTGTTTATGTGGTTTGTAAATGTTTGTTGGTACAGTATATATAAAGTAATGTAAGTTATTTTTAACTTTGTATTCTTTCGGCCAATTACATTTACTCTTCTGCTCACTCCCATTCACTTTCTCTGCATGCATTCCCATCCCCCTCCCCTACATTGGTTTGGGGCCCCAGGTTCCTACACATGGCATGGTAGTCATGGGGAGTTTTGTTATGTCAGGTTTCTGTCAGGGTGCAGAATACTGCTATCCTAACAGTTTTTAAGTCATCATCTGGGCGTGGTGGGAAACTTGGGCAATTTTACTATTGATTATTGTTTAATTGCTGGGGGGCTGAAATTGCTCTGCGCATTTCGAAAACTTTCTGTGTGAAAGATGTAAAAAGCTTTATAATTTTGCTCTTCTATGATGAAGAGATGTTCTTCTCCCCTGGGAAGGGGACCAATCTGTGCTATTAGCTCTGTTCTGGGGATGTTATATATTATACATTCATAGAGAATGTGTGCCCAGTCTTCACTTTCGCCACAGGTGCAGTTTGGGTCATCGGTCAGGCCTAAGGAGGTTAGTTTCGCCTTTAGGGAGCCGTGCCCTGTCAATATAAATGTTGTAAAAAGTCCAGGGGCATACCACTTAGGTGGCTTTGGGCTAACCATTGACACCAGTGGCAGAAACCGTTTGGTGACCAGACCTCTGGTTTCCTGCTCCCACTTTGTTTGCCATAGCTCGTGGAGCTTTGTGGCTATTCTTTTTCTTTCATCATTGATGTGTGTATATATATATATATATATATATTATGTGAGGTACAAGTTAGGTAAAAGTAATAAAAATAAATAAATATGACTATGTAGCTATCATTAGAGGCAGCAAATGCACATCCTCCACATGATGCCTAATTATATCTGATAATTAAAATAAATATGATATTTAAATAAAATCATCAGCCAGTAGTACGGCAATAATGCAGAGCGAAATGAAACGCAAAATAATATAAAATAAACAAACAGGGAAGGGAAAGTAGAGATAATAGGACAAAAAGGTAGTCGATAATCCCCTGTATAATTTAGTCAATTAAGTCATTAAACCCAATTAATAAAAAACGATATAAATTTAAATAATGCCAATTATAAATAATTTAGCGGTACCGCCCTTGAAGGTACCAGTTCCAAAAGACGTGAAATATCACCAAAAAAGGGTTAAAGAAACTACCAAAAAACTAAAATATCAAAATAATAGACTGACCATCATGCCCCATATCGACAGAGGACCACGAGGCCAATAATGGTCATGGAATCGCTGCATTTCAATCGTCATACAAATCATCGCAAAGGCAGAAATATCGAAGAACCAAACCACCCCTCCATTCTCCGAAAGATCAACCAATGCAGAGGATTTGCATGGCGGTGGTCCTTATGCAGCGAAAAATAATCTATAGAACAGACAGCACTCTTGATCAGAGCCACACCACTGACATAATGCAAGCTTAACCAGCTTATATAATAGAAAGAAAAAGAATAGATGGCGGCACAGGTGCTGCTTATTTAGCATATCAACCCACTACTACCACTAATTTATATTATGTGAGGTAAAAGTTAGGTAAAAGTAATAAAAATAAATAAATATTTATTCCATGACCATTATTGGCCTCGTGGTCCTCTGTCGATATGGGGCATGATGGTCAGTCTATTATTTTGATATTTTAGTTTTTTGGTAGTTTCTTTAACCCTTTTTTGGTGATATTTCACGTCTTTTGGAACTGGTACCTTCAAGGGCGGTACCGCTAAATTATTTATAATTGGCATTATTTAAATTTATATCGTTTTTTATTAATTGGGTTTAATGACTTAATTGACTAAATTATACAGGGGATTATCGACTACCTTTTTGTCCTATTATCTCTACTTTCCCTTCCCTGTTTGTTTATTTTATATTATTTTGCGTTTCATTTCGCTCTGCATTATTGCCGTACTACTGGCTGATGATTTTATTTAAATATCATATTTATTTTAATTATCAGATATATATATATATATATATATATATATATATATATATACTGTTTTCACATTTTGACCAAGTAGTTGATCTCTGGCAGAGAGTGCTTATTTATTTTTTGTAAGCAAAGAGGCAAACCAACTATATAAACATATAAATATCTAATCTTCATATTCTGCGCCTTGTGGCCTAAAGTTGACGGTGCAACTTCTAACGGTGTTTTTGCATTCGTTATTATATTAACCTGTTTTGGGTTCTTATAGTTAAACATTTCAACCTAAAGAAGAAATTATCACATTTGCAAGCCTAACTAAACTAGGCTAATTTATTTTACTTTTATAATATCGAGCACATTACTGTTGAGTACGCCGTTACCATACCCCGCTATCTCTATGCTTGGGCTGAGAGTCGGTGCAAGGACGTTCAGTGCCCTTAGATGTGCTCCCTTTGTAAGATTTTATAAGCTCATATAGGAGCGAAACGACTTTAATAAATTGCTCCTCTTCAACAACAGTTTTTTTTTTTTTCCTAAGGAGAAACGCTAGGACTGATGACATAATTTTCATCGTATCGTTTTTGTATTTTTACTTAAACTGCTGTTAGTGGTTATGGCAACTCCAGCATCGTGATGTGAAATTTTACGGTTGGTTATGAATATCCTTTAGCCTAGGATGAATATCCTAGTCGACACATTCATCGATTCGATGAATGTGTTGACTTTTCCCTTGATAATTCGTCTGATGGTTGTGGAACCTTTTCAGGTTTTCCTCGTAATTATTGTGAAACATCTTCCTACATTCTTGTTGTACCTGTCAAATGTTTGTAACTTGCAGTCTTGACTCCAGCCAACTGGCTTTAAAAGAAAACTGCTTACGTCCATTTCATTCTACCAAATTTATATCGAAATTCTTAGAAATTATCCCACTAGAAAGTGGGACAATTTCATTGGCAAACAATGCATTTTGGTTTGTTCGTCTCAAATTGATAAAACAGCCCACGAAGCACTTCGGTTGTGCTGGCAAGTCTAGTAATTCCCGTTACACTTAAGAGATGCGCTTGGACTTTGGCTGGTTCTAACGTTGGGATGTGCGTTCTGTGTTGTATCCAGAAAACAGCTGAAGTTCCTTTGGGTTTAATATATTAGGCACGTCAATGAATTCAGTGGATCAGAATGGTTACAAGTAGCGGAATGAATTACACTTACACGATTTTCGCAAAACTTAGAAGTTGAGGATGTCAGTGAAGCAACTTAAAGAGTTTGTCTTACAATAAAAATACAGTCAGACCAGCGGTGATGTACGACTCAATCGATACATTTCTGCGAATTGTTCAATAGATGACATTTACCGCAAAGTCAAATAACAGCTATTAATACAATTTAAAAATATTTTGTACTTAACACTTGTATATTAAAAATAGACCTATGTGATGTCTGAAGTATTATGTTTTTCCGATATTGTGGAGAACGATGCTATGCCTGGTTCTTAAAGTTCACCCATTTCCTACTGGCCCACCTCTTAATTTCACCAATATGACTTTAAGGGGAAGTAATCAGACGGACACCCTGGCAATTATTTTAACTACTGTTCTGTTTAAATCTAATTTTTCACACCGCGCTAAAAGTGTGTCACTAGTAGAATTCTACCCTCTTTCGCTGCTACTACACAAATGTTCTCTTTCGAATTGGGATTATATTGATCTTTGATGATTTGCAGTTCGCTCGCACACTGCCACCGTTTTTTTGTGCCCTATTTTGCTGTTTTGCTTGTCACTCAAAGGTCTTATTACGATCTCGACTTGAAGTACTGCTGGAATTAATGGCATGTCGATGTCATCGTCAAAAATGTTTTTTTTTTATTTATTACTATTATTCTTTACGAAGTGAGAACAACAACAACATGAGGTGCTGGAATTTGCTTATTATGTAAGTAATTTACATGCAAATGCATCATCCGTAGAATCTCCAAGTGGAATTGATTTTAGCTTTTACTGCTTCACTGATAATATCGTGCAGAATATAATAAGGAATTCTTTCATTCAAAAATCCACTCTACTTATAGTTGAATAACTACTTGCCGCAAAACGATATTTATCATTTCGCCTTTCATTCTTTACTTTAAAAATCCCATTAGTCTTTTTCGTGTTCCTCTTCAGTTCCTACAGGTCGTAGCCATTTCTGTTCTTTCTATGGTATACGATAATCTCCGTTCTAGTACATCGTTCACGTGTTACAGTAATTCATGGAATTCAGCTCGCTACGTTAACCGATTTCATTATTAATGTATCGTATTATGCTGAAATTCGATTTTTGTTTCCAGTGGCATTCACTAAATGGCTTTCCGCTCTGGTTCACTCAACGTGTTCTTCAATCTCACTTGCTAATTCCCAGGACAGAATTAAACTATCACGCTTCGATTGTTTGGAATTCGGTGTTTCTGCTGACTGTGTTTCTACAGGAGATCAACTGCAAAATATCTGTACACAGCCAACGTGATGTGCGCAAGAGTGCTTAGGATGCAGATTTTTTTTTCTTTGCCGTATAAATAACATTATTTAGTCTTCATTGTGGATTTAATTCTTTAATAACAACGCCGTTTTGATTTCATACGCGATTTATTTCTCTCGAATTATTTTGATGTTTAAATTAATACTCATATTTTACCAAAATAAATGTTTTGGTTGGTTTGGTTGCTGGATGGAACTTAATCTTGCTCAGAATACTAAAAGGAGAAATAATGTAAATCACAAAGGTCTGCTTTGTCGCTGGCCTTAATTTTGAACCGCATACCAGGCGGCGTACAGAAAACTATTAAGTTAAATTCTTTGTAGGCAGAACACCAAAGTAAACTGATCAATTTTACAGCAAGCCCAACTTTTAAAAACTATAATTTGTTTTTACTTGCAATAAAAAAAAAAACTGAAACTGCATATTACGGCCACTCGAGAAACAACTCATATGGCTAAGAGTGTAAAATGTCCTTAAATTGCGCGTGCTCTCTGGTCGGTTTGCCTTTTTTGCTAGGCGAAAAACGCGAATTTCCGGGTGGAAATTTTCTTTGCTATCCACGTATAACTCATCCAAGAGAGTGAAAAAAAACAGGCCATAAAAGTCCCTCGCGTCATTGACGGGATTCAAACTCGCTTTGTCGCAAATTATTCTGCTTCTTTGTGGTATCTCTGCTATCTCTTGCGCTTTCTAGGCTGTCCTAATTTGTATACATCTCGTTTTCACTGTTAAGTACATTGAAAGATTATCCGATATTTTTGGTAGGATAGTTTATTTCACATTTACCGAACATACTAATAAAATTCACTATAAAAATTCTTATAAAACATTATTTTGTCTGTACCAATGACCCTGCTAAAAAGCGCTTGATGAATCTTAATTTAAAAATTTCTGTTAATTACGGAAACCTTTGATTTGTTAAATGCTAAATTTAATTTAAATTTAAATTTAAATCTAAATTTAAATGCTGATTTGTTAAATTGCTAGATTTGTTAAATTCTATTCGTTATTTGCTAAATACGAATCAAAATGTCACTTAGCCATGACGGATTTTATTACTACACCAACAGAATAGTTGATTATTAGGGATTGATTTAGTGCTGTGAGCACTATTTCAATAATAATGTAATGAAAATATGATAAATGAGATCCCATTGAGTCTAGATACCGAACTACCTGTATTCTAAAGGCGAGATAGAGAATTTGCTCTCCACAACATGCCCTCGCAATCAGACAAGTGAATATGTATCGCTGTTGTCTTAATCATCACGCAATATTTCTTGGATAACATGGTGATTGCGATTCTGCCCTTCTACACCATGTGGAAGAGTTTTGAATTCTCATCCTGTCAAAGCAGAAAGGATAAAACAACTACATAAAGATGGAAAGCGTGAAGTGTAACTCGAGAAGTGCGATTGTTTGCATATTTGGTTATTAGTATCAATAAAATTACATAAATTCTTAATCCTATTAGAACCATCCACGTATGTGTGCCTGTCATCAATAGGCTGTGTTGGATCCTCTAATTCTGAAACTGTGAATTCTCAGTTTCATGATTATTAAATTAAGTTATTATTAAAAATTGATGTGTTCTGCAATTTGAACCTGAATGGTAGATGAATATTGCTATCTCCAATAATATTGTAATTAGAATTCTCGTTATTACATGAGATGAGAGCCAGTTCTCTATTTCTCTATAAACAAAGATTACACTCGTAACTCGGTTGTCTCGACATTTAAAATTGGTTCTTTCTCTTCCTTTCTTCCTCTCGCAGTGTTTCATTTTTGTACCATTTTGACCACCTTTCCATTCTGCGTATTATGTACACCGAAAATTGTGCTAGCTCACATAAGTTCAGATGTTCAATTGGAATACCACCATTTCGAAAGGTATTAATAAGTTTTCATCCCTTTGTTAAAGATGCATTGCGTTTATTAAGTGAAATTAAGACGATCCCAGTTTTTTGGAACTGGAAATGCAGATAGAAATTGCTTTTTTTTGAAACAAACACGATAAGAAGTAACACTTTCTAATTATATTGCGTATCTAAATAAAGCCCGTGAGATTATCTAAATAATGATCGTTATGAATAATATAACCTTTACTATGTCATGTCTCTTAACATTTTCTATCCTTTCTTTATTTCTCTTCAATCGTTCTATGAACTGGTGAGAGCGGCCTTCAAAGAGGAGAAGGAGTGTATTGCGTGTGTAGAAGAATCTTACTTGCATGTTTAATATGGCACGTGATCATTTGCGTCAAAATATCGTTAAGTTGTAACTTGCTGCATCCACAGTCTTTTAGCTTTGCTATTGGATTACTGGCGGCTGCTTATTCAGCAGGTGGTTTCCTATGTTTCAGCTTATTCGTAACTGACCTGGATATTATCTGAAAGTCATTTATACTACCTGCAACTGCCAGTACTCCGTCTACTCCGGATATTCTGTATTACATAGAAGCCTAAACAGGAATGACTATCGATCTGAAACAGTTATTACTTAGTAAACTATTCAACAAAACTGCATTGAAATGTAACATTGTAAGGGTAAAATTTGTTTAAAGTTGGAAATGTTCATCGGATTAACTGTTCTTCTGAGAGCTTGACAAATCATAGAATTATGAGATCACTGCGTGACATTCATTTAAAATAAGTCTAAAGGAAAAAGTTGAAATCGCATTTTGTGTACACTTCGGCTTTATTTCTCAAAGAAGCACAACTTTCACTTTTGATAAACTTGTGCATCCTCTGGGCTGCTCTTGACATGAGAATCATTGGTTTTCGATGCGAGCGGAGAATAGGTGTCAGAGTATTTTATTGTTCCGGACCGTTCTTGATATACAAAAAGAATGGTACCAGTTTCCGGCACAGAGAAAGAACAACAGTTATAAATTTCACCCATGTTAGTTCTACTCCAAATGCAGTCTCCATTTAAGCTGCAGAAGAAAAATAATCGATGATTGTACTTGTCAAAAAGGTATAAAGTGTTATTGTTGAGATTGTCTCGGAAAGATCGCCAGCCAGCCAGCCGTACCACGAAGGTGCATTCCAAAGGAACATTTGTAAAAGGTAAGGAAAATTCATGATATACCTGCTCTTTATAATGATTTTAATAATGAAATTAAAGGTTTTTTCTTAAAGTTTACTAACTACTTTATGAACTTCGATTTATACAGATCCTAGTTAGGAGTAGATTTATGCAAATCATTTTTATTTAAATATAAGTGGTAGTCTTTGTCCACTTTATACAGGTTAGTTATAAAACAACTCCCAGGGTTAGATGCCTTAGATCTGTCAAAGTTGAAAGTTGTTGGAAAGAGTTAATTTTGGAATATTCTGATATTAGTCACGAGCTCTAGATACCCATAGTTAGATTTGAGTAATTACACAGTCCGAGTTACGATTGTTATTGGGACAAATAAACAAAGGGACATGAAAATAAAATGACTGGCAGGAAACACTCTTACCGATACAAACTTTACAGCGTTCTATCGTTATGACCACTAACGCCCACAAAACGTTGCACTCGACTTTTCCATTCTGAAAACTTGGTTATAAAGTAAGCATGCTATACTCAGACTAAGAAACTACGCATTTCTAACGTCAAATATTTCGATGTGCATGCCCATTATACGAATATTACAACTTTTTAACTATTTGCAACAAGTACGTTGACGTATAGGGCTGCCATCCTCAGAGAATTGTTTATAATTACTTTGCATATAAATAAGCTCATAGTATATTTAATAACCAATTACTAGTAACGTAACCAAAAAGAATGATGGCTACGGAGAATTTACCAAAGTAGATATTCCAAGAGACGTCAGCACATCGTGCTTATAAACTGTGCTATTTAGGATCGATTTGTTTTATTGCCAAGAGAAAAGGTATGCAACTCTTCCTACCACTAATTCATCCACAGTGTGACAAAAAACAATAAAATATTCCTGTCATCACGACGGAAGGGGGAGGGGAGTGGAGAGCAGCGATGTACGGCCAGATGAAACTGGATGGTGAAAACAAACAAGCCGATGAATAACTGAACGAAATGTTGGTGTGAATATTGAAACAAAAGTTAAGGCGGTATTGAGATTATAAATCACATTTTATGAGTAGGAAAATATTGGACTGCTCAATTTATTCCATCAACGTCGCTGTACAACAGTAATTTATTTCGCTGATTTTTAATTAAAATCTTAAAGAATATTAAATATTTAACAAGAAATATTAAATTCTTTTCAGGTTATTTTTATTGTAGTTATATTGACTTACTTTTTCAGAAAGGTACAAAATCGGCAATATAGAATCAAACACATTTATATTGATCTGTTATTCAGTGAACATCCACCGATAGAATAGCTTTTTTCATTTTATGTCGCTTGTTGGTAAAATTTTGAAGTTCAACTGACACGACGCCAACATAACATTAGCGATCTGTTCAAGAATAAGACCATTAACATTGCATAGGATTAGTTGTATCGATCAGTGAAATTGGCAAAGTTAGCAAAACTACTTCATTAATATTGGTATAAGAAAGTTTTGGTGAATACGTGAATTCGCCATCTGTTTCCGTGAAGAAGGATAAGTTCCAAATAATTCATTTGGAACTTATCTTTATATTCCAGTATAAAATAAATTTTACAGTTCTATTAATTGAAGAAATCTAGTTCGGTGACGAAAATTTTATTTCGATTTCTTGTTTTGAAACAAGGTAGTGGTTATTCATATTATAATCGTCAATGTTTTGGAGCTCGTGTTTGCAGTCAGTTATAAACCGAGCAAACAACAGTAGAAGAGTCCTGATAACGATGATTTTATTTCGAAATACCATCTCGAAATAAGATTGCAAAAGGCTCTACTCTACATGTTTAAACATAGTATAAATTTAGCCCATTAGGTCTACTAATTAGGGCTGTTTTTTAACTTTCACTGATGATAAAATACTTATTGAAAGTAATATTTTAAAACGTAAACTAGGAATATTTTAAATGGGAATCGACTTTCAATTACAGATCTTGAACGTGCATCATAAATTACCTGAATTGTCTTGCTGAACTTGTTAGCGAAACAAGTCGTGCAATATCGAAGGAGTTGTAAGACTGCCTCCATGAAATAAATATAAATTTCAAACTTCTGAAACAAGGTCGATCGATCCAACTTTGAATCAGTAGCTCATCAGTCCGTTCAACGATAGAATTTTAGGAAATTTATTATTCCCCCACCCATAATCTATAATTGACAGGGCAAAGATGTTTCGTCTCACTAGTGAAACACGACATTAATTTTTCTGAAACAAGAAGGGTAAAATTCGAAGCCGGTTAGCAAGGTGTTGGGAAAATCGATGAACTCAAAAATTATGGTGGAAAGATATGCAAATTTAATGTATTTCCGATACGAGATCAAATATTAACTTTTTCCTTAAAGGGATGCTTCACTTCCCTGTCAGATCTATTAATTTCATGTTGTGTGCAACACTAGAATGAGTACAACAGCATCTGTGAAGTTGGCATTATTGATTCTACAGAAAAACAAAAAATAACTATGATTAAAGAAAACAGGCAAGGTATACACAAGCTTCATCTATCTTATTTGACTTTTTTTTGAACAAATGTTCTGATTTTATTTAAAGTCATTCATTCGGAAACAAAGTCAGCAAAGTTGATCAAGTCATCGATTGTTTCAGTACGATATGACCGTACTGAAACAATCGATGACTTGATTCTAAAGTAGACTTAGAATTAAGTGAATATTTTTCTGATTTTTGACATTGTTTTATTTATTTGAATTTATTTTTTTAATACATTCCACCAATTTCTCTTGAATATACCATTGGATTAATGTGAATAAACAGAACAAGAGCTCTGATTGAAAATTTCTCGTTAAGATGGGTTACTTTTTAGTAAAGATAAAGATCAGTTGAGGACTGTGGAAGAGGTACTAGCGACAAGGCAATTACAGATAAAACCTGTTTATGTGCATATTTTGATGAATACAATAAGAAATAATTCCCGGTGTTATCAATCCACAAGAACTCTATCCATCACCAGCGGCCACATTTCAATATAAATTGTAATGCAACGTAATCGGCGTCACCCTATTTCATCCATTTAAACACAGCAGAATTTCAAAAGGGTCAGTTCGGTGTAGGCGACAATTCGGTGCGAGAAAATTTTCTATATATGTCAGTTTAGAGAAAGAGAGTTCATGAAAATGCAAACTTTAAGCATGTCATGTTGTAAACGGTTAATTTAGTGATCACATTATGGTTCTTGATACTTCTGGTACAGAGGTATCCACCTTGGATTTTTTAATGAGCATTTATACTTTTTTATGGTAATCCTCTAAAAAAAAGTGCCATGGACAGATTATAGGTTGAAAAACAAGAAGAAACATGTTTCCGATCCTTTAACTCACTTTGGACAACTTGTTCAGGAGAGCAAAAGTGGAAATCATTGATGGGCACTGTCAGGTTAATGAACATCTTCTGATGTTCGCGGCAAAATCCACGTTAAACTTTTATTGAAACAAGTTAAATTAGCGGTCAGTTTCTACCATGGAAGGAACATTGAGGAGGAAGGCGGTAAGCGCACCAGGTCACTGGCATTGTGGAGGCAACCAAGCCCAGTGAGGCGATTTACCCAGAGACCGATCTGGCTCCTGATTAACCGTTGGTAAATCAGAAGACACTGGTTTAGCATGAGGAGGGGGACAGTAAAGTGGGGTTATTAATTTTTGCTCAACATCAACTAAAGTTATGGGACGTCTGTGTGTGTGTGTGTGTGTGTATATATATATATATATATATATTATGTATGAGAGTTGTGTATAAAGTTCCGTCTGGAATGGTGGTGTTGCAGTCATGTTCAATGATTTTGAAAACAAACGGAAGTGGTATGCTGTAGTTCAAATTCTCTCCAGCACATGGTGGTACAGAAATTGTCCAGTAGGCTGACATTTGAATGAAGAGAAAGCAGCACGTAGTTCTTGTTGCGTAACGATGTTCCCTCCCGTCTTGTTGTGAAGACTTTTCTAGGTTGTTTTCTTGATAAAAATCCGAGTTACACCGGAAGGGGGGAGCCCATATACTCATCAATAAAAATTGTTCCCATCTTCTTGGGATTCCGACCATGCTATCGCCCTTTAACATAGGCGTTAGCATGAAGGCCATATGTAAAGAAAATAGTGTTGTTATTTTTTGGGGGGAGAGTTTTGTTGAATCAAATGCGAGTATCATGGCTTAATTGAGATTTTTTTTTTTATGAAAACTCCAAACACGAGAGGTGTAGAACCTAATGTACTTAGCACCGTGCTTGGGTTGGAGGTTGAGAAGACGAAAGAAAATATTTGTTGACATTAGACTTGAACTTCTGTAGATTGTATTTTTTAGTTAATACGCATGAAGGAAGGTTGTTCCAGAAAACAGTAGTTGAATGAATAAACGAGGAAGATGAAAAGTTAGTCTTGTGAGTTTGTACAGTAAATGGGTGTTGACTGGTGGCGGCACGTGTTCGGACTGTTTTGAAAGAGAGAGCGGGAATTATAGAAGCCAATTCAGAAGAACAGTGCCCATGGAAGTAACCGTAGAAAAGGCATGCAGAAGAAACAGTACGTCTATGAGACAGAGTGGAAAGACTCTGTAGAGATGAGTCATTAATTAACCTAACTGCACTTTTCTGAATGGAATCAAGAAGATTGAAAGAGGTTTTGGGGGCACCGTCCCAGATGTGGGGAAAATATTGCATGGTAGGGTGGATTTGCGATTTCTACAGAGGAAACAGCTGTTTGGAAGAAAAGTAACGCAGAGAGCGAAAAAGAAAACTAAGTTTTTTAGATGCGGAGGAAGCAATATTTGTAATGTGCTTGTGCCAAGAGAGAGATTAGAAGTCAGGATAATCCCCAAAAGAGATATATTATTTTGCCTAGAAATCAGTGTCACCAAAGAGAAGCATAGGAACAGAAGAATCCTTTTTGAGAGATATAAGAAAAGACTGAGTTTTAGAAGGATTGAAATAAACTAATTTTTCTTTGCCCCACTGTAGAATTAGCTGGAGATCGGCATTTAAGGAATTAGAAGCGGATATTGGAGAAGTTGAAGCTGATTGAGCAGGGCAAGGTTTCTCAAAATGGAAAGTGGAATGCATGTGCTATCATCGGCAAAACTATGGATAGGATTTCCAGTCAATGGAAGAAGGTCATTAATATACAAGAGGAAAAGAGTGGTGGAAAGAACTGAAGTTTGGGTGACACCAGCATTAGTGGAGAAGTTAGAAGACAGAGAGCCATCCCCTCAGTGAGCGACAGAAAGAAAATTAGATAACCAATTTCAAAAAACAGTTCGCAAACTATAAGATGGAAACTTGTTTAGAAGACTTATGCCAAACACGATCGAAAGCCTTTGAGATGTCTAGTGCAACTGCTTGCGTTTCACCGAACTATTCCATTCAATTTGTTCATATATATGGGTAATATAAGCCATATCACCAGTGGATCGACGCTGACGGAATCTATACTGGCGATCGTTGATCAGGCGGAAGCTTTCTAGTTAGTTTAAAAGTTGGCGGTTACTTGATTTATCCATCACTTTAGAAAGAGTAGAAGTAATTGCAATGAAACGATAATTGGATGGGGGGAGAATTTGTCACCCTTTTTAGGAACTGGCTGGATATGAGCAAATTTCCAAACTGAAGGAAAAAACACATTTGGAATAAGAAAGTGAAAAAAGGCGGCAAAGAACAGGAGTAAGTTCAGGAGCACAGGGTTTGAGAACAAGTGGAGAAATAATATCAGGACCTGGAGCTTTCTTAGCATCCAGATTCTTCAAAATCCTTCTGACATCCATTTGACGGAAGACCACAGGAGGCGTTGAATGGAGCGTGTTGGGAATGGCGGGAGGTGTTTTACCAAGATCATTAATACATGAGTTGGAAGAAAAATGGGATGCTAGCAGGTCAGCTTTATCCTTGGCTGAAGTGACAACATAACCATTTGGTTTTGACAGAGGTGGAAACATAGATTGGCAAAAATTGCGGCCTATAGTTTGGGCAAGAGACCAGAATGCTCGGTTAATATTAGGGCAAGAAGCAAGTTTTCTACTCTTAACCTGTTCAAAATCTAGTGTTAACTGATTAATAATTGCTTTACAATTTTTGTGAGTTTTGGTGTAGGCAGAAAATGAAACTGAAGAATTCGAAATAAGCCAATTATGATATGCAACTTATTGGTTTTCCAATATTTGTGCTAAGGCTTGAACAGCCTTAGCACAAATATTGGAAAACCAAGGTTTAGATAAATGATGAGATTTTAAAGTGGAGTGTGGAATAAAGGATTCCATTTCTACAAGTATGATTTCACTGACACGATCTGAGCAAACCTTGACATCAGAAGTTTTGAAACATTTATCCGAACAAGGAAAAAAAGAAAAGAAATCTCGCAGGTCCTTCCATTTTGCATTCTTGCAATGCCAAACAATACGAGATTGAGATAAAGACTGAGATAAAGGCTCCATTGGAAAGAGACAATCACCAAGTTGTGATATGAGAAGCCTACAGGACCACTCACTTCGACCGTGTACTTAGAAGGGTTGTTTGTGAGAAAAAGATCAAGCGTGTTGACTATATGGTTAAGATTGTCTGGGATTCTTGTAGCTAAATGAACAATCTGTCCAACGTCATTAGTAATTGCAAAAGTCTCAGCATTTCGACCAGCTGGGTCGGTGTGACTAGAAAACAGAAGCCAGCTGGAGTTGTGAACATTAAAATCACCAAGGAAAATTACTTCACTGTTAGGAAAGCTGGACTGGAGAAAGTCAAGTTGCAAAGAGAGGAAGTCAAAGAGCTCCAAGTGATTAGTTGAGTTCAGAGAACTCTACCATAGAGACAACAGATGAATTTTACACAATGAGGTAGAGAGATTTTAAGCCAGAGAAGGTAGAAAAGAGGAGATTCCAAATTTCCAAGTCTCTGACAGGGAATATTCGAACTGACATATAGTAGTAGTAGTGGCATGTGATGCAAGAAAGAAAGTGGATGAGCTTATGTAGCATCAGCCAAAAAAAAAAAAAAAAAAAGAACACACCATTCCCTCCAAATGCCTGTCCAGTTCCTCCTTAAATTTATTTAACCTTTCAACTTCCACAACGCTGTCGTTGTGAAAGTTGAAAGGTTACAGATGTAAGTCTGTTCCAGCAATTAACTACCCGCTGGCTAAAGGCAAATTTCCGCACATCTATTCTACATCTGTCTTTTCTCAATTTGAATTTATGCCACTTAGGTTCGTAATCTGAACAAGTGGAAAGATCCATCAGAATTCAGCGTGCTGAGCCCATTCAAGGCCTTATACACCTCAATCAGATCACCGCGCAGGTGCCTAGTCTCCAGCCACTGTAAATTGCAGAACTTAAGCCTCTCTTGGTAAGAGGATCCCTTCATTCTCCTCTCTTGGTAAGAGGATCTCTTCATTCTCCTCATTGTTGCCCTTCTCTGTACACGCTCAAGAAAATCTACATCTTTCCTAAAATGAGGCCTCCAGACCTGCATGCAGTACTCAAGGCGTGGCCTTATACAGAGGAACAATTACCTCCTTTTCCCTGCTAGAAAAATTCCTATACTATATATCATTGACAAACCCCATGATCTGCCCTGGCAGCCTGTTTGCATTGCTCAGAAAACTCCATATTTGACTGCACAATTACTCCCAGGTCTTTTTCATTTTCTATACCACCTTAAGTTTAGTACAACACAGTTGGTACGTTTCTCTGGGGTTACTTCTACCAATATGTAGTACTTTGCATTTGTCAAGGTTAAACTTCAGTTGCCACTTCTTAGCCCATCCGCCCAAATTATCTAGATCCTGTTGCAGTAGCACATTGCCATTACTGTCATTAACAACATTGCCAACCTTTGTATCATCTGCAAACTTCGACACTAAGCCTGATATACCTTCATCAATATCATTGATAAATATACAAAACAACAGTGGACCCAACACCGAACCCTGTGGGACTCCACTAATAACATTAATCCACGAAGAGCGGCACCCATTGATTAGCCATTCAAGGAAATGGGTTGAGTGGGAGAAGACCCTCTGTCTTCTCCCACTCAACCATCCTTTTATCCATTGTAGCAACGTACCCTTAATACCATTCTGCTCCATGTACATTAGTCTTCCATGCCCAACAGTGTCAACAGCTTTCCTGAAATCCAAATATATGATATCAAAATTATTTTTTGCATTCAGTTCCTTTGTAACCACATCAAAATATCCTATCAAATTTGTCAGACAAGACTTTCCCTTAACAAACCCATGCTGTGTCTGAATTATTGCTGCAGTCTTGTCTAGATGATCCTGCAATGCATCTTTAACCAGTGACTCCATTATTTTACTCGAAACAGAAGTTAAACTGTCTGTAATTACTCGTGTCACCCTTCGATCCCCCTTTGTGAATTGGAGATACCTTTTCACATCTCCAGTCCGTGGGGACCTCCCCCGAGTCCAAGGATTCTCTCATAATTATGGCTAAAGGTTTGCTTAGTTGCTTTGCCGCCTCCTTTAATATAACTGGATAGATCCTATCCACCCCAGGTGCCTTTATTATGTTTTACATCAACAATTTCTCCTCCACTTTGCTCTCAGTTATTACAAAATCATTAAGCACCCTGCTACAATTTGATAACTTTCTGCCATTTTCAAACTTTAATAACTCCTCGTGTGTGAATGTACATGCAAAATATTCATTCAGTTTGTTTGCTATTTGATCAGGATCATCAACAGTCGAACCATCGATATCAAGTGGACCAATCAGATTCATCCCCTTCCTTTTAGAGTTTATATAAGTAAAGAAATCCTTGCTGTTTTTCTTAGCATCCTTTGCCAAAATTTCTGGTAATCTGCCTTCGCCTGCCGAACCTCTTTTGTGACCTGATTTACAGACTAGTTTATATCTGCCATAGGCTTCAGAGTCGCTTGATAATTTATATGCATCCCATAAAAATTATCAAGTGCACAAGTACTACCTCTGAGGCGAAAGGAATCATAGAGCGAATAATTTGGGCATCTGAGATGAGCAGTAGGTGAATCAACCGATGATTGAGATTCTGTCAGAAAAAATACATGGGGTTTGGCAGACTGCAAGTGGAAATAGACATCGTTGAGATTAGAATTGAGACCACGTATATTTGTGAAATGAATTAGGAAGTGTTTGGGAGGTTTAGATCTTTTCGCAGATAAGCTTAGTTTATTATTTTGACAATTCATGGTGTATTCAATAGTAAGAAAAAGTGGGTGGGACATGCTGTATGAAGTAATGAAATTTTTGGATATATCATACTCATGGTAAGAATATACCCAGATCCTTTACATAACGTGGCCTCGACAATGCCTCCTACGCCGTACTCTGACAGCCTTCAGTCACTATCTGGCAGAATAGTGGTAGCAAGATTATATACTAGCTGATTCGGAGGCGCCTCCGTGGGCAGGAGCAGCAGTGCGTAGCACACGCTTCTTGATTAGACCGGGATTCGAGCTCGTGAGCCACAAAATATGGAGGATGCGGAAAGGTCATGGAATGACCACCGCATATCCCTGGAGCAATATGGCTTTAGTTGCTAATGCTCCTAAAAACCAAACAACAACAGCAGCTGATTCGGAAGCCTTCTAAATAGTTACCAATAGGTTCGGTCCGGTGAACTAACTAGCGGCCTTCCTGCGAACACCGTTTTAGTACCCTCGAAATGTAAGGAAGATTGGATCTCGCCATGATGTTCATCATAATCTCAAAAGTCATCAGTCATACTGCATGATGGAAGAGATGGGGAAGGGTTGACCGGAACTTAGCTCTGGAAACTAAACATAGGTTCCACCACTCCAAGCCTCTAATAAGAAAGTGGTGGTATTGCACCGGTTGATGAGTTATCTACCACCTAGTATTGCTTGGTAACACAGAGGGTGCGCATTCCTCCATGTTGGTGTAGGCGCCACACATTAATTAATCCCCATCAATGAATCCAGAAGAAATTTGTTAACACAGAAACTATAGGAAAGTTGTCTAAGGTTACTTTGAAGCCTATTCTAATAGCATTGGTTGGGGGTTGGAAACCAGAAGAAACATTTTTACAACTAGAGGAAAGGAAATTACATGGAGACAGTCACCTTGAACCTTGTACTGTGTCAATATTATGGATTAGTTGAGGGTTGGAACTGTGCCAGTAAATTTCTTCCGTATTTGCAATCCATCCATCTGGGCTGCTAGATCAGCATAGCCTTCAACAGCGTTATTTTAAAAATTGTATTAAATTCAATATAAAACAATATGTTTTTAAAAAAATAAACAAATTTGTTTGTTTGTGATCTAGTTGTAGTGATGTGTACAGAATGCCACTATGAAGTTAATAGGCGCATCTCCACTTGCGAACTCACCTATAAGAATTTCTTCTTTATTTACTTTAACGTTTACTAATTCTATCAACCTTTTCAACGTCTTTTTAACCTTTTCACTTGCAATTAATCCATGTTACTAGAGTGTCATTGACATATATTCTTTTATTTTCTTTTTGTACTTTCTCCAATTCTTCACTCCATTTCTAAATGACTAAAGTTTCTTTTGTTTTCCCAGATCACATTGAGCTAATGTGATTATTAACGATATGGAAACAAACTATAATTATTTCTTACCCTTTTTCAACACTTCAATTGAACTCATAACAAATAGTGCTATCAATAAATACACCTATACTTTTGCTTCATTTATTTTCTTAATTTCTAGTCTCAGTACCGCACCCAACTTATGTGATCTCTATGTAAGAATAGACGATATTACTAGAATCCATCTGAGACCAGTACTGCGACGAAACTTCGGAGTTTTATCGATTGTGTTGCATGAGAATGAGCTACCATGCAGCCTATAGCGGTAATAACCTTCTCGATAATTGAAACTGGCAGTCCAGTATCCATCATATTCCCGTGACACGTGTCTCCATGACTTTGATCCCTTTGCCAATCTGAAAGAACTCCTCAAGGGCAGTGCATTCACCCGAAGCATGGCATCTTGTGATTAACAAGGAGACCTTTGCAGACGAAATTCGTCGTCTTATGTGGGAATATTGTATACTTAGCCATGGAGGATATTGAACTAATGTAATTATCAACGATATGGAAATAAACGGTTTTCTTACCCTCTGCTATCATTTCCTCAACTAACGCCAGCCGTATTTAAGAAGTCATCTGAGCTTCAATACTGTACTTGGCTGTGTGCTTCATAGATATTTGGTACAGTGATAAATAACTGAGTAAAAGTTTGCCTTCATGAAACAGCACTTTGAGGAGATATTACTTTTTAAATTCTTGTTTACAGGTATCAAACCCATACCCACTTTACTCTACTAAGTATGGGTTTTGATACCTGTAAGCAAGAATTTAAACATTCCTTCCATTTTTAATTTACCGGATCCGAGCAGACTATAGCAGGGAGAAAAACAAAGGCGGATCAAGGTCATTGACCTATGGATATTAAGCCTTCTCTTCCATAATGTTAGTACGGATGGGAAGCTTAGTGAGTGATCTTCAACTGCCTGTTTTTCTTCCAACTATAGAATCTTTTACTGCATTTTTGACATGTTTGACGGTGACGATGAATGGTTGTGAAACCTTTTATGGCAAATGTGTTGTCCAGTTTCACAGCAAACCTTATCATGGTATTTCGAAGAGATCAGCTATCTAAAAAACGTATTCTTGTACTGGTTAATGGTATTTCAATAGCCAGTACAATCAAACGGAACTGTAATAATGTCGGGCGTATGAAGTTCCTCATTACAATAAAGTTAAGCTACTTTTTACTGTTATAAATAAATGGGATGCTACTTATTAATATATTAAATTAAAGGTACAGTTATGTTATTGTCTGGTTGTTGACAAAAATAAAAAAAATAAATAACAGACAGTGTACCGGCAAAACAGTTTTCATTCAACTGGTAATGCAAAACTTGTGGCTCCAAATGCTCCTCGAGACAACTTCTGCACTCATAACCTGATATAATGCAATTGTGTGAGAGAAAGCGAGACTTCACATAAAAAAAAATCTAATTCCAGATTTCCTTTTGTTGTTTATTGGGTTATGCCACAACTTTTTCTGGCTTTCATTTTCAGATCTTAATGAGGTAAGACAACGTAATCAGGGATGCATTTAACACTTTATTTGCAGTAAAAACCAGCAGTGATACGTTTCTAAATTTTATTACTGCTACGTAATTACTACAAAATAATTAATGGGACCTAGTGGAAAGATGGAATAATGGAAATCTTTGCAATAATTGTAAAAAGATAATTATTTTCTGAGCTCTTTATCCAAACGTTTTTATCCAAAATAAGTTCTGTGCTTCAAAATAATTTAAGCACAGAACTTATTTTGGATAAAGAGTTAATAAACACAAACTAATAAAATTTAACAAACTAATAGAACTTTATTTTAAATAAAGAGTAAATATACACAAACATTTAATACTTTTTCTGAACAACAAACTTTAATTTTTGTCATCTGTATGACCATTTACAAAATAATATCAAAAATGCTGTGGCTGAGTAGTATTTAGCATACCAATACTACTCAGCATGTGATTGTAGAGCATTATCCAAAATTAGTTACACCAACATAAGACAAGATTGCAAAAGCTAGTAAGTTCCTGAAGAATGGTTTGCATCGCAGCAGAGGGATTTTCCTTTGTCATATAAAATGCCATATGAAAGCGAGGTTCTCATCCAAGGTACGTGTTGTGTTAGTTGTCAGACGTCACCGGAGGTTCCAAGGAATGCTGCTTTATCGTTTGTAATGTGGTGGATACGCTTTCGACTCGCCCTGTGCAAAACGCTTAATGGAAAAAACTCTGAAGGACTGGAATGATTAAGTTCTTTTGCTAACTCTAAAATCTAAACTGTAGTTTTATTTCTAATGACTCCCTCTTCCACTAGAAAGGAGGTATTAAACTTATTTGCACAGATCAGTCTACAGGCTTAAGACAAAACCAGTCTAAATCGGTTTAGATATCAATAACTCAGAGGAGATTGAAGGATGAATTCAAGATAAAGTTCAAATTTCCGCCTATTCCTCCAATTACTCGCTGCCATTTATATATATGTGTCCCATGTTCTCTTCTCTGCAGTAAGTAAAAATATACTTCCCTCATTCTTTTTATGATTCATTTCAGTTTGAATCGGGTTCCTTCCCTTCCCTTAAGATTCGAGTTGCCAAGCTTTGCGATCCCCATTATCTAACTGTTCTTTATATGTTTTAGCGCCCTCTCATCAATCGGATCGCTTTTCTGGAAGCTCTGAATCATTTTTTAATAGACACCATGTTCCTTCTTAACGGCTAGTTGCACTGCATGATAGATTTCACTATTTGTATTTTCGTCTTGAACCCTTTTACCCTCTCTTCAGCTTATAAATAGCTCCCAGAACTACATTTTAGATGCCATTTTCCAGACCATATCTAAAAGTGCTCAAGTCATTTTGGAGCACCATGGCCTGATTCTGATTATTTACTACCCTTTCTCTCTCGCTTGTAAAGGAAAGAAGAATGGAACATGACAGGATACTAAGGAAAATTAAAATGGGAGGGGGCCAGCGCTGGCCAATGAGGTACTTTACACGGTAAACTGGCCCACTCTGAAGAATGTCTATTTATGATTATCCTCAGTTTTGCTTTTAGCCGGTCCCTGATCCAACGAAGGATCTTACAAGTAATCTCAGTTTGATACAGTGTACGTAAATTGCCTTTCATGTTGAACTGTATTTGTTGAAACAGAAAAACGGGCCATTTTTCTGTTTGAAACGCGGTATAACTCTATCTTTATTTCAAAATATTGTTGCTTTCGTCCTATCAAATTGTATTTTTTCATTAACTATACTTCGGAAACATTTTCCTCAATAAAGGATGAACATGATCAGCTACAGCTATTGGAAGATTGTTTTATCAAATACGGGCTTAAAAGACATTCTGCTTGTGAAGCATCAAAATCATTGTTTCTACATTAAATAACAAAAGAACGTTCTTTATTTTTTTAATATTAGTATTCTTTTCGATATACTTTACGTTGTGAACATGTTTCCAGTGGTTGAAATGAAATGATCATTGATATATATATATATATATATATATATATATACTGTTTTCTGCTATGTAGTATATTAAAGTCAGAAACAACAAAATGCACACCTGCTTCGAAATATAGAACATACCAATTCATCGTCCTTAAGTTTTTGAAAAGTATGCTTCTTTCGTCGTTTGGAATTTTTATTTATATTTGAAGCAATGTTAATGCATCTGTTTAAAAGCAAAATCCCTTGGATAATGTATGATTTAATGAATATATTCTCCGGAAGCTAAACACGAGGAGAACCGTCTAATCAGGCCGCCTAATGTGGAAACCTAACAAAACTGTAAAAGTTGATTAATGGGACAAAGCAAACTTGGCATAGAAGAGTTCATTGACTTCTTTATTCATTGAATAACCTAAAATATTTTAAAATTTATATTTATTAATATTAAAAAATAAATAAATAATTTGCGCAGTTCATGGCTTTTGTTTCATCCCACAGTGCTAGGTCAGCTTACCAAAAGTGGCCCAATGGGCACTCCATCCTTTCGGGATTCGAGTCAAGCAAGCCGAACTGTCTGCTCACTGACGGGTAGTGGTACTAAGTGATGGGGCGGTTGGTTGTGTCTGGTATTATTGTTATTGCTTTTTTTTTCGGGGCTTTCTGGAATTCCATGTAAGTGTTCTCTGGGAGACCCATTGCTGGCACGTTCTTATAGTGGCTCTTTGGCAAAGTGCCGGTGGTTGACACGGTGATCAGAGGACTACATGTTCCATATGCCACAGTTATTCCACTTCCTGACTTAAGTCTCTGTAATAATAATTATAATAATAACAAGAATCTAAGACAGGAGATCAAATATGTGGCTATGAAACAAATAACAGCCATTCCAATCATCCTGCCAACCCCCGGTACAGTGCCAAAGACATACGAGCCTACATAAGAGTCTAGCAGCAATGTCTCCTAGAGAACACGTACAAGGAACTCCAGAAAGTCGCAATCCTGTAGGATAGTCAGAGTTCCTCGACCAACAGTAACACCAGACTTAACTGCCCTGTGTACTTGGTACCAGTATCTCTTACGGGGTGAAAGCACCATTAGGGAGAAATAATAATATTATTATTACTTTAACCTTTCTGCAACAGCATGTAAGTAAATTTCTTTTTAGATGTAAATTTCCATTTAGCCCTACACGGCCACAAGTCCACACATGGCATAACACGGCATTCACATGGCATAGAAATTATGAAACTGGCACGGTACGGACCCAAATCTAGAAGAGGTCATCATCATGCCAGGGTCTCAAACCTAGATAGGGTTGTTTTTAAAATTGTGTATTATTAAACACTACAGAAAGCTGGTGAATAGAATTCGAGAAAGTTTTCAGTGATTCCACTCACTTCACTGTACAGTTCATACTGAATTCGACTAATTAGAAAGCAGCAATATAATTAGTTTGGGTATTTTATCTCATCTGTCTACCGCATTCTCTCTTTAATTTTCTTAAGTAAGTGTTAATTAAGTAATGAATTAGCCGAAGGGCTCGAGTGTCATTTCATTTGTTTAGAGATCTGTAAATCCGTTTACATTTCCACAACAAAAACTTTCCAGTGCTCAGTAACTGGTTGGCTTTATTATTTATTTTCGTATGCTGTTTATGCAAATTGAAGGAGCATTCGAACAAGTTTGGTTGCGAAATACCTCGGAGAATCGAAGCCTTGTTTTTAGAGAGGAGATTTAGAGGATGAAACAGATCTTCATAATCACTCAGCCTTGTAATTTTCCCTTCAGGACACACAACAGGGAGCTTTTCTTTATACACTTTAAATGAACAGGTTCCAGGTAACTTAATTTGCTCTTTTCTTTCCAGAGATTCCCGCGATTATAAGTGTCCACCGAATCCGCAGGGATTTCGATCTTTAAATGCGACTCTTTCTTAACGGTTATTTTATTTTTCTTCTTGTTTACATTTTCTTCTATGGCAGCAAATCGATACGCTTTAATAATGCTAATCCGTGTGGAGCCCGGTGTCAGAAAATTGCAACATAGATTGTTTCTTTTATTTTTAGTAAAGAGCAAGCCGAATGGATATCCTGTAATGCTGTCACTAAAAGATATAGTTTTTATCGATAACATCAAATTTCTTACTTCACAAATAAAAATAAAATGAATAAAATAAAAATAATATTACAGTAACCGGAATCGGCACTTCTCTTTTGTTTCTTAAAGAATAAAATACTTCGGTTGGTTTAATTTTTTTAGACGTAGTGCTTTTCTTTTTTTTTTTTTTTTTTTTTTGATTTGCTTCTTTTGATGTTATTGCAATGAAGAAAACAAATATACGGTAGTTTTAAATTCAATCAAAATTATTTTTTTTGAAAGTTAAATCCCAAATGAAAAGAGGGAGAACGTTGTTTCTGCTTTTAGATATAAAGTTTCCATTATAAATCCAATGCGTTAGGTAGCGTTTTTCCTTTATTATTCATTCATTTATTAATGCATTTGAGATTCATAATAATAAGGAAAAATTACCTCCATTACAGCATAAGAACATTAGATCGAGGCGGCCGCATTCAAGATACTCGTACCCGCTAATGAGACCCTGACAACCTTACTACTCTAACCTATTTAAATAAATAAAGTTTGTTTATACTCCTGGACGACCACACGGTCAGAAGAGTTCACAAGACAAGGACTGCAAGAAACGGTCTATTTAGCAGTCACGGGTTTGAAACCCAGTCACTGAAAGCACCTTGTACTAATGCACCCTGGCGCCTGACCACTTGGATTTAATGCGGACTTTCAGTCTACCGAATGTTCTAGTGTTAAGCTTTCCCCTATGAGGTGCTACCACAGACACATGCCAGTGATAGCAGCAGATACCACGCATGAAGTCGTGGTTAGGGATGTATCAAAAATTGCACAAATCTTAGGTTTTTTGATAATAGAATTGGTATGGGCTAAGGTAAGCGCTGAAGCATGAATATACCTTGTCTGTGAATTGTGCTCATTGTAGTTTTGTGTTTATATAAGTGGGAAGGGGAAAACGAAGTTTCGGGTGATAAAAAAACAATAGCCATCCTCTCCTGAGACTTGATTTTCAGCCCTAGGGAAAAGCTCGCTGAAGTATTATTTCAAAGAAAGACCGCGGTCATGTGACCAGCACGTAACTTGACTGTCATTGGCAGTGTGAATGTCAACTTACAGTTGTATATTATTTCTGTAGAAAATCTCCGATACGATATTTGACTGAACTGTGAGCCAACCGTGTTTTGACCGAAAGTGGAATCGACCTTTACAGTTAGGAGAGCAGATAGCAGACAGAACAGCCATTTATACAAATTGCATACATAAATTTTATACATGTGATGAAGGGGATTTAAATAGATTAGCCATATTACTCCAGTCTTCCTCGAATACTCTAATAATTATGGGATATTAAAATTATAATATGAAAGCATAAAAACGTTTAAAGAGCAAAGCAGAAGCCGAGGGTACTTGGACATCAATTAGTGCTGTGAAGCTTCATTGGCTTTCGCAGAGATCAGACTTAAATCCGCTGAACATCTTTGGCATGAACTGGAACAATGGCCTCGAATCAGGCCAATACGCCCTCATTCAGCAGCTCAACTGATCATTATGTTGGAAGAACGGATGGAGAATAACCAAATATACAATAAATAAATAAAAAAAAAAACAATGTACATAGAAAAAAACAAGAAAGAAAATATCATAAATTGGTATCGACAAGGATGCAGTGTAATCAAAGCCAAAAATTAAGACAGATACGTCGTTTCTGTCGTCTTTTCATGAAAGATTCTTTTAAACACTCATATCCTGTTACCTTTAGCAGTATATGTAGTTCTCAGTGACGTTATCACAGAGTTTTATTTTTATAATAAAAATGTGTGCATTATAAAAAGAAGACATCATGTGCTTTCCAGATGGTATTTAAATTTATGTTGTAACATCATTCCTGCGTCGTATGACTTCTTTATAATAACCTCTGGATGAGAACCGCTGGAACCTATCCAACGTAGAACGGCATAATGCAATATTTTATGATTCTTGCACTATGCAGGCGTTCAGTAAGCTTTGAAAATCGAATGCAAATTACTACGGCGTTTGATTTGCGCGCATTTGAAATGGGCACAATAAAAAGAGACTGGTTGTGGAAAGAAGCCTCATGAGAGAATCTGTCGATCATGTTGACAGAAATTGCTTATTTTGAGGGAGGACGTTCTCCGAAATGAAAAACGACTTCAGAAACATGAGCGGAGTGGAAAATCCAGTTGATTCGACTCGGACCGTTGTCAATTATTTTTGATTGGTCACGTAGAATGGGAAATAATTGGAAAGAGTCGTAGCGTGAAGTAGAGCAACCCACACCAATATGAGGATCCATTACTTTATGTACATTAGATGTTAAACAGGACTAGTTGCCCAGGCCTTCTTGTCATACACTGCTTTATTTAACTTAAGGTTGACAATCATCGAGGATAGTAACACCATAAACAGTAATACAATTTTTTAAATGTGGCCAAAGTTGCAAAACCAGTAACATCCCACTGGCAGATAATCGTCAATTTAAATACACCTGCTATGAATTACCGGGGTTCAAGTCCGTGGTCTGCTAAATACGGTGCTTGTATTCTCTATACCTTGCGAATTCTGACCGTGTGTTCGTCCAAATTTATGTATGTTTAACACAACATAATATTTGCTACTTCTGTAGAGAACGTTGTTTCATCAGGTGGCGAACAGAAATCCAGCTTTTTGTGTTTTAATCTCTTCTTTCAGTAATATTAATTAGCTTTCAGCAAGAAGTTATGCGTGGAGAGGCATTTACCTGGCATCTGGCCAAACATACGGGAAGTTAATTTGAATACTACAAGAAATAAGAGGGTACTTTGAGGACTGGAGGATAAACAAGCCGACTTGATGTTTTAATTATCGAAAAAAGTTTGATCATTAAATACGGTTAGTCGGATAATGACGGAAACAGAACAAAAATAAGTTAAGAATGAGAAATAAAAGTAAGTAGACACTGTGTGAATTAATGTAGTGCCGCAAATAAAAAAAAATAATTAAATATATGCAGAGATGAGTATTAAAAGCAGAAGTACAAAAGAATCCTTTAAACAACGATTATAATGTATAAAGCCTGGCAAAAAAAAAAAAAAAAAAAAAATCCCGAATGATGAAGTCTGGGATAGTAGTACATGCTTCTGAGTTGTCTATCATTTAAATTTTTCTGTGCTATGCGGCAGTCCCGGTGTGTAAACGGAAAAATCCTTTAACTATATGGAAAATGAATTTTATGTTTAAGTATTAAAATACAACCAACAGTTTTGTTTTGCGGATCAAAAGTTAACTGTTAAAAATGCGCAAGGACTTTATGGAAAACCCATTTTACTGAAGTTAGTAATTATTCTTAGCTTTAACACGATCATTCTTTATGTAATAATCATAGCCATTATTGTATTGATAATCATAGACTTCATATGGTTATCCATTACTTCCACATCCTCGCGGGCAGCATGGTGGACAGCGTTGCTCTTCACTGCTCTCACATCACTGTATAATCGGTTTACTTTAGGGCATGCAATTTACTCGTATAAATATAGTACGCTGCCTCCTTGTCTTAACTGTCTTGTCGCTCATTCTGACAGTCCTTTCACACGATCAACTTCCATCTGCTTCACTCAGATAGGGTGTGTAAAGCTGAACGCAACTATAAGCAACGGCGGTAGTAAGAAAGTATCGGTGCAAGGCTGTGTCAACAGTGATTATCGTGGAAAACCTTCGGCCGGCCGAAGGTTTTCCACGATCGAGGAGAGAAATTCCATTTCCCTTGATAATGGGACACTTGAATGACATAATCAGGTGATTCTTCTGGAAATTGTTAACAATTGCAGTTCTGGAAGAGATTTATCCATGCCAACCAGAATCACAAGAGAGAAACTAAGGGCAATGTGTCTAAGAAGCTGAATTGTGCTTCATAACCTTTTCATGTCTTAAGTTCAACTGAGAAATAAGTTTTCAATGGCGTAGAAAATACCAAAATTGTTCGTTTGGAAGTTAAAACATGTAACTAGAGTAAACGAATCTGTTTCACACTATTTATCACCGAAGGATGTGTAAAAAGTCTCAACATGTAGGTGGATTTAAATTACGACGTGCTCTCTTCCCTGACTTCTGGAAGCTGCATTCTTGACCAAGACTGTTTTTTTAGCATGTCCTCACATCATCAATGAGGACTCCAATTCCCTGGTAAAGTGGCTTTTCGTGTTGGTGTCGGATTTTGTTAGTCTAGGTTGTTTAAAATATGCATCGAGCCAAATAAAGTCACGAGTTGTAAGTAACACGAGAGATTTCAAGGGTACCATTTATCAAACTAGAAATGCTGAGGGCAATTCCCTTGCAAATATGGAATTTGTACAGGCTGTTCTGTACAAAGTAATGAGACTGAATTTCAAATAAGGCAAGATATACAGTAGATAAGAAAAATATTTTATTATTCATTTCTAACATAATAGTCCCTAATGGACCGAATACACCTTTTACAGTGTTCATGTAAGCTTTTGAAAGACTTGAATAGCTCGTCTGCTTTGATGGTATTTAGTTCTGCTGTGTTACCTTTATCTGAATTTCACAAACAGTATCAAATCGGCGCCCTTTCAATCTCAATTTTAAAAGAAAAACAGTGAATTAAACACTCTGATAATATCTGCGAATGTTACATCTACACTATATTATAAAGAAGCTATCAACAAACAAAAATTTCTTTACAGGGGAAGAGCTTTAGACTAGATTGTAGGAAATTTTCTTTTTGCCAACGAGTCGTTGATTGCTGGAATAGGTTTCTCTTCATAGGTAGTTAGGCTGACAGTTTGAATAAATTCAAAGTTCAACTGGATAGTTTGTATTTTCTTGTCTACTCGGTTTTTTTTTACAACAGTGCAACAAAGGTCTGTAACTTTCTTGAACTGCATGGCGCTTCAAAATCTAAAAAGCATGTCACTTGTAGAATCTTAAAGAGAACAGGGCCTTTAACGCTATTTATACTAACCACACTAATTTTTGTCAGACTTATGTCACGTTTTACGCTAATGGAAAATTTTCGCTCACCTTAAGTCTTTTATCGGAATTTTTCTTTACTTTTCGCCTTCTTTGCGTTGCATAGAGTATATGACATTTGTTTTGCTTTATCTGGATTTAGAAACATTTATATCAGTTCTGGAAAACAAATCATGGATGGCGAAACTACGAAGATCAGCATAATGAGCAGAGGAAAGGGGGGCACAACCAAATATATTCATTTTCATAACGATAATCAAATTGAATTTATCTTTAAAAATAAAACATAATAATTAAATGTAATTCTGTATTCTTTTAATTAATGAAATACTCGTATTTCATTAATTATAAGATGAAAATAACATTTTCTTCAACAAGTGTATTTGGGCATTCTCTTCCCAGATTAAGAGATTGCATATATAATATTTTTTATAATAATTTTTGTCTGAACCGTTCTAATGGCACCCCCTTTTCTCGTAGTTCACACTGTATCCAGTCTTTCTTTAAGCAACTCAATAACTTTTTCTGCAGTGAATTCAGAATTCATTCATTAGGTTATTCTTCTAGTTTTCTTTTTGATTACAACTTTTTTTTATATTTTTAATCATTGTGATTATGAAGTTATGCTTTTTTATTTTTAACTTTGCATATTTCAAGTATTTTATGGTTTATAAATTTCGTTCAACGTATGGGATTTATAGAAGTCCATGACATTGTGTTTTCTCATAGCGTCAGATATAAAAATGTCTTGTATTTTTGTGATAATATTCTTTAGTGTTTTAAATGACTTTTTTTTTCGTTTTGTAACTTGTTTTCCTTTTTTATTTATTTATTTTTTTTCAATGAAAATGTAGTCTTAACAATTTTAAGCACATATCAAAATCACTTCAAGCAGGTATCAAAATCATGTTTTGTAACTCCGGCCAAACAGCAACATGATTCCAGTGCTATGATTGGATTGCTCAGAATTTTCGCTGAGGCAACTTAAGATCATGGAGTTGTCATTATACTGTCTGAAAATTGAATACAGTATATATATTTATTCTGATCATGCAATATACATAACTTGCATATGCAAATTATGTGTATTGTAGCCTACAAATTGCATATACTCGAAGATTTCGGTTGAAGGAGTTGGATGTTTATTTATCCCAGACAACAAGATTTTTCATCCTACGAACCGCAACGCTTTCGCAGAAAATTGCATGTGGATTTTGTTCCTGTTATTTTAAAACAATTTCTTCGCTTATTTAAAATTTTGCATTCGTTTTCCCCTTTTCCGCTGATTTGAATAGTCAATGTAATTGGTAGAACAGAAAGTAATTAGTGATACGGAAAGCGCAAATTACAAAATCCTCGTCTCTTATCAAAAACAACAGGATTTATTCAACACGGCAGTCACATTAGTAAAATCCCTACCTTACACAGAGTCAAGAAGCGTCGTAGAACGATGTCAAAATTTAATAACTTGAATCCCCAATGTTCAGCACTTCACTTTTGCAGTTGAAAGTGAAGTGGCTGACTGCGGATGACGTGCTCAGTTTGGGCAATGCATTCGTGAATTGAAATCATTTCCGACATTTTTGAATGAAGATTAGATGAAACCACTATACAACTTTAATTAACTTTAACTATTAAGCTGTCAGCGAAAACGATGTCTGACACTAAGCAATAGATTATAGATTTTGTTTTTGTGATGTTGAAGGTACCAGCAGAGAAATCAGAGCATATATAGAAGAGCTTCGTTTCTGCTCAAATACTGTACAGCGTCAGAAAGTGCCGACCAAGTATTTAAAGGGAAAATACATACGCCTTGCTTAAGAGAAATGGCGACTTCTCGTCATATAAAATAAATAATGAAGAAATTATATAAAAAAAAAACTCTGATTCATATATGGATTTAATATTTTGCTTCAAACTGAGGCTTTCTGGAAGTACAATCTACAAAATTACGACAATCTAAGCAGATTCATTAATAAGACATGTATTAATGAATTGCTTGAAATCAGATTCAATGGTTTCAATCCAATACGAAGAATGGGACTGAAAGGCTGGAAAATTTCGGCGAAATAAATCAATAAGAACTGAACATTGCTTAATAATCTGGATTAGTCCATTCAACCTGCCTTAGTGTATTCTACTGTTATTGAATTAATTATATCATTTGTCAAAAATACAAGAACAGATTATAATTTTTGTATTTGAACAACTGAGCGCCCACCACGTCATGGTGAAGGTTCCAACCAAGAATGTAAATCACCTACTACAAACATGGATTTAGCCCATACCACACATGTATACACGCAGAGCAGTGCCAGAGCCATTTCAGTACCTGAGGCAAGAATTAAAAAAATGCGCCCTACTGTTAATCATGGTAACGTTGGCAATTATTTAATCTTTCTTTTGGCGCCCCTTTCAGCTTTGAATCTGAGGCAAGAACCTCGTTCGCCTCGGCACGGCTCTGTATACACGCCTGGAAAATTAAATTAATACAAAGTAGCCACTTGATTAAGTACACCTAATAGCGAGTATGGACCCTTCTTGCCCTCATAACAGCCTAGATTCTTCGTGGTAGGAACTAAATGAATCTATAAAAGCGCTCCATAGGGCAGCTAAAAATGCTGGTTTAATATTGCTCTCCACAGTTGTTGCAAATTTGATGGTTGCAGATCTCTGCTCTGAAGAGCTCGCTCCGCCTCATCCTAATAGGTATCCGCCGGGTAGACAAGGATTATAATCACTGTCTTCCCCCCACACGAGTGGAAAACCCGGGTTCTAATCACTTGAGGAATTTTTATGGCCATTTCCACTTGGCTGAGTTAGTTGGGTTCAGACATGCATAGTACATTTTTTAAACAAGCGGCAATCGACTGCTTGCAGTTTATGGACATATTACACATGGGCATATTAATTAGTTTTGGGGCCGCCCTAATATGACACTTTTTTCATCTTACATATTGCCTATTGGGATTGAAATCTGTCGAATAAGGGCTTCCCGCAATAGGCTGATTTCACTCTCACATTCCTCAACCCAGTACTGTACAATTCTGACCTTGTGATATGGTATTATCTTAATGGAAGAGCCCACTTACAGATGGGTACATTGTTTTCGACCAGGAGCATCCCTCCATGCTGAAATCTTCAGATAACCTGTGATATCTGAATGATGCACCATCACGAGGTCCTGCGTACCTCACAGAAATACAATATTCCTTACATAACTACACCGCCACTATCAGTCTGCATTGTTGACACTTGCTTGTTGGGTCTACGTACTCATGCTGTTTTCCAAATTCAGATTCCTTCATAAGTTTTTAAAATGTCTCATTGCCCAGTGGTATTATTCTTGAATCTCCTGTAAATGTTTTTTTTTTTTTTTGCCGACAGGAGTAACTGTAACCATGACTATTATCATTTAGTTACCATGTCTACTACACGTATTCCAGTCTATCAGAGGTAGGCTGAAGTTGCCCAAAATGAGAAAATCGTATTTATTAGCCCATTCAATTCTGCTTAAAGAGATTTTTGGCATACTTCTCAGGATCTTTTGGCCTGTAATTACCCCTACTATTTTTTTTGTGTTTTCCCATTTCTCATGATTACAAAATTCACTGAAATTAAAAATGTTATATCGTATCTTTGAGTGGCATTATTCTTTGTTTTTAAATAAACCCAATTACATTATCATTAGTTGACTTTGACCAAAATCTTAAATTCATTTAGTTTGTTTACAATAATCCTGGCATTACTGTGTCGAAAAATAGTTGCTGTTTACAACTCTTACTTAAATACCCTTACCTAAAAGCGTTTTTCCATGTGGTTTTAAATGGTTGTGGATTTTGCTTCTCTTACACTTTCGCTTTCAGTAATTAATGAATAATTAATGGTTGCTCACAAGTGCTCTTAGAGAAAGTGCAACTTTAAGTTTGTCCCATTTCACTGACCAGAGTCGATCGGGTGCCCACTTTCCACGAACTTCCCAAACTAGCATTTTCCATAAGCTTTTAATGCTTCCTCTGTGGCCGTTACAATCTCAGTTTAAGTGATACCGTGTTTATCAAATAAAGCCGGCTATGCTGCGAAACGCTTCTTTCCATAAGCCTGGCAGAGCTCCTCAGACCAAGGGTTAATCCACAAAATTTTAATTATGGTGTGGGCTGAAATAAGAACATTTTGCCCTACAGTTTCTTTAAGTAAAATCATTACTCTCCACACGTGTTACCATGCATCCACAACTCAGACCCTCCTGTGGAACTAAAACTTCGGTTGACCAATTTCTGGGGTCGGATTCTGGAGTATGACTCTCGATATTTCATCACACTTAACTCGTCTCGGATGGGCCTCCCACACTGAATTTGCTTTTTTTATCGTATGATGTGAGCAATACACGAAGGAACAAGTTTTTCCTTTTTCCTTCGTGCATCATGGCCGTGAGATCCAACCGGATAGTGCGGCACCACGTGATATCCAAGCCGGAGGCGGGATTCGAACCCTCGACCTTTGGGTTGCCAGCCAGGCACTTTACCTATCCGGCTAGCCCGGTCAGCACTGAATTTGCTTAAGGTCATCAACTTGCTTTTTCAGCGACTTCATCACTCCTAACAGTATATGAGGCGCAATATAGCCTCAGATGTTGATGCACCATAAAAACCCTAAACAAACGAAAAAAAAAAAAAAAAACCAAACAGTATATGAAGTTTTGGATTCAGTTCATCGCATTACCGACATGTTGCACAAAGCAAAACCCTCCATCTGGTATCGAAAGCTCGGCATACCTGCATAAACGAATGCAAGAAAAAAGGCCGTCACTTACAAGAGCATTTATCTCTGGAAATTCAGCCATCAGTTACGATGGCATTTTAATGAATTCCAGAAAGAAAAGGAAAACGAAACGTGTATATTTTCAGCTATACTAAATTGCTGCATTCCGAGAGGTCAGTATTTCATGGGAGCCGAAAGTAAATGCAATTTTCATTAGTTTATCAGATTCCTATAATGAACTCTCTTTTTCAGCATTTGTCGTAAGCTATTAGTCTCTAATTGCCGTACTTTAAGGCCACACACAGTGAGAAAATTCTCTAGTCAATCCCCTGTTGTCTACTGAGCTTTTCTTCCTCGAATGATTTATGGATTTTTCTATAATGCACTGGTGTATTGAACACAGCTTCATCTAATTCAGATATTTTCCTTTGGACGTTCTTTTTCTTTTTTAAATACATTTTTCTTTTTCTCCGATGGTACCTCGCTAAACCTCTTTGGGATGTATTTAATTCCTAGTGCTACAGAATATGTCCGCACTGAGATCTTTATTTTTATAGTTCGCATGTATTTTCCTTCTCGTACTTCGTTAGCAGAAGTGAACTGAATTTCGTAGAACAGTAAAAAGCACCTCTCACTAATCGGATTGTCAGGAATTATTCTGAATCTACACGTGCATTTATTTTTAAGAAGAAGAAGAATTGCTGTATACAACTCCCTTCACGGCTACAAGTCAGGGGTATACATAAAAGAAATTACATAACATAATAAACAAAGATGAAAAAAAAAGTATGACTCCAGAAAGGTTTGAACACTGGATTGATGGATAGGTCCTCGGGAGCAGGTTCTAATGGCCTCTGACTTGGCCTGGGAAAGAAGTAACGACCGAGTACTTTCTGCTTATATTCCTTATCGACTGCAAATTTGTTGACTGTATGTCTTGCAGCATTTGTATGGGTACGAACCGATCACATAGCTTTAACCTTTTTGGAATGGCATGTAGGATTGGATTAGCCTTAAGGTTTGGGACCGGGATCCTCCATCCGCAGTTAGTCCAGAAATCTGGTACTGTAATAATGCTGACCATCATTTTGAGCAAAAAGACGACTCTTCTCTCGTGAATGGTGGCAGGAAGACTTGTGATGTTGAGAGCTGCCGCGATCTGGGTGGTCCTTGGTGCAGGGGGAAGCCGAAATTTCCATATGGCCCACTTAAATAGCCAGAATTCCCCCCGCGAAAATCCGTCTAAGATGGGTCGTAGCAGTTGAAGTCCAGACTTCGGCGCCATAGAGTATGACCGGATAAACACATGTCTTAATATATCTGCACCCAACAGCGTGGTCATGGACGTGCATAAGTTGTTGTTTAATCATCCACCGGAGTCGACAGAACTTTATTTGCAAGTGGTTTATGTGCGGTAGAAAGGAGAGCTTTTGATCAAAAATAACGCCCAGATCTGTATGTTGTTGGACGGCAGAAATCGCGGATCCTCTCAAAATGGGTTGCACTATTGTTCGGCTCCGTTTGAGAGAGAAAGTCAACTGTTTTGACTTCTCAGGATTGATGTGAAGTCCGGAGAGGAAGGTCTCAAGGTTCCGGATTTTCTGAAGGATTAAGGCATTGATGTATTTAGCAGTGCCTCCAGGGCTGATGGGAGTAAATAGTTATATCATCGGCAAAGGTGATGATTTCAGTTCGGCCCGAGAACAGCTGAGAACAAGATTCCGGATAGGACCTCGCCGTGTGGGACTCCAGTTGTAATAGTCCTAGTGTAGCGCAGATTGCCATAGCGAACAATAATGGTCCTGTTCTCAAGCATTGTCTGAATAAACCGGAGCACGTCTCCACAAATGAAGTAATGCTCACGTAGTAGCCTTGCCAACGCGAACGGATACGGAATCAAATGGTGTCTGGACGTCCATATACGTAACGGCGATTTCCGAACGGTGCTCAAATGCCTCGAGGATCTTGGTAGTAGTGGTGACTAGATTTGTAGCGGTGGAGCTTGACAGGGTAGCATAGTGGATCTGCAGTAGGTGTTGTGGCATAATTTGGATGGTTAATGTTCTCAGAAGAGATTTCTCAAAGAGCTTTCATAGGCATGATGCAGAGGAAATTGGACGGAAGTGACTGGGCTGAGAAACAGAGCGTGTTTTCGGCAGCGGTCTTGCTAGATAGACATGCCACATAGGAGGGAAAAATTTTTGATTAAGGATCTTATTAATTATTGCCTTATGTGCCCGACGATGAGTCACCGAGCCATATACCGGACAAACGCACCCAGATTTCACGAGAAATTTGGGAACAATTATTTTATTGCATTTATTTTAAATAAATCCACAAAGCTATCATTTCCTCTATTGAAGGAGGATGAAAATGTATTTCAGGTGCCCTGTTTACATGAATTTTTTGGCATAAATTAACACCTTCAATTGGATTCCAACATTGTACGAAAACCTCTTCTGTCTTGTATCCAGTTCGTCAGGATTTAAATTATAACAAATTAAAACTACCATCATCAGATAAACGCGTGCCTATATTACCCTTTTCCTCTCTAACTAGAAGTTTCTCTGAACCCTTCAGGTGTCCTCAATGATATTAGAAAAAAGAATCGCAGACACACCACATTTTGACCTAATTCGCAGCATTTTCTTAAATATGGTACTATATTTATACAACAAAATTTTACCTCGTGTTCTTTTAATATCGTTAGTCCCCCACATGAATAATAATCCTCTCTTTTTAATATCTCCCTCCCACCTTAAAATCTGACAATTATTCCCTGTAATCCTTTCCGGAAAAAAATTTTTAGAAGTTTTTTTTTATTTTTGTGGAAATAAAAGGAAATGTGGTGAGAACTGCGTCGTGCCACATATACTGAAAATGCGTCTTATGCCATCTAGGTGTTTCTCTACCGAAATCAATAATCGTCCTCATTACTGAAAAGCGCCTGTAAATGTTTCTAATACTGTGTAAAGGATTATTGATACACTTAGATTATAATAAAAAAATAAAGTTTTAAGTTTATAATATAAATTAAGGCGCATTTAGGGCTAGAGCCTCAAGCTGCGAACAAATTTAGACTATGTATATAAAGTGCTTAGCATCATAATACACAGCCATTTCTGAATAAACAGAAAATTTTTAAGGTGGCATCGTTTTAGGTTATATCTCATATTGTGAATACCTTCACAACGAGTTGCCATGATATTGCACTACTTCGAATAAGTAACGCTTCACCTAAGGAGAAGACTAGTGTTACTTATTCTCAGATAGGTACCACCACCCAGACAGCACTGTTTCAGGGCTATTTGGCCCTTCGTCCTTTGAAACAGTGCTGTCTGGGTGGTGGTACCTATCTGAGAATAAGTAACACTAGTCTTCTCCTTAGGTGAAGCGTTACTTATTCGAAGTAGTGCAATATCATGGCAACTCGTTGTGAAGGCATTCACAATATGAGATATAACCTAAAACGATGCCACCTTAAAAATTTTCTGTTTATTCAGAAATGGCTGTGTATTATGATGCTAAGCACTTTATATACATAGTTTATAATATAAATTTAATGAATAATTATTTGTCCTCACACAATCGATTCATATTTAACGTTCAAAAGCATAATAAAAAAAATCACAATTTATTGCTAGAATTCACTGAGTGGACAGAAATCATGGGAATACCTACCTAGTAACGGGTAGGTCCATGTTTTCCTTATTAGGTCCACCCGAATAAGGGGCGGTCACAGGGCGAGACTTTGAGTCTACTAGTTCACGAAAGCGTTCCACACACAGGTATTTCCATCCATGCTTGCTGCACTGCTACACATAATTCCGTCGCATTCCTAGATGGAGGATCCAAAGCTCGAACGGACCATTCCACAGCATCCCAAAGATGCTCCATAGAGTTCATATTTAGTGAACAGGGAGGCCTGTTCCATGGTGGTAAATTTGTGGAATGCTCTTCCAACCATGTTCTAGTCACCAATGCTCTTTGGGGAGGCGCGTTGTCCTGCTGGAAGAGTCCATTGCCCTGCGGGTGCAGAATGCAGATCGTCTGCAAGGATGGACACGTAACCTGTACCGTTCAGAGATGCATCTAGATGTATCACAGGTCCCAACGTGTGCCAGTTGAACACGCCCCAGACCATTACCGACTGTCCACCTGCCTGAACAGTTCCTTCTTGACATGACGGGTGCTAGCTTTGTGCGGTTTCCTCCAGATACGCATCCTCCCGTCTTCTCGAAATAACTGGCAACGGGACTCATCGGACCAGAGGACCAGTCTCTAATCGTCCAATATCCAGTGCTGATGTTCTTTCGGCCAGTTGAGACATTGAGTTCTGTGTCCTAGTGTTAGCAATGGAACTCTGGTGGGTCGGCTGCTCCCATAACCTATTGCGGCTAACGAACGACTGATGGTCTTGGTGGAGACGTTTATGGCACCTCCCTCGTTGAAGTCGGCGATGATTTGTGCCACTGTCACTCTCCGGTTGGCTGAAACAATGCGAGGCAGACGTCGACGGCCACGTTCATCCACCACCTTTCTCCGCCCACAGCGCTGTCCACGATGAGATATTATTCCGGAAATGGCGTATTCCCGATACACACTTGATACTGTCGAACGGGGATAGTGCAATTTCTGTACCACCTTCGCGATAGAGTGACCCATGCATCGGACCCCCACTATCATCCCTCTTTCAAAGTCGGTTAACTCACAACGTTTATCCATACTGACATCGAATTACTACGCGAATGCAATGTACCTATATACCTCCCAAGCGGTGGGTTCGTCCACTAGCGAGAGAGGTGACAGCATCGCGTTGCACAGGAACCAGGTATCCCACGAAATCTGTCCTTTCAGTGTTACAGGGTCATTATGAAGTCCTTGTGCTGTTTTAAATTTCCATAACTTCCGTTCTATACATGATAAAATCAATCTGTAAAAAACGTTAGAAATGTAATTTAGTGAAGTGTGGTAAGTACTAAGAGTGATTCATTTATTTTATTGTAGTTAAGCAAAAATTGTTATTATTATTATAATTTTTTTTTTGCAGAATTATGCATGGCCAATTGTTTTCAATAGAAGAGAAAGTAAATTGTGTTGTGATTGGCCGAGTTAAAGTTTGTAATCGCAGTACAAAAAAGATTTAGAACCCATTACAACAAATATGCACTACACAGGAATTACATAACTAACTGGATGCAAAATTTTAAAGAAATAGGTTCTATCAATGATAAACCACGATCTGGAAGACCAAGTGTAAGTGAGGAAAGTGTGGCATCTGTAGAACAATCGTTTACTGCAAGTCCACGGAAATCAATATAACGGGCATCTTTGGAGCTCGTTTAGGACTTATAGGTGGGTACAGCAAGAACGTGCACCTTGTCACTTTGTTCTCAGTGTTAGGCAGTAGTTTCTGAATGCAAATTTTCCTAATGGATGGATCCCTTGGCCACCACATTCACCAGATTTGAGCTCATTGGATTTTTTTCCTATGGTGACATGTTAAGCCTATTGTTTATTCAAAAAAACCTGGCTCTTTAAACGATCTTCAGACTAGGATAACTAATGTGAGTCAGGATATTGCTGAAAATCAACTTCAAAACGTATTTGTAGAACTTCATAATCGTATCTTTGTTGGATACGTAATGACGGTGGAGAATTAACAATCCACAGATTAAATGTATGTGAAACCAATACATTCTTCAATTACCATTTTTAAAGATTTGATTTTATCATGTTTAGAACGGAAGTTATGAAACTTTAAAACTGCACAAGGACTTTATGATGACACGGTATAGGCAAGCCTTGAGGGAAAGAAATTTATCAATGCTATAAATGACTGAAACGTTACAATCAGCATTAATAACAAAGGGGGCAGTTTTGGTGCCACACCTTGTATTTGGAAATAATATTTTATACGCGATATTTAGGTAACGTTAGGCCTAGTTCAGTGAACCTGAAAATTTTATTAACGAAAGAAAGTTCGTGTATAGACAGTTGTTGATGCGTGGCGCCGACAATTGAGATAAAGGTGACATTACACTGGCAGGACTTGGAGTGATGAAGCCTTCAACTGTTTCGTATCAGATTGGCTGTTTCACTTCAGTAGAATTTGCTAGCGACAAATTTGTGACAGTCGATTCTGTGTTGGTTAGTTAATTAGTTTAAGTGCAGAGTTCGGAAACAGTCTGATCATTTGTTGGAGCCCGTTCAATCTAGATATGTAGAGCTACCTCTTGTTGTGTGCAGCTTGGATGGGCTGCAGTGAATGTGGTTGGGACGTGGAAGAAACAGTCACTTATGGAGCTGTAAGTGGCACGTGTGCTGCAAGGGTGGCCGCCCCCTGCAATATGCAGTCTAATCTTAAAAAAAAAGAAAAAAAAAGTTACTGTATGCACCTAGTAAACGTTCGGATCGCAAGACGCATGCGAATTTTAGGTAACATATTCATGGAAAAAATGCATCTTATGGTCCGAAAAATAGAATATATTATATATTTATGTGATCTAATGAAAATGCATATAAAGTGTATGGGCAAGACTTGGCGATTATTAAGTTTTAAATTTGCCTGTTAATGCACTGTTACTTTGTGAATGAGCGAGTTGTCCCTCTTCTCAATAACTTAATCAACTTTCCCCATACGATACACTTTAATTATAGTAATTCTTATGACAGTGTTCTCTGACACTTAGCAAAATGGGCTCCCCACCCAGCTGATTAAAGAAAAATTGATGGAACGAAATAGTTCGAGGGTTTCAAGTATAATTTATTATCTTATAGTTTCTGTGTTTATCTATTTTATATTAGGAAATATATATTAAATATTTCATATATATGATGTTATTTTTTTAAATTATGATCTGAAAACAATTTATACGTGTATAACGCGTAAAATAAAATTGTAAGACAAATAAATTTGTAAGACGATTTCATATGAGATGAGTTTTTATTTGTAGCATTGATAAAAATTCGTTTTGAAAATATAATTTTGAGATAATCTTAAAATTAAGAGGTCCCTATCCTTTTCCCCTTTGTCGTCCAAAATGCTGCCATGTTTTACGCTTCCTTAATGAGTCTGGCCTCTAAATTTAGCCCATCTACATCAGTTAATTTTGTGAAATTTAAATTAAATATTTTCCTTTCCTGCAGACTTCCCCCCCCCAGATGTCAAGAGTGCAATGTTCATGACAACCTCCCCCGTGAATTTCGTCGCATTATAAAGTAGTTTTGCAGGAGTTGCTAATACAGATAGACAGTTATAATTAGTTGTTTTTTTTTCTTTTCCAACATCCTAATGAAACTGTGGTAAAAATTAAGTAAAAAACGGTCAGAGAAACTCTTACGAAATCCTCCACTGTGAAAATCATTATTCAAAATAAATAAGCAATTATTGAGATAGAAGTAACACGGATTTCTGTTGAAATAAATGCAATGTTCATTAATCATTTTTACAGATGTATCCGTCATTTATTTTTCTAGCATAAGTGGAACACGCGATTCATTTCTGAAATATCTACCATTTTGTAAAATTGAAGAAAAAGAAACCGGTCTGATTAACTTTATTATTCATTGCCCTCTGAAACATTTTGTTTGCATAGTCCACTGGCCTTTCTATATAAACAAGTAAATCAAACCGGTTTTCTAAGGGAAGCATAATAGCCACAAAGTTAGTTGTTCCCATCATGGCACGAGCTTACTGATTTCGAGAGAGGGATTATTGTTGGCTTATGGATTCATGTAACTGCTACCAGCCTGCATCATTCAAAGTCGACCACCGCTAATTTAATTACGAGCTTGTCGGTATGAACACCATCCAGCACCGTACTGGAAGATCAAGGAAACTCACTTCACGTGATCAGAGGGTGCTAGAAGAGTATCATGACAATCTCATCAATCATCTCTGCAAAGCATCACGCAGGGGTTTAATTGTCAAGAGGGATTGAGATCTGCACGAACACACTACGTACGGTGCTCCATTCGATGGATCTGTTTTCATGGAAGAGCTGCGACGCTTAAGCCGAACATCACCAATCGCAATCAGCGGCCACGTCTAGCATGGTGCAGCGAATGCTGTAATTAGTCCGTAAAGTAATGGAAATAGGTTTTATGGAATAATGAATTTCACTACACCCTAAGCCAATTAAATGGCTGGATGGATGCTTAGAGAATGTCTGCTACCAGAACATTCTTCTGCCAACAATGGGAAGTTTAGAGAAGTTTATGATGTGAAACTTTTTTATGCCATGATGTACTTCTTCTGGTGGCCATGAATGCCAACACCTACCTTACTTAACATTTTGGACAAGTTCTTGGGTGGCAATTCTTTGATACAAAAGCATGATTGTTTCAACACGTTAATGCCCCATATTATACCAATGGTGTTGTTCAGGGTCATGTACAAGAGTAATCAGCAGAATGTTGTTTTCCTATGGAGCACCAATAGGATGAACTGGAACGTCGGGTATGGGCCAGATCAACACGTTCCGTATTCGTACTTCAATTGGTCACCATTCTGTAGGAGAAATGGAGGACTATACCGCTGTAGTCCATCGTTTATTGATGGATAGCCCCCAAGAGGTGCAATATGTCATAGCAGCTGAAGGACTTGTGTAATTATTTTATGTTCGGATACTTTATTATAGGGTAATGTAATTTAATTAACTCTTTCTAAATTTTCTTCATGAAAATTATCGCGTTTGTAATCATTCTGTATTTGAGGCAGAACTCCCAAATGAGTATTCATTTTCACTACTTGTAACGAGAAATAACAATGAAATAGGTATTTGGAATATCGAAATTGATCCAGGATCGAAATTTTTTGCATTGATAATGTAACAAGGTTCGTTCGTCGACAAGTGTTATATCTAACGCGGAGGTAATGAGCGGGCTATTTCTTACAATGCAGCAATACGAAATAATAGAAAGAGCGTCTGATTTATTACCACAGTCTTCAAAGAACAGGCTAAATTCTTCACTATTTACAGCTCGGGAAAGCTGCGTTTTCATTTGTTATGCCAAATGAAAATGCAAATTTTCAGTTTGCTGAAGAAGTTCACTCTTTAAAGTAGTTTCTAATAAGACTAGTGCGGATAAAATCAGTGTCGAAAATTGAGAAAATATTTAAGAATTGTGGAACGTTAAGTCCCCAGAAGAAAAAATAACTTATAAAAAAAAGTCGTTCACCAAGAGAAAATGTCATCAACTGAGCTTTCTTGACAATGGCGAGAATCAATAGACACAAAAGGTTCTCAGTTGGGAGATAAATAATTAATGGGGCTGAAGGATTTCAAGCCATTCAGATATTTAATGGCAATTCCCAAATTACTGTTGAAATATACAGGTGGTAGTTCTCGTGTCCATCGTTCTGCTGCTTAATCATTGAAATCGGAGTGAACAGTTGTCACTGTGAAGTTTCCCGTGAATGCAAACCATGGGGATGAATTAGCATTCAAGGTGTTGGACGTACAAATTTTGTTCAATGGAGAATATATAAAAGCTAATGGAGAATATATAAAAGCTTCCTAGAATAAGGGCATTATTCCTTCATCCAACGCAACAACTCATCGTATAATATATGAGTAAAGTTGTTAAGCACTAGCCGGAAGATAAAAACATCAACATCCCGCCTTGACCCTCCGTTTTGCCCAATAAATAGTTTTGTGTTCGCTCTAATAGAAAGTAGCCGAAAAATCTTGGCAGAAGATCCACGTGCTGATGATTGGGACTTCTGGCAACCGACAAATAGAGAGTTTAAATTGGAGCTGCTAATGGTGTAATGAGACGAAGCAGCAATGGTATAATGGTGGAGGCTTGAGTCTGCTATATCCACTGCAACTCCAGCTCCTTGTGTTGGCATTTCTGTTCTCGGCAGCTCCTGGCGCTGCTGGCTTTCCAACAGATGTAGCAAATATAGTATGATGGCAAAATAAACCATCAAAATGTAATATTACGTGCTCTTTGCTTCAGTTGGCAAAAACAGACTGGTCATTATGTCATCAGTACGCGTTTCAGAATCTTATGAATAATACTTTTATTGAAGTTAATACTAAAATCTCTTTCAGCGATAATTAGTTTGGGAGATGTCAGAAGCAGTCCATTATTTTAAATTCAATTATTTACAGTGGGATTCCAACCCTATTCCAAATGGTCTCTGTACTGACTTGTCTCATAGTGTCCGGCCAGCTTGACTGCTTTAACTGCGTATTTCTATGTCAGGTAGCAAAGAAGATATAAGAATATTGAGACAATTAATTGTGGGTTAGAGACTGCGATTCTTTGTGCTTTTTGTGTGTAATCTGGTAAGCCTCTTCGTATCACACTCTTGCAAGTGGTTCTGTACGTAGACCAAAAAATGACTGTGATTCTGTACGGATTTGGTGCTTAAAGAAAGACCTCCTCAGATTAGTCTTCAAGAAGGAATTGTTCAATCTTTTCCTGTGCTTTGGAGAGTCTGTTATTTGAGCTTAATTAGGTTGAGACCAAATTGTGATTTTTCTTTTTACGTATTTCTTTTGCTATAAATTGTAAATATACGACGGAGTTGCCAAGGTTTGGCCGTGACTGCCTAGTACAATAAATAAATATTAAAAAAAAATACCAGTTGCGCTATACCTGCAATCTTTTATTTTCAGACAGAGAAGAATGGCAAACGCACGTAAGATGATTGATAAATGAGATCACGCGTATCTTTTGTTGGACTCAAAATAACTTAATATTTTCTTACTATTCACCCAAATAAGTTTCAGACAACATTCGTAACTTATTGACTTCTTTCGTTTGTTGGAAATGTAGCGAGCCTGAAGAATTTTGACAATTAATTAGTCTAAATTAATATTTAAACACTTTATAAAATAAATGCTTGGAAGAGGGAACCTACGTGATTGTTCATTATTATGTTAATGAATTTACACTATTATATCACAAGGTAGATTAAGTAATTCTTTAAGAGGCCTGAAGACGGAAACAGAGAATTCCCGAAACGTAGCCGTAAGTAGTTTAAGTGTTTGGGATTGAGGTGGTTCAATTCCTTTAAATTGTATTATTTCCATAATAAATTTCTTAATCTGCCGCTTGATATAACAGTGTAGTGTCTATTAATTCATTAATATAACAAAATAAATGTTAGGAAGTATTCTATTTCGAAGTCAAATTCCATTGGTACAGCGTTTAGTCAACTGCATGTTATTAATCATATTTCCTGACGTTATCCCTTTCCTTTTTGCGTAATTAATTGTGACAGCAATATCAGACATGATTCTGTAGTTTAACTAGCCGTTCCCCTTTGGAATTACTAATCTAAACATTGTCCATCATTTCTGTTATTATTTTACATTAAAACTCCATTTATATGTTGCTTCTGGGATGCAGTACTTTCAGACAAATTATAGAAAGAAAAGGGAGTTGCTGCTGATGTTGGATGCATAACTTATTACTTTAGCTTCGTCTTTTTATTTGTTTTTAATTTAATTAAATCACGTCCTCACAAGGAGAAGATAAAGTATATTTTTTTTCTGCAAGTAACAGCTGCTAATATCGATCAGAAGTCGAATTTCTTCATCCTCACTTCCTGACAAAGAAATGTTCTGATTTTTTCCACTCGGTAAACTGATTTCAACTCTTACAAATAGCTGATCCAATTGTTTTAAACAATGATATATAGCGGCATCTAATTCAAACTGAACACGCCACACACGTAGAGATCCCAGCTTTCGATGTGATGGCTTTATAAAAAAAAGTTACTTTTTATGAGTGAGCAGTCAATGGAAAAAACAAAAATAAAATAAACCGATTTCGCTCTTTATTCTCAGAAGAAAGGAACTACTGTAAGCGTGTTTTCAGGGCTTCTGCTATGTTTCCAAACTCTTCAAAATCGCCATAGAAACCCAAACCTTCTCGATTGTCTCGCCAAGCAGGCGACATAATTGCAGATACTGTGTCCTTGTAACGTAATACCGAATAATTTTTCACTATGTCAGCGCAAGGAAGTGTGCACGGACAAAGGTTAAATAAATTCATCGAGACAGAAAGTGTCATGTGGACTGATGTCACATTTATGGGAGAATTGTGATAAACTTCTAGTGCGCAATGGTGCTCCCCACTGAGAATGGTACCTTTCGTGAAGGATGTGATGCAAATGTCTTCCGTGAAAGAACCATTTGAACTTGTAGCCGTTGATAAATGACCTTCTCTTGTAGCAAAAGATTTTGGCAGCAGCATCAGCTAGAAACTCTACATTGAAATTTACCCGAAAAATAAATGAAAATTCAAGAAGGTTTATATTGATCGCGTGATTTTTGTACGTCTAACAAATGGGCAAGTAGCGACGTGCAATGAAATTCTTAACTACATTTGCGTCTACAGATCCACTGAAAGGGCACGTTATTTGACATAGTTTTACACCTGCTCCTCTGAGGATAATATTCAAACGACTACAACTGCATGGAAAGAATAAAACCGCAAGCCCGTCATATAGGGTATATTATCAAGGACACTTCGTTATGATCATAAATCAGGATCCTGGATATGTCTTGAGTGAAAAGCATGATGTTCATAGTTTGTTCTCCCTAAGCTTTATTTAAACCTGGTACAGCTGTTTTTTATATATAAGGGAGACAGGATTTTACTGGAGATTTTTCAACTTCAGCTGATATTAATTAGCTCGGGAAAATTTCTATTTGGTGATTCTTTTTTTATGCGTGTATTGAAACTAGTTGTTAATGAATTAATACTTGATTTTGTGAATTTTGAATAAGGACATATGTGTTCCATTGTGAAAAAATAGTGACAAAATCTTTAGTAACAAGGTCTGGAAAATAAATTTGCCCCAGATCACTCTGGTATTGATGCAACGCAGCAATATAGCTGTAGAGAACTTGTTTCGCTATTTTAGCCAGAATGCATCAAGGACCACACCTTATTCATCTTTAACATGGGTAGATAGTGGGATTTGTATTGGTCACAATTTATTGTTCTCTAGGAACTATAAATTGTGATATGTAGTAATGGCATGCAGTTGGTCATTTAAATATAATAAACAAATCTCAAACTCCAGAATATCCACATAAGGTCAGAGGAGTTAAAGAATCATTATTATGTGAGAATTATTGCGAACCGGAACAGGTCATCTCTTATTGGATTAGGTTGTTTAACGATAACTGCAAACTCAGAGGTCACCAGTTATCACTAATTTTATCTGTAATTACGGTGTAGAGGGCGGGTTGTGTGTGTTTGAGAGGAAGCCCACTTTCGGAGTTAACTGGTGTCACATCGGCTATGTTTCCAAACAGGCTAACCTCTACTTGCACTACTATGACTATAAAACGACATTAAATTGTTCAGATACATTGACGGTTATCGATTGCCATAATTTCGAAAATTTAACGCAGGAAGCTAATCTAAAAAAGACTTGCCTATCGAACGCACCAATTCGGATAGTCATCTCCAGGCCACTTACCTAGATATTGAAATAGTAATTAAAGAAAATAAAGCTTATACTTTGCGTTATGAGAAAGGAGATGTGGGAACTGGGTTTCTTACCATTTTATTTTATTTTTTTTTTTTTACGTGTTGTTATTCCACTTGCTTTGGAACACAATTTTGGTAGTTGTGTATTATTATTATTTTTTTAAATTTAAGTACAACTGGTTCCTCACTCTTTCAAAGCTCACAAGCTACCTGACTGCTTTATTAATTCTTTCTGTCACAGAAGAATCTGGGCACTGAGGATATATTTATTCTCCTTGTACAGGTGCAAAACTTAGTGCAAGTTTTTTTTTTTTTTTTTTTGAGGGGAGTATATATCTCTCTTAGAATAATGAAGCACTTATTTGAATTTCTAAGCATAACAAAGGTTTATTTCCATATCAAAATTTACATAGTATTATCTCATTTAATGCTAAGAAATATTATCTCCAACTTCCTTCTGAAATCGTACAACCTACTCTTAAGGTTAACTTCAGGAACAATAAAACTTCTTTCTACCTCCTTTTTACATTTTCTTCATACATATCTTTCATTTAGTTAAAAATTATAATCACCCCTCTCCTTCTGCAAATTGTACGACACTACTTTAAATTAAAGTTAACTACAGGAACAATAAAAACTTTCCTTCTCCTCCTTTATACATATTCATCATACATTTTTTTTCAATTAATCTAAAATTTTCTTTCAAATCTTTTTGTACGCACAGCACCCTTCATCTAACAATTTCAGCCTATACAGCTCTCTGAAAACAATCTGTGGGGGTTGTGCTTCTCGCCACTTGTGGGGCTGGGGGTATTATTGTTTTTCTTGGTTGCCCTAATTTTCTTTATATTTTAATTATTATAATTTATCCCCTTTTTTATATGTATGTCCCCGTAGTCCAATCCTCCCACTTAGCATCTGACTCGTTTGTTCTCAGAAGATTACCAGACTCAAAGGGGACCCCAATTAATTTAGGTATTTTTCCGCCGGATTGGCTGAGTTTCGGAATGACAGACTCCAACACATGAATGTGAAATAAAACAATGTTTATTAACATATCATACAGCCACTAGCAATAGCAGTTATTCAAACTGTTTAGCTGGTGACTTGTTATTTCATTAACCTTTATATGTGTAAATGTCTTGTTCAAACTCAATTGTTTCATCATCAGATATTCTACTCTAATACACATTATTATTCATTATGTCATGGTGTCTCTTCATGTTCTTTACAGGGACTTCAATAGGTCGTGTCATACACTTTACATAGATTCTTCCCACTCTTCTTCTGAACAGTCTGTATAATAAACCAACAACTACCCGCCAATGAACTGGCTCACAAAAACCTTCAGAGTCTCAATTTGTAAGAAAATTTCATTTATTCAATCAGACACCCTTTCTGCAATCAGGTCAACAGGAAATATTAATCAATTCAATTTAACATTACCCTTCAGAACAGTTAATCCTCTATACCTTTATATATCACTTATTAATGAGCCCCTACTCAAATCAGAAATACTCTCCACAAATCAACTCATAATAAATTGAAATTTCAACCTTCAATTTCATACATATTATAAAAACCTTTCCCAACTTTAAACAATTCTCAGTTATCTATTATACCCTCTCCTTCCAGTAAGCATTTATATGAGGGGCTTCACTTCAAATTATAGGCTGCGTCCGTCTTAAATACATTACCCCTTTATTCATATATTCATTACTTAAATATACACATTTTTTCTCCTAAAGTCCCCTCCTTAATAAATTAAGTACACCTATTTCGGTAAACTCTCTAGCACTTACGTGTTTGGCCTGGAACTTCCCTCTCTGCTCGGCTTCCTTTCATACCGGTCATTCAGGTACTGGAATGCGGGGGCGCTCATTTGGGGATCTCGGTGATTATGGTGTTTCCCTACCGGGTACTGCACGGCTGGAATCAATCAGTGTCGCATACTCTTTACCGGTCAGCATTTCTTCTTCCGTGGATAGAGGGGTTTTCGAGTAGGTCAATGGTTCGACCACTCATTCGACTGGCTTTGCCTATATAATTCTCAGGGTGTGATTCTTCCTTCTTCCTCACTACGGCTTCCATGTTTACAGGTGAACATTGCTGCTGACTGTCGGGATATGCCGAATTTCTATCACTGCTTCCATCTACCTCAGGTCTGCAGCTATCACCCAAATTAGACTACTGCTCTGCTTAGTATCGTTCTCCAACTCCTTCAATTCATTCTCCAGACCGCTCCGTGAACTTCTTCAGCCTCCTCCGAAAACTTCTTCCGAATCTCACGAAAACTTTTCCAGAATGCCCCGAAAACTTCTTCCGAATGCCACGAAAACTTTTCCGAATCTCTCTCTCAAAATTCCCTCTATTTTCTTCCTGGCCAATAGGAGATCTGCACATCCTTTTTCCTGTGTTCTCATTTGTCTCCTCTCCTCTTCCGTGGGCGGGTCTTCTTTACTCTTTGTGTCCCCACTTCCGTGGACCTCGAACATACGAGAACAATCCAGAAAGAGAAGCGGAAGTTCAGGTCAACTGAGAAGCGTCACAGCTCCTCCCGTGACCTCACGCGCGCACACCTGGTGACGTCGCCTACCTCTAATAGCGTTTCACCGTGAAATCTTTAAGAGGGCCAGCTTAAGCACTCTTGGCCCTTACTATGGTGCATCTGCTTCTGTCTTAATGGGGATTTGTCATGGTATATTACTTTTACTGACTCGTCAAAGAACTTCCATACAAACAAGCTACAACTAAACGGGGAGTGATTGGAAGGTATTTTTGAATTCCAGTGCTACTTAACTCATGTTGTTTTTACCAGAAAACCACTATTCGTATTACAGTTAAATTCTCATAATATTTAACCATTTTTATTAATTAATGTAAGGACGGGTCCTTACAAATCCTTTTTCCCTTACAAAATACTACTCCTCTAGCCAATTATCAATTAAATATCTACTCCTTTGTTTTTTTCTTTCACAAACATATACAACTTTGAGATACATAAATTCTCCCTAGAGCACTTATACGACATAATCCTGAGCATAAAACATATATTCTACACAATGCCATTATATCAGAGATAGATAGTATTTCTCTCTCTCTCTCTCTCTCTCTCTCTCTCTCTCTCTCTCTCTCTCTCTCTCTCTCTCCCCCCACCTAACCCAGTTTCTTCTATTTATTAGTGTTCTAGGCCTACCTCAAGCTATCCGTCGGCAAAGTTAACAATTATCAGTCCTGAGCGGATTCTAACAATTTACCTATATAATTGCTGGGGACTTACTTTCCCTTGCCCTTTCTTTATTTCACAGCCACCAGTAGATTGATCTTCCACTTCTGATCTTTTTACACGGCCGTCTTCTTTGTACCTGCTTACAAATATTTCAGGCATTCCTTTCCTAGATTCTCCTGTCGAGAAATTGATGGGCGATGGTCTGCGTCCATTTATTTGCTTAATATGATGAGGCTTTAAGCATTCAGCAGGCCATTCATCAGACACACTTCTCAATTTTTTTGCGACTATCTTCACTCCTCCCACCTTTACATCAAACACAGGCATTTCTACTTGATCATTCTTTCGGACACGACGTTAGAACATTATTTTTCAGACATTCACAAACCAAAATTTTTTTCCCGACGATCCCTTTCTCTTCATGCGCCTGCTTTTTGTTTCCATTCTCCCTCCTTCTTATTAACCAATCACAGTCATCTTCTCTTCCAGCATCCCAACTGTAATTCGTCCTTCATCTGAAATCTTTGTTTTCTCCGTGTGCTGTATGGCTGGGCATCTCCCCCCCCCTAAGTACAAGGTTGCGGACCCACTTCCTTCTGGACTTTCTTCTAACTGTACTTTCCCTTAATCCGGTTCGTTCTCCTCATAGTCAGAAACAGACGCCCTTCTGTTTCCCAAATGCATTCTAGGGTCAGTTTAATTGTATGTACCAGAAGCTTAAGTTATTTTCCATTACTTTACACATGCATAGGGTTAATGGCTAATTTGGGAAGGTGACTTTATTCCTTTCCCAACATATCTTTCCTGCCATCACCTGCATTCCGAACCATTATTGTTAGAAATCAAACTTGCTATCCATTGTCACATTCCAATTGTTCTGTACTTCCCTCATATGGCATAACTAATTAGCACTTCAAATGAATATCTGTGCTGATTTAGATGCAAAAGCACTTGGCTTAACCCTCCCTGTTTAAAAATAATTAATTTGAAAAGACAGAAATTTATTATTCTAGAGTTGTAAGATTGGGATCTTACAGAGACTAATTCAAATTTCAATCTATTGAAGTTACTAACTGGAAAATAGTACTTAGGTATTGTGATTAAAAGCCAAAATAACAGAATGATGCGCATTTGTAATACCCCTGGAAAATATTCTTGATGCATTAGTAAAGTTAAAAGCCAGTTTAGTTGAATATAATATGCCGTTATATGAATGTGCCTATCGGTGTACATCAACCTAACATTAATCCAAATTGGGCCACATAACGACTCTAGCACCATCAGTCCTTCATTTGGGTTTATTGCGCTCAGACCAGGCTCATCTGCTCACCGCACTGTAACCCAGATGGCCAAATTTAATCCCAGCAGTAACTAATTCTTACAGTTCACTTTGGAAACATACCTATATACAAATCTACTATAATTGGTCTGATACCATCTCGGTTATACTACTTTCCTTTATAAATTTCTCAGCAAACCTATAAATATAAATTTGGAAGTATAAGTTCTCGTATATTATTTGCCATAAATAGCAAATTGTAACAAAAATAATATCTCAAATACACATGTAAAACACACACCAGCTTTCCTCCACCCAGTGTCGATTCAGTCCAGTTGTTAATAAGTCTTCCCAAGCGCCAGAAGTTAGTTTCTAACGCAACTCAGGGCTACAACCATCTTGTTGGGAGGTTGTATATATATAGTTAAACCACTGGGCATACGTTGACTGTTATGCTGCAGAAAGGCCACGCTAGTCCTTGCCCGGTGGATAACATTATAAAAGTTAGTATAAATATTACACCATGTAGGTGCCCTCGTGGTACCACAGTTGGTAGAATCACAGTCCTCCCCACGCCCGGTGGAAAGGACATGAGGTAGAGCCCTGTGAATGAGAGGAGCAATTTTTATGGGCCTTTTTCACAACCTGGCTGAATTAGTCGGTCTCGGCGAGGGTCATGGTTTTTCGTTCAGTAAACGGCAAATCGACCATAGAACACACGCATTTTACAAATATTATTTATGGCGCAATATGGCGTAAGTTGCCAATGTCTAAAACCCTATAAGAACAACATCGTTTAGGCAATTCATCATACAGCGTCTCTCATATATATATATATAATTAAGTAGTTAAAAAATAATAAAAATGCTACAAAATATAATAAGAAAATAAAGTGCCTACTACTGGCATTAATTTATATTTATATATATATCAGTGATTATTATATATATATATATATATATATATAATTATTATATTATATATATAATCAGTTATATATATATATATATAGAGAGAGAGAGAAAGAGAGATGTTTCTTTCTGTGTGTGGGTATATGTATTAACACTGGGGTTTCTAAAAAGAAAATTCAGTTTTCAGCTCGACTCTATTCTCATTCTTACATAAATATATAAAAAATAAATTTATTTATCATCAATTTACTATACATAAAACGAATAATTTGACCAGTTCCAGAGGGCCCGTTACGCGGATCCCGTGGTATTGGTCTACGGACCCCTAAGAGTCTGCGAACGGGAAACGCTGATTTAAGCTATAAGTTTTATATGAATTAGTGTTTAATTCTTAAAAAAAACTTAGGTGTTAGTGAGCACCATTAGGGAAAAATGCCTTAAATGAAACTAGGTTATAAATGCACCCGCAATTCAATAATGGAGCCTAAATTACATAGGACCCTGCACTAAAAATTAAGTTAAATAATATGCGTGTAATATTGTTAACTATAGCATTAATGTCATATATTAATAGCACTAATTTAAAATCAAATAACATAATAAATAAGCTTAATTCGTTGTAGTAATAGAAAACGTAAAATAACAAATAATAAAGTATATGCCGGGTAGGTATAAAGAAATTTCTCCTATTCAGGAGACCCACTGTCAGAACCGTTAGTTATGTCATTTAAGGTATGGGGAAGCGATTTGTAGAAGAAAAAAAAGTTCAAATTTCCGCCACCAGAGAAAAGAGCGCTGCACATATTTAAAAGTTGTGATTTACTTCAAGACACGCTGCTTACGCAAATGACATCCTGTTAGATAAAAGCAGAAAGGCCATCGCCACCGTCAAACATTATGGCTCTTACAAAAAAAAGGAACGTGCTCTTTTAGTAAAACTGTTCTACCAGAATAATAGTAACGCTAATGCAACATATCGGAAACTGAAAAAGTTTGCATAGAGCACCCTTGACATTGTCAGTGGGGCTTCGAAAACTAATAAACAAATTTGAAGCGACCGATCTGGGAGTTAGGTGTAATTCCAGGCAGGAGACTGGACGACCAAGTATCGGAACGGGTGTAGTGGATGAAGTAGCAGTCGCAATGGTCAGAATGCGAAACACTACCAGTCAGTAGTGCCTGCCAGAGGCTTGTCAAGAGACTCGAACCTTCCTTGGTCTACTGTGCATAAAGTGCTTCGAATAATTTTACGCTGGTTCCCGTACAAGATTCACGTAGTGCAAGAAATCAAGTCTTGTGATCAGCAACAACGAATAAACTTTACTCTACGATTTCTGTCTCTTATGGAACTTGACGATACATGGGCTCAAATGATCTTGTGGTGTGATGAGGCACATTTCACTCTTCATGGGGCTGTAAATGCACAAAACTGCCGGATATTCTCGTCCAGCTGCTGTGCATGAAGGACCACTACACAGTTCGTACGTTAGTGTGGTGTGGATTCACAGCAGAGTTTATAATCGGACCATTTTTCTTTGAAGAGTCTACACCTCATAGCCAATTAAGGTAACTAGTGCACGGTACTGCGCTATTCTAAGAGATCACATTATTCCCGCTCTGCAAGAAGGGCAATGCTTGGAGACCGTACTGTTCATGCAAGATGATGCTCCTCCCCACGTTGGTCGACAAGTGAAGGAACTGCTCCGTTCAACATTCGGAAATCATTTCCAGACACTTTTCGCAGTTCTGGCCAGCCCAATCAGCAGATCTCAATCCCTGTGATTTCTGGCTATGCGGATACCCGAAAGACAGTTTTTACCGTGGCGGCATACAGACGCTTTTCGATTTGAAAGCAAACATTAAACAGCATGTAGCCAATTGGGGATCTCAATGAGATGCTATGCGGAACTGTGTCACACACACAGTCCATTTTCAGAATGTCATCTCAAGTGAAGGAAAGCACATAGAACAATATCTGTAAATTTCTGAGTTCTGATATTAAAATCTAATCCTAAGTATTCCATCTCATGTTACAGTTCTAATTTCTCCCCTTGTGGCGGGAATTCGAACTAAATTTATTTCTTCTACAAATCGCTTCCCCGTACCCCAAATCGGTGGGTATGTCACATACCCACCGATTCTAACCGTTTTGACACTAGGGTCTCCTGAATAGGGAAACTTATTTTAAAACCACCCGGTCTATTTATAATCGCTTCATAAAATAACAAAATACAATACAATATGATATTTAAAATAACAAATAAAAGTAATTTAGTAATAGATGTTGTTTCATTTTTATAGCTACAATTGGTAGCTATAAAAATGAAACAAATATCAATGAAAAGAAAAATATAAAATTTAATAGTCTGATGATTAGAATACTAGAGAAGAGATTTTTCGTTATAGTGCAATAAATTAATGATTAATTAAAATTCAAAGATTATTCATAAACTACGAAAATCCAGCAGCTGATGTAACAACAGGAATTAATATTATCTTAATATAATTTCAACAATTTACGATATATGCGTATTTGCGCTTATCGTAAGTCTGCACTGCAGGAGAACCTTTGTAAGTACAAAGGAGCAAATACGATTCTATTCCTCTGATGAGCGGTAGCGCAGCCGTGCGGGGCCTATGCAGCGTAGTATGTGTATAGTATGCAGCGTAGTAATGAAATAATGAAAATAAGCGAATATAAACATACTATCAGGTTTTACCGCCGATTGTAAACTTGTACGTAATTAAAATTATTGCACATATGAAACCAAATTTGGTGTCATTAGAAAAAAGTGTAAAGTTGGGGTTTTGAGGGGCCCTTCAGAAGTCGGGGCCCAGGGCGCGCGCCCGGTGCGCCTGCCGTTAAATCCGCCTCTGGTATTAAACAAAGTTCGTCCAGCAGAAAGATTCTGCTGGACGAAATAAAGAGAATCTTTCATTGACTCACGAAGTTGGTTCGCCTTCGTCAAGAAAACGCGCTTTCATCGCTACAAAAGATAAAATGTTAATAATTGCAGATCGATCGCAAGAAGTAAAATAGATGAAAAGTGGATCAAATGAAAATGACAGAAATAGTAGAATCGAAGGAACGTCTGTGTCTGTCTATTTTATTCTAGACAGAGATATAAAGACATTCTTTTCAGCACGGTCTTAGTTCTCACAGTTGGTGCCAGCTTCGTCTTTTCAGGGTTTCCTCGGTATTGCTTTCAGACAAATAGGCGATTACTAAAAGAGAATCTTTGCTAAAAGCGTGTGTGGAGACAAGATAGTGCAGGTGGCTTTGGTATTGTTCGCTAATGGTGAGGAAATAGGCCTCTTATATGTGCTGTATCTCCATCATGCTGACTAGAGCTTGCTTCGATAGATGAGTTGCAGAAATTCTCAATCTATCGAAGAAACTTAATCTATTGGAAAAGAAAAAGGCGACAGTTTTGCGAGAGAGAGAGACTATAACTGACATCTGTCGGAGCGATAGCTATCAACGTCTATTTAGGAGAGACCCATGGGATGAAGGACAAGATCTTTTCACGAATAGTCGATTGATTGTCAGACGCATAAGAAATGCATGTAGTTCTTAGTTGTTTGCTTGGAGTATGACTCAATTATTTAATGCTAAGAAAGGTGTTTCAAAGATTGGTACCCGCGGCTGTTGATAGATGAACAAAGGACATAGCATCTGCAGAAATCAAGCCGCTTTTGAGAAAATTTCTTTCTCAGTTTGGGGAAGAGGATGTTCCTTTATCCTTGAAAATTATTGTGGATGGAACGCAAGCTCGTTATAATCTAAGAATAACCTGGGATCACTCAATTTCAACAAGAAGAAATTTCGTACCGTTCTTATTTTCGATAAATTAATATCTATTTTTTGAAACAATTAAGACAGAATGCACGCAAAGTTGTGTCGGTCGTTGTATCATTATGTATCTCCAACTTTTTCAGTTGCAAGTCAACCATTGGAGATGCTTCAACGGAACCTGTTATACAGATCTGTGTCCCAGTGATTTTGTTTATTCCTAAAATTGAAGGATTTCCCTTCGAGAAAAATTCGTGGCGTTCAGTTACACTCCTTTTCAGTTTCAACTGTACTGCTGTACGAAATGTCAGCAGCCTCAAAAAAAAACATGACTGTCAATCGATGAATGACTCGCTGTAGAAAATAAGGCCAGGCGTTCTGTAGTTTCCTCAGAAACAATCATTGATGGGAGCAAAAATGATCATTATTATTATGTAGGATTTCAGCAGCCCGAAAATTCAGAACGTCCCTTCAAAACAGTATGCTGGAACAGCGACCCCCTCCCCTCATAATTTCTATTGAATGCAATACACTTAGGAATAAGTTCTGTTTTTTAGGGTTTGGCCGGGTTTAAACTCTTCATTCTCCAGTTTTTGCTAGCCATCCGTTGTACGTCGTGACTTCCATGATGAAGGAATATTTTCATCCAGAATCCAACCTTTTTATGTACCACTAGTTGAAATGCATTTCAAATACTTATAACACACAAACAAAAAAATGAAAATAAGTAGGCTCCCGAAATACGATGAAAGAAAGGAAGGTAGAATATATATAAACAAATTCAGGATTTCGAATTTTTATAGAAAATAACTGAAGTGAAATATAATATGTGAAAAATACTGACAAAACAAGGAAGAGACGAAGATATTCTAGCAAGACACAAAAATAAGCAGACAATAAAAATTTTCAGAATAATAAAAATAATGAAATTGTAAACGATGTATTTTTAAATTGGGAATATTTCCCAACTAATTAACGCCCCATTTTTTTTTTCGATTAAACTTTATTGAAGAATATTCAGAAATAGAAGAATTCGAATTTCAAGAACAAAATTTTCTTTACTGTTTTTGTTGCTGATGTTAGATTCTAAATCATTGCTATGCAGAACTGGTTTTTCAGATTTTATATACGATGCGGCTGAACTAAAAATATCAGTATCTAAGGAAGAATTAAAAATGTCTAGAAATTCAGTATAGCTGAAAATGTTAATAAACAGATTAAGAAAATTTTCAAAATTTGATAATTTTGAAAATCAAAAACAGTATTGGAGGCCTTTTCAAAGAGTAGATGCGTTGATTTTATTTTTTGTCGAATATAGTCACGCCTTAAAATTATTCAAAAACGTAGCATGCACAGAACAGTACAAGCAAAGTCGTTCGTAGGCTTATTGAGCTTAATTCTACTATTGATTAAATTTTATTTATTTATTCAAATGCGATGATACATGCCAAAAATTGTACGTATTTCTGCGTTCAGTTTTCAAATTATTTCAGTGACTTTCCCGAAATATAATCCATTCCCCTTTATTACTTTGACGATACCCACCACTGAGACAGCAAGGTTATTAGATAAGTGAACTTCAGGAAACGTAGAAAAATTAAAATTCGAGTATTACGAGCCTTGTAATATGGTTCTGCCTTTTCCGCCCTGAATAGTTGAAGAAAGTAAGTAAGCACGATGCTATCAATTTTTTTTTCATCGATTAAATTCGGCCCATTAAATCGAGGTGTGTCATCCAAAGGATGGGGGAATATGCGTTAAAACTAGAAAGAGATCCATTATTTTCGGAAGAATTGAAAACAGTGAATCTTGCGGTATGCAAGCAATCTTAATTTGACCTAAGTTTCGAGAGTACCCTAAGTTACTCTTCGAAGATGATGCATGTAATGGTGATTACTGGTTGATTGATTATTTTTTTAAGATAATAAATATATATATATATATATTTTTTTTTTTTTTTTTTTGGTCGTAGTGTGTTATTTCTTTACATTTAATATATTAAGGTTCATTGGGTCTTTACCATATGTTATGCCCATATAAAAGCATGTTGTACATTATTAAAAAAAAAAAAAAATATATATATATATATATATATATATATATTTTACGCAGAAAATTCCTCTATCTGAGATCAACCAAACACAGCATCGAATGAAAAGGTATCTTAGTAATCTCTCCAGTCTCCGAACCCAGACTGCTCTATATGAGGGACAAGTAACGAACTCACTAATTTTCAAGGAGTATGTTGTTGCATTGCTGTAACCAATGGTTTACCATTATGTAACCATTTAACCAATGGTTAAAGTACAGCAATGCAAGAAAGATATAGTTTACATAGATATAGACGAAGCCTCATTTCAAGAAAGATGTAGTTTACTTTACAAAAGTAAAGATTGTACATTCCTTCTGGGTGCTGCAAGTTCAAATGTCACAGAGCACACTCTGTGACATTGAAATTGAAGCACACAGAAGGAAGTTATCGGCATGATTCGCAACGCACGCAAATCAGCAGGTGGATGGGTTGGGCCGATATATACAAATGATTAAAATACGGGACTAGTCGGGCATAACCTTCGACCGAAATAAAAACGGACGTAGAGATCGTGGAGTTCAAAGCAACGCGTGTATGACGCAATTAACAGACTTTAGTCTCGCAGGAACCGATCTCAGAGCGTAAAGAGATTGTAGGGAATGCCGAAACTTCACGTTCGACCCCATATAAGCAACTTGACGACTTCCACAGAGAGCGAATTATGACTTCGAGATGCTGGATGATCGCTTCATAATGTAGTGGAACGTGTGGACCTTGACAATGCCACAGTGCGCAGATGGTGGCAACAGTGGCTGCGGGAAGGTACGACTGCTCGTCGAATGGATACTGGAGAACGACGGAAGACTGCAGAACGGGAGGGTAGTCGTAACCGTCGACACGTTTGCACCGTACCTACAGCCACGCTCGCTGCCATCCATCGAGCTGTGACATCGGCTGGCTATCATCCCGTCGAACCATTGTACGCCGACGCAGAAGTCCCCGCAAGATATGCCAGCCATTATGCCATTTACCTCTGACCGCTCTCTAGTCAAAAGCGTCAGAATGGTGCTGTGCATGGGCCACCAAAGATATAGGATGGCGTCAAGTAGTCTTCATTATTGTTAAGACTCCTATTGCTAAGACAGTTTAAATTCCAGGTACCTTTTAAAAAAAAAAACATCTGACGAGATTATCGTACTGTCTTTCCAAGCCTTCATATGTGTTGTACTGTCTTTCTATATCTTCATATGTGTTGCTGGGGGGTCACGTTTCCACTTTATGATAATATCATCGAAAGTGGACGTTGGGTTATGTAGGCTGTCAGCAGTTACACCAACAGTGTGGCATCAGATAGTAACACCCTCTGGAAATTTGTCAACTCGACTTCCCGTGCCATGGTAAGAACTTGTAACGTGAGACTCATTTATCCTCCTTATATACTGGCCTAAATTACTTGTTTATCAGGGGAGATACAATGCACTACGAAAACAAGGGTGCCCTTATGCGTTTTGGAGAGTAGTGTATGTCTTGAAAATTTCCATACTGGAGATAAACACCGTCTATTTTGATTAATAAAAATATCTTAGCAACTTTGTTCTTGCTGAAAACTCAATTTTTATATATTTTTTCAAGAAGTAAGTAATTTAATTTCTCCAGAAATAAGTGTGATCATTCACAACAAGTGACTTTCGAATGACTGAGGATTATATGCGAAATAAATCTTAAATAGTTGGTCTTATGAAGATTGAGGTGCGAACAAAAAAAGAACACAACAGAATTTCCTATAGATATTATGTTGTTCTTTTTCAGTTCACAAATTGTTAAATATGATGTACTGAAGCCCATATTTATCTATAGTTGAGGATATCTGCAGAATCAGTGGTTGAAGGAAAAATAAGCGGTTGAATAGGCTGGACCAAAAAGCAATCACGTTTTTCTAAGCAAAGTGATTATTTTGTTTTCCCCTTAGGCGAATAATTCGGAACGCATTAACACATTTCGGGAAAAACTGCATACAGGAATTTTGCCAGTAGAAATGGAATTGTATTTATTCCACTTTAGAAATAAATTATCATATCCGTCTTAGTTGATGTATACAAGTCTCAAAGCCGCATTTCAAGAAAGATATGGTTTATAAAAGAGTAAAGGAGGAGAACAAAAGACCCTCACTTCGCAAGATGTGTAACGCTTAGAAACTAATCATCCATTTGGGGACCTGATTGAGATATTCAAGTAATTAAAAGGTTTCAGCATACTTAATTCTGTAAACATATCTTTCTTATTATATGAAGAAAACAAGATAAAAGATTCAAATTGGAGAATGATAATTCTGGACTCTATGTAAGAATGGGTTATCGCCTAGTCTTACATAATCAGAATTAATAAAGATTAAAGGAGAAATATATAAGATGTAAAACCAGGTAGATATATCATTTTTAAAGGTAGATGCTAAATGTACTTTCCTTTTGAAGATCACAGAATTTTGTGATTCACAGAATCACAAAATTCTTCTGTGATCTCCTTTGGAGATCACAGAAGACAAGGAAGATCACTTCGTTGCAATTGCTTACGGTAACACATAACCAGTGGCACATTTCATTTTGCCTCATCTTAAGGCTACCCCCAGAAAAAAAATTATGACTTATCTGCTTATGTGTTATGTCCATAAATTCTGTACTCGATTTGTCTGTTTTGCTGGATTAAAAAAACCCTCATTTCTAGGGAAATAAAACACTCCTGAGACCGACTAACTCTGCCATTCCGTGGCGGAGTTAACCGGTCTCAGGAGCCCTTTTCCACTCGGCGTGAGGGGGCGGTGATTATAACCACTGTGCTACACACGCAGACAAATGAGCGACAAAATTAATAGGTAGTTATTTTTTATACCTACTTAAGGAGAGAGAGTTTCAGGGTTGGTGGGAAGTGTGACCACGCAGTTTGTTGCTCCGTGTTTAGTGCAAAAAATATATATAGTTTAAAATAGTTTGTCGCGATGCTTGGTTTCCGAGTTTTGAAGGTCTGCCTATGACACTTAACTGTTCACATCACCTTATAGTAATTGTTCAAAATGTCCATCCACCTTCTGCCTGAATACAGGCCTCACATCGAAGTCTCATGGACTCGCGAAGACGATGATAAATTCCTGACATGTTTCGTATTGTCTCAGAACCTGCCACAATTCGATTGAGGAGAGTTTCCACATCAGCTACCGGGGTCGAATACACCAATGACTTTAAATGACCCCACAAGAAGAAATCTAGTGGGTTTAACTCAGGTGAGCGTGGTGGCCAGGCAGCTGGTCCACCTCTACCTATCCACCGACCAGGAAACCTTCCAATCATGTAATTGCGGGCTAGGTGGCTGAAATATGCGGGAGCGTCATCGTGCATAAAGTGTGCTTGTTGACGAATATCAGTGGCGTGTTGTCCAAGAAATCAGGCATGTTGTTTTCCAGAAAGTTTCTGTACGCCTGCCCTGTGAGTTTGTTCGGAAGTACATGGGGCCCAAATACCTTATCACCAAAACACCCGCCCAGATGTTGAGGCTGAACCACTGTTGGTAATGTGATGGAAGAATTGCATGTGGGTTTTCCTCAGGCCCATACATGCTTATCGTGAAAGTTTTGGATTCCGTCTCGCGGGAAATGTGCTTCATCTGTGAATATCACTAATGCAGGAAAGTGAGGTACCACACCGCTGCAAGAACCACTGGCAGAACATTACTCGCGCAGGGTAATCTGCTGGTGACAAGGCCTGTACCCGTTGCAGATGGTAAGGATACAGTTATTCTCGCAACACTCTCCAAATAGACAAACGTTGAACAGCCAGTTGTATTGCTTTTCTGCGTGTGCTGATTCCAGGAGTGGCATGCAGCATCCAAAATCTCCTCCTCTATTTCAGGAGTCGTAGATCTTGGTCGTCCTCTGTCGGCAGCACGTGGTGTAAAGGTCCCATGTTCACAAAGGCGGCGATGGGTATTTGGTATGTTGAGGGTCTAGAGGCTCTTGGGATTTCTCCCATCTCCGCGGCGTTCTCTGTATCGAGTGACAGTATCCTGTCAGCTAGCCAGGTATTACCAGTAAGGAATCAGTACTCTGGCAGGTCCTGCCACCTACTTTCCTGAGATTTCAGTGGCTAGGACCTATAAAAAAAATGCTTTAATCGCTGTTGATGCTTTGGATTGGTCATGGAGATTTGCTTTAAGAGCGAAAAGGGATTGTACGTTGGATGAGTTTTTTATTTTTTGACGAAAAGGAGGCGCCTCCGTAGCCAGGTGGGAAGGAGCAGCAGTGCGTAGCACAAGCTTCTTGATTAGACCGGGGTTTGAGCCTGTCACCACCAAATACGGAGGATTTGGTGGTGACCACCGCAAATCCCGGAGCAATATGGCCTTAGTTGCTAATGCTCCTAAAAAAAAAAAAAAAAACCAAAAAACAAAAAATTGATGGAAAGGGTTGGGCAAGCAATTTTGGTGTAGTTACAATTTTGACATGTGGGGCTGTGCGCTGTGAAGGTAGACAGATTTGGGTGTGGAGGAAGAGTGGAGGGTAGAAAAAGAAGAAAGGGCCGTTAGAGAAGGTGGCCCCCAAATGTTCAGTGGGCGTGCTCATGCCACACCAAAGGGAAAGTGGGTTTGACAGGGAAAGGAGGGGACAGGGGTGTCTCCCCCGCCAGAAAAATGGAGATAAAGCAGGCCCGGCAAGGTGTCGGACCTGGGTCGGCATTTGGCTAGTTGACAGCAAGGCTGCAATCTAAGTCGTTCACTTTGACTCTCCAGGTGGTGGACTTAGTCTCGGCAGAGGCCAGGATGCGTCACCTGCACGTGATAGGTAGCTACATCTAGGTCCCAGTGTTTGTTCGCATCCAGTAAGGACTCAGTTGCTGTAGGTTGTCACCACCTCTTGTGTTCAAGTATTGTAGTCAATCAGCTGGTCTTCAATGGCCAGTTGTGTTCTTTGTGCCCATTCGGTGGTCCAAAAGTCTGAAATTTGTTTCAGGGTGGTGGAAGTGCTCTTTGCCTTGCGAAGAGATTTTGAGCGAAAGCCTTATAATTTTCTTCTTCCTGCAGCACTATGTCCTCCTGATTTCTAAGGATGGAGTGTAGTTTGGTAAACAGCAGGCCACGGAGGTATTCATTGATATTAGATTCGTAGAGCAGGTGCTCCCAAGTTTCTTCTTGTCCACATCTACAGTGCGCTATGTCTGAGATTCCAAAATCGTGTAGCTTTTTCCTGAAGGAGCCATGCCGTGTCAGCAGGTAAGTGGTATGAAGTCCAGGAGAGTACCAGATCTGGGAAATAGTGTAAACACGTCCCATGTCGGGTATGAAGCTTGTAGTTATGCGGCCCTTAGTGGAATCATTCCACTGATTCTGCCACACTGTTCTCAAACAGACGTCTTACAGACGTCTGTAAGACGTCATTTTTCCTGTGGTCTAGTCAGAGTTGGGTCCGTAGTGTATCCCAAATGTGTGATTACCCTTCATTTGGTGTGTTAGTGCAGCAGCTCACGGCCGACAATTTCCAAGTCCAGAGGGAGACATCCCGCTAGGACCTGGAGAGCATGGGTGCTCACCGTGCAGCATGCTCTGGTTGTTGTGAGGAGAACTGTTCGATGGATGGTTTCCAATTTCCTTCTGTTAACAGCAGTGCTTGCCTTAGCGTAGCAAGCTCCCGCTGCATAAGCCAGTGCCGGGATAAAGAATGCATTGTAGAGGATGGCGAATGCCCTCTTCTTCAGACTCCAGTCTCTGCGTGTAACTCTAGCGAATAGTGCGGAATATTTCCTGAAATTTACTCTGAGGTAACTAAGATGCAGTGTGAAGTTCAAATATCTATCGAGGATAACGCAAAGATACTTGACTTCTGTTTGGCGTTTAATGGTTGTTCCATTTATCTTCATCTGGAGAGGCCTCCTGGGATCAAGGGAACCCTTGAGGAGTATTGAATGTGTTTTTTCCGATGAGATGTTCAGTAGGTTCCCATTTGCCCATCTTTGCAGCACAGAAATGGTATGATTTGCATTGGTCTCCAGCTGTGTCCTGCTATTAGCCTGCAGCATCAGTATAAGATCATCGGCGTATGCTTGAGTTCTTATATTAGAGATTTCCTTTGCCACTGTATCCAGGTCTGGAGACAGTGGCAAAGGAAATTCCTTTGTTCCTCAGTCTGGGGCTCAGTTTGAGGTAGGAATATATGTGGTCTAATATGTTGTAAATTGAGATTTCCAGGTTCTGATATAACTTTCCGGTGCAGTTTCGGTGGCTGTAACCACTTCCTCTCTTGGGAGCTTGTTAGTGACAACTGTATAGACAATTCCCCATGGGTCAGCATTTTCATTTGCACTGACCAGGGTTTCCCATATTTCTTTTTTCTTCTGCTTAATCTTGGCCTTGTAGTTATTTCCTGCCTCGCGATACTTCTGCCTTAGCTCGTCCACCTCCGCCTATGGCCAGATTCTGCGTGCTCGTTGGAATGCTTTCGGGCGCTATTTTCTCTGTGTCTGAGGTCAGTTAGTTGTGGTGACCACCAAGGAACAGCCCTTGGTGGCCGGGTGTTTCTTTTTTCTGGCTATGTCCGCTGCGTCCGTGATTAATTTTGTCACCTGCTGCTGGAGGTCATTTAAGTTTTGGCCTTCCCATCATCAGTGTCCATTGGCAGAGATCCCAGTCGGCCTTGGGAATGGCGTACCTTGGCGAGAGAAGTCTGACGATCTCTGTCTTGGAATTAGGGTTCGGTGCAGACTGAGGGTTATAACCCTGTGATCAGATGTGGTCCAATGGTCCTGCACCTCTCAGGGGGTGAGGTGTCCTGCTATTGTGCGGCTTACAAGGGTAAGATGAATGTTTGATTCACATGGATACCTTCAAACGTTTTCCTGTCTGAACATTTTCGTTCTGGGAACCTTTCGTTGTGCAAACGACGATCCTCCAGAGCATTGCCGTCCGCCAAACCGTACATAAAGTGCATATCCGCTTGGGCGCGCCTCCGTAGCCAGGTGGGAAGGAGCAGCAGTGCGTAGCACACGCTTCTTGATTAGACCGGGGTTCGAGCCCGTCACCACCAAATATGGAGGATGCGGAAAGGTCAGGGAACGACCACCGCATATCCCGGAGCAATATGGCCTTAGTTGCTAATGCTCCTAAAAAAACCAAATAACAAACAAACATATCCGATTTGAGTACATGGTCAGAATGGAAAACCACCAGATTCTGTCAGTACCTTTTGATGAAGGAAATCACCTACGGAAGATAAGACATTCCGGTTAATAACTCGGGAACCAAGCATTTCCGGAACTATGTTGATATAAAATACTTTTATTATCTACACATGAGGAACTCATTCCTGAAGTTATGCCTTATATTTTTGAGACACCGTGTATATATATATATCATAGTACATCATATATACATTCTTGATTCTTGTATCCTGTTCATAGGGTACCAAACGTACTTAATCTTGTTTTTATTTTTGACTTGGTGTATTATGGTCTAAGCTATCTATGTCCCATTAAACATCAAATCAATAAATACGTACTTAGTCAAAACTTAATAAAGAGACGGCACTCACCTCAATAATCCGTTGTGGTTATATGAATTAGGGAACAGTAGTGTGAGAAATCATTGATTGAACTAAAATCGGAGTTTAAAATTCGCGATTTGGAAAGCATAATTAAAAAAAAACAAAAAACGTAACCTAGAAGAGGTGGACTTGCACCATATCGTCCTCTAGTTGAGATTATTTATAATCCCAATAACATTGGGATTATTTTTTAAAGTTACGTATGTTAATTTGTTGCTCTTTAGTTATATTAGACTGGGATGTAAGACGGGAGTTTATGACAGCATTAGTTTCATGGAAAATGCGGTTTTTATCTGGGGGATTCCCGAGTTTAGCTTGTAGTTCTATAATACAATTTTCTCAGCCCCCTTTTCCGAAATATACCTTGCCACGGTCGAACATAAAACTCTTCAACCTTTTTCAGTAAATATTAAACTTTACATTCGTTATGCAGACGATGTTCTAATAATCGGGGACCAAAACACCATCAAAAATCTTTTTTACCAGATTTTTAATTCAATACACCTTAGAACAAGAGACTAAAACGCAATTCATTTTCTTAACTTAACCATATATAAACAAAATAACAGGCTGATGACGAAAATCTACAGGAACAAAAACAAATACAGGCCAATATCTACACTCGCTTTCATACTACCCCCTTAGCGTAAAAAAATCAGTCCTCTACAACCAAGTTTTTAATGCCTTCAAATACTGCCAATCACAGGATGATTTATCTTTTGAGCTAAAATATCTCGCTGAAAAATTTACAGCTAGGAAATATCCCGTTAAACTAATTCAACAAATCATTTCAAAACTGTTAAAAGTAAGGTTAGTAGTTTAAATGTTACCAAACCCAGTTATAAAAAATCCAACCCGCCCAACTTTCGCGTTGTCCTTCTTGCCAAATCGCTACATCATATCTTTGCTAACACTGATGTCTGTATAATTTTTTCTACTTATAATAAATTAGAAACCACTTTTAACAAATACAAAGAAACCCGCATGTACGATACTAAACACATCAATAACATAGTTTATTAATATCTTTATTGCAGGCAGTGAATGGTTACATGATTGCCTGATGCAATAATACCCATAACAGCGACAATGCTAGGGGTGTTTAATCAAATGTCAACCCGATTGTAACGCATGTTATATCGGGAGTACTACTAATAAATTTGGATTATTCACCATCGCAAACACACACATCTGTAGTTTTCGGACACAGCAAGGGAATACTGAACTGTCTCATGTCTGAAAACCCCAGGATAACTCGCGAGTTATTGTGGGGTTTTCAGTTTGCTCAATGTAGATCGCTCTGTAAACAGACAATATTTTATTCAGGTAACGGAAAACTATTGCATTAAGCTCATAACCACAAGCCCTCAGTTGATGCCGCAATAACCATCATTAAATTAAATTAAAACTATAAACTCCTCCTTGACGAAACCCTCGTAATAGAATGGTACCATTTGACGTCTTAAACACACTTCCAGTTTCCTTGTCTACCGTTTGGAATCTCAAACGAATTAAATTACCCTTTTTGCTCTTCTTTTTAACGCCAACTGTAGATGAATCTATCGAAAGTTAGTCGTTCTCGACTATTGGCCTTATTATTCCTTTTTTAATTTTAATATATTTTATTTATACAGTATTGTAATTGACAACTAGAGGACGATATAGTGAACCTCCCCCTCCTATAGGCTGTTTTTTTTTTTTTTAATTACGCTTTCCTAATCGCGATTTTTAAACTCTGATTTTAGTTCAATCAACGATTTCTCACACTACTGTTCATCTAACCACAACGGATTATTGAGGTGAGTGCCGTCTCTTTATTAAGCTTTGACTAAGTATATATTTCTTGTCACGAACTTCGGCATTATAAGCTTTTGGTAACTCTTTTTGTGGTTATAACATCAAATCAATTAATTAATCAATCTGGAGAAGAGAAGAGGGTGTTTTAGAAGTGATTTTTTTCACATCATAACCAAGCTAATCAGTCTCCATCAAGGACTGCATGGCTTTTCCTTCCGAGAACTCATTATACACAATTACCAATATGTAAAGATCGCAGCCGCCTTGACGTTTTATTTTATTTTTTCTAATCTTTATATAATCCTGACCATTAATTCAAAAATAACTTAACGCATATATGTCCTTCTTGCAAGGTCCGAAGAGATATTCAATTAAATTCTTCGTAATCAATTCCTTCGATTGTTAATGTTCATTTTAATTCACGAAAGACGATTTGAGTTAAAGTGGGATTTCCTATGAAAAAAATGCTATGCGAATGCCTTTGATATCTATATTGCGGTGCTAATAGCCACCAGTACAGAAAATGATGATTTTGATATTATTTAACTGTTTCATCCCATCGGTAGTCATTAAACACTAATTTCACCCACTAGACATAGCCTGTGTTTAATAAGGAGATGCCTCAACTCTGCCTGCTGAATCAACTGGGTTCGAGTCCTCCATTAAAGAGATTTATGAGAATAATGAAGTTACGACATAATTCCATATGCTAAATCGCCCTTACTTTATCTTTTACGTTGTTTGAATTATTGTATCATTATTGTGTGTCTACATAAATACAAGAATTATTCAAAGGTGCAATATATCCAACTTGGTTTTTTTTCTGCCCTTGAGTAATGCGGTGTTCATTGGAATTACAATAAATAATAATGCGCCCCAGAAAACTCTGGGGAGTTTTATTACCCAAATTGTTTTCATTACTTTCGTAATGAAATACTGCTCGAAGACACTCTGGAAGTAATGTTGAGAGCAATCTGGGTGATGGAGAATTTCTTTGTCATCTGTTCCTTCTCCCCTTATGATTTGTCACGCGGTTTTTATATATCCTCTTACTAGATAAGCTCATTGTAGATGCTCAGCATAACTTTCGGAATAAATTCTCATTCCCAGAGTTTTTTCTCTTTGGTCCATCTGTTACACGTGATGTTTTTATTATCTGAAGTGCTTTTTATAGCAATTAATGGTACGCGTGCAAGGATTCATATTACTTTCAGAGACTCAATTCCTAACTAAGAAGCACCACTCTCCGAATTTGTTTACTTGCTTCCTGAGATTACAAAAACTATACTTATCCTCAACCACGCTTTTCTTTAAACGTCATATATTGCTCCAAGGAAAGCCGGGATGTGCAATTGTTTTAAAATTTCCCTTTTCTAAGCATAATGGATGCATTTAAGCGGGTATAATCATTTTGATATCTTAAGTTCCTTGTTTATCTTTATTTCGTTTTTATGAAATATAAGAGAGCTTTACTTTCTTTTTTTAACACGTCGTAAGCGGCGTTGCTCCTCATACAATAACAGCCATATCTTCACCGGGAGCACTTCTTCACAAAGGAAGTACCATCCTTTATCTCCTCAACCATTATTCTTATGCTCCATTAACCTTCAGGGTTTTTCTTTTATCTCTTTTCTCGCTGTTTTTTCTGAATAAAAATAATTTTCATATTTTTAGTGATTTTAGAAATAAGATATTTTTTTATTGTTAATTCACGAGCTAAAAGCTTCTTTCTTTCTTGTCGTTATAGCTTATTTAACCCTAGCACGCTACAGTCTTTGTACGCGGATTCCTTTGTACACGAATTTCCAAGGGGTCATTCTCTCACCGTAAATATTAGCAATTTTCTCTCTGTTACTTCTCTTATATCTTTCATCATTTTATAGAGATAAGAGAATTTGCAGCTTTAAAATACACAAAATTATTTTGTGTACAGTAACTGAGTCGTAAAAATGCTAAAAAGAATTTTATGTTTTCAAACCCAGAGAAGTAATGAGTAGAGTTACTTCTCTGGGTTTGAGTCCTCGAGTGACATCAAGAATTTCTCAAGGTTTCTCAAACGCAGCTCAGTTAGTTAGCCTGTATGAAGCAGAGGGAGGGAGGTTCCTGCGCGAGTTATTCTGGGGTTTTCAGTTTGCTCAATGTAGATCGCGCTGTAGACAGACAAAATTATATTCAGGTAACGGAAAACTATTGCATTAAGCCTATTTCTAATTAGTCTGGGAGCCTTGCAATCCGGATCGGGGAAGTTTTTTGTAAGACCGGATCACTCCTGAGAAAAGGAATGATGACGCGGATTATCTTCAGTTTTTTATTTACCTTTCTTCTGACTCAGTTTTTTTTCTTTTTCGTTTCATTACAGCAAGGTTGAAACTCCGATGCCTTCTTTACACTTATCAAAACTAATAAGCTCTATCTAGTAAATTATACAATATGCAAATACATTTTAATTGCGATTTATTTATATAAACTGCGTCTTTAATAATATTAACTTGCAATCATATAAAAATATTGTCCCAGTGTCACGCAAAACGAATCGGAATAATGATAATATAAAGAGAATTAATGACTGTACTCGACGCTAAGGATTGCTTTTATGCTCAACTTAGACAAATACAATTATTTATTTATTCAAGTAAAGGAAAAGGAAAGGTTACATCTACCCTTAGACAGCATTTTTTTTTTTTCTAGGAGGGTTAACATAACAGATTAACAATATATACATTGATATAAAGGATATAGATAAATTAATTACAGCAGGCTAAGATAAAGTTCAAGATAAGTGTTCTTGTTAACTTCAGCATCCCTCGAAGCATGGTGCGAGAGAGCAGGCAAGTTATTATTGTTATTATTATTAAAATCAGTTTATTTCCCAAGAAACCTTGGGTCACCCCGGGACGGCTCTGTGCCAGAAGGGTGTGAATGTTTACAGACTAAGGTGCGAGGAACACAATGTACAAGTTGTAGAAGGCTGTCCGAAGCAGCAGGGGGAGCTCAGTTTATCCTCAAACGCAAAAGCCTACGGAGAGTGGAGGGGACTTGAAACATCTAAAACTGCAACATTGCGTAGCTATTCGCAAAGACTTTGATCTGTAGATCTTGTCCACGCAAATCGCCTCGGAGTTAATATTTAGGTCGTTCAGGAGTCCAATCGTGTTTGCTGGAAACATGACTATGTTTGTTTGTTATTTGGTTTTTAGGAGCATTAGCAACTAAGGCCATATTGCTTCGGGGATATGCGGTGGTCATTCCCTGACCTTTCCGCATCCTCCGTATTTGGTGGTCACGGGCTCGAACCCCGGTCTAATCAAGAAGCGTGTGCTACGCACTGCTGCTCCTGCCCACATGGCTACGGAGGCGCCACACATGACTCGGAGCTGATTTGGTTGAGGGCAGGTTCAATTTTAGACGTTTGGTGATTAGTTGTTGTTCTGTTATATTTGGGTAGAATAATGAGCCTATCCATGATGGGAGTATCTAGTCTACCCGAAATAAGCTTGGAGAGAGTAATTATATTGCGAGTAGTGATTATTTGTTTCCAAGGGGTCATTCCATGCAGCGAATGCAGTATAGCCCTAGAGATAGTAAGGGGACCTGAAGTTCTATTGAGGGATCGCAGTAGCCAATACTCAAGTCCCAAGAACTGCTGCAGTAGGTGGAAGGAGCAGAGCACCAGATTTCCGATGCGTAGGAAGCCACTGGTACAACACAAGTTTGGACAAATCTAGGTATTAGCTCCTTATTGCCGTAACCAACCATCCCTGTTAAGCAGACCAAAGTGGTGCGAAGAATTTTTCTTGCTTCCTTGAAGTGCTCTAGAAAAGACAGGTTCGAATCTCAGACCAAACCGAGGTCCCTGTGGGAGTTGATAAGCTTGATTTGATGTCCATTTATAGAGACGTGCATTGGGCTTATTCTTTTTCTCTTTGTGATCACCCAGATAATCTCTAATCTAAAAAAGCGAAACCACTCGTAGGATTTGCTTTTAAAGTGATAATTTACAATTTGAAAAAAGATATCAACGTAGGCTCAATCTTAATAACGATATTTGTTTTTAAGTTGTTCTAAGCTCAAATCTGAGTGCCACACTCAGTCTCGGTCTCCAGCGGGAACAGAATATTCCCCGACATCGAACGCAGTATCAATTTTGTTGCATTACCTGATAAGATGGACTGTCCATATTTTTACTAATATGGACAGTCCATCTGTCCATATTAGTATTTTTATATTACGATTTCACTGTTATATAACGACAACTTTCAAACTTTCAATTGTGGTTATATAACAGTGAAATCTAAATATCAACAAATCTCTAGACAGGTTACATAGGAATACCCTCAGGCTCTATGCTGGGACCTCTTACCTGGAATATAGTTATTCAGAAAATTGGCCTTCGAAATCTTTTCAAAATGTTAAAACAATAGTTTATGCTGATCTTTTCTCTATTCTTCTAAACAGATATTCACGGCCGAATTTGGAAACTGCTGCTAACGCTGTTCTTGTGGACTTGAATACATGCCACCAAACTAAATGTAAGCCCCAATGAAACTAAAATAATTTTATTTAGATCAAAATTAGACATTACTCGGCCACCTCGGATTAGATTACATAACCTGAGCCATCCTATTGTTAAGGAGACAAAGTATTTAGGTGTTACCGTAGATGGTAAATCAAACTCCTATTACATTTGAACCACATGCATGCTAAAATCGAAATATTTACAAGAGCTGTCGTAAGAATTAGGAGTTCTGAGTGGGGTTTTATCCCCAAGAACAATGAGAATTTATTATAGCGCTGTTTTCCTTCCTGTGGTGACTTATGCTGCTGGTACATGGTTCCATATGGCGGTAGCAGTTAAATTTAGAATTGCACAGGTTTCCATGCGGAGAAAAATGTTATTGATTATTTTGGAGGTATCGTACTGTTTCATCTCTGGCATTGCAGGTCTTGACGGGAACCTTACCAATAGATCTTTATGCATCTTTTGTGGTTTAACATAGCGAATTTATAGACACATTTCCGTTTTTTTTTGTGTTATTTTTAAAATTCAAAATTCAACATTTCTTTTTAACAGTACATGGATCCTTTAATGAGAAACTTTTCAAATTTAATCTTTCAAGTTTTAATTTGTGTGGCCGCAGAAGTAAAGAAAACTGGCAACATTTATCATTTGACTGTCTTTGTATGAAAATTTTAGAGCTTCTTTTATACAAATATGGGAACTTTAGATCCTGGTTAAGGATCCATCCTTATTCAAGATCGCTGTAATTTGAATGCATTCCAGAATTTTGATCAGGAAGCCTTTAACAGAAGAGTTGTTTGACTTAATTTTCAGTTTTTAAGATTCTAACTTTTGTGTATGGACAATTGTGACGAGAATTAAAAATTTTGTTAAATTGTTTAGTACAATGACTGATGCTTTATAACCTTGTTTTGCCCATTACAATGTTTTATCAAAGTAATGCCATGGAACTGTAGCTAATATTTATTTCTGATCAGAACTTGGGGAATGAATTCTTAAATAAATTTTGAGTCAGTGGAAGTGTTCTGAACTATGGATGGTTAATGGAATCGGGATTAAAATTATCCTTTTATGGTAATATGTTACATTTTACGCTGTGTGGCTGCTTGATGTAGGCGAAGTTGCTGTACCCGTTCTTTTCTCTTTTTTTCTTCTAGGGTGGACTCTGAAGTTGTTTTTTCCAGTCCTTTGGAGGTGTTCCCCCCCCCCCCCTGAGGAAACTGCCTTACTTTTTGGCAACATCAGTTGAGACAGAATCTCGAATTTAGACATTCCATTTTTTTTCCATTTATTTGTACACACAAATTATTATATTTATATACAAAAGTTACAAAATATATATACAATTTTAAATACATTAACATTCTCGTTATATATATATATATATATAGAATATTATTAGAAAAAGTAAATCAATCCAATAATAAGAATACCATCAGGGACTTAAGAAAACGCAAAAAAAAAAAAAAAAAAAATTATTATTATCGATTTTTACCGACAATCTAGATGACTTCAACTGGGGCCAACCACCCAGAATGAAGGCAAAAAACGACAAGAAGTTCTCTGTTTCTGTAATGATCAATATATGCTAAGTAATTTAAATCTAAACCAAATATAAACCAGTATAGGCCGAATATAAATCGAATATAAATAAATCGAATGAAGATAATTAATTAAGAAAAAATTTTGAAATATTAGAATCAAAGGTAAGAAATATAAGTAAAATATAAATGTAAGCATATATTAATCATCGTTGACCCGACAGAGAACGTAATTTAATGATTAAATATATAATACATACTACATTTGACCGTATCTAGGACATAATGTAATAGTCGTCAAAATAATAAGTGGTGCCCCCTATGTGATAGATACGGTAAAAATAAATAAATAATTAAATTAACGCAAAGAGAAACATGCAGATAGTAAGAAGAAAAACTAAAGGAGTAGGAAAAATAGAACCTGAACTCCACAAAGGCGAAAAATAGTGGTATAGATAAGAAATAGTTTCTCCTACGTCTTCGGATTGCCCTAATAATTTCGGAGAAATAAAAATAAAGAGTGTAGGACAGCTTAAAGGCATTACAAGATATAAGTTGTGGCTCGGGTATGCCCGGGATCGCAAACCCGTTCCTATAGTAGGACCCTGAGCTTTTTTGCCTTCATTCTGGGTGGTTGGCCCCAGTTGAAGTCATCTAGATTGTCGGTAAAAAGCGATAATAATAATTTTTTTTTTTTTTTTTTTTTTTGCGTTTTCTTAAGTCCCTGATGGTATTCTTGTTATTGGATTGATTTACTTTTTCTAATAATATTCTATAGACATTATGGGTGTATTGCATGATTGCTTGCAACTGCATTAACCCATAAATATTAGTTATTGTCTTTTAACTTTCTTTCCTTTTATCACTAATATAACTATTAATATATATATATATATATATATATAATACTATATTATATATGACCACCTGGTGCATAGCATTGGTGTATCCCAGAATCTAGGGATACTCCTAGGCAAAAGCCCATCTCCACCTAGTTCATCTGTACAGCCGTAGAACCTCTACGAAGTTGGCTTAAAAACATGTGTGCGGTATTATGCCACCGCCGATACAAGGCAGCTGCTACCTGGTGCCCTTCTCTAGGCCCGGGGTTTACATTGTCTGTTTGTGCCGAATGTACAAGTCCCGCACCCACCGGAGGTAGTGCAATACCGGTGGGTGCTTATCTCCCTTCCTGAACTTGGAGCGAGCGAATAATTAAATAAAATGAAAATTGAATCACTAGTGGAGAAAGTTCCACAAGTTATCCTCAGTCCACCAAGAAACAGTAATTATTATATAAACAGATATATACAACGCTTGTTTTAAATATGCTCAGTCTCAGAATTTCTGAGAATCCGGAAAAAAATATATAATTAGTTTACGTACAATAGACTGTTTAACTACAGAAATACTCTTCAGAGAAAGACCACCTACAAATTACATTAACAGCACTATCTAGTCTGTCCGCTAGAACTTCGAAACTGCTGACATCTTGTCAATAGCAATTGACTTAAATCACCATTGATTAACATAAATCAATACAATAACAATTCACGTAAATCTTCCGTTTCCACATAATCATTTGTCTTTTTGTGAAGTCCAGACATTAAATCCACTGTAGGTTGAGAGTACAATGGACAGTTCAAAAGTACATGAATCCGATAGAGATTCAATTGTATATCCTCAGTTGGCAGACAGTAAACACAGACTCAATATAAAAACTTAAGAAAGGTGTGGAGATCATTAAACAGGTCACACTGTCCGTACACAGACCTGTAATGTTGGTAACCACCAGATCATTATTTAAATCAAGAATATACCTCATCATACGAGGACTAAATCCGATCACCCAATTAACCACTTTTGTACCTGATCCAGAACTAAATCTGAAAGTCACCGCGTCTTTAACTTCATCCTGCGAGAATCCAAAATCTTTTAAGTTTTTAAAGAATAGATCTTCAAGTATCAAGTATATCCTCCTTAACGTAATCACGAGGGGCACCATATATTAACGCTGTTGGATCTGATAACCGAGGTTTCTCCATTGTAAGGCCTATCTCTTTCAAGGCAGGAGCAGAAGAGAGATCCTATTAGCATCCGCCGAATTTGTGGTCTCCACAAGGATCCCTTATTCCTAAGGAGACGAATACCTTTTACTTTCATCTCCTTGTGGTCACGCCTAATGACTTGAGTCACCTTCTGCTTTATATCCTGACTCGAACTCGAGGAAGAATCCTCAGTGGGCCTGAGAATAACCAGATTCTGAGGATTACGCACACCTCTAGGAACTGATAAGGATCTATCCCGACTAGCACTGCCAGTCCCCTCTTTGGATCTTGGTTTATTCTTGATGTCCACAGGATCAATTAACTTGAGATCCTGCCGCACTATCTCTGCATAAGACTTCTTATGAAGTTCAATCTGGCAATCTAAAATTTGATTTATCTGACAAGCACTCTCCTCCAGATCCCTAGCTCGTACCTTGACGCGCTTATTGTCCACGACCAAAGCTGTTGTCACCGCCTCCAAGTCAGCCTAGAGACCAAAAATTCTATTGGATGCTGGATTTGTTATTTTACTTGACTCTTTAGACATTATTTCTCCTAAAGCCTTTCTTATCTTAGTCAATGACACATACACTTCAGAGGCATTTAATGATCCTCCCAAGTTTAAATCATCTATAAAAGAAATCCTATGGTCCCTTCCTACTACAAACAGTAATTATATTATCCCGTACACCATTTGGGGAATCAAAAACTCCATAACATTCACCGTTCTCGTCTGTACTTGCTTGAACTACTTTAACGAGGAGGGGTGGTTCATATTTTCTTCATCATTCAAGGTAATAATGTTTTCCATATTTGTTTTATCAAGTGTCGGTTTGTCTTTTTTCCTCATTATAACAGGTTTTGGGGTCTTTGATTTCCTTTTACATTTATTCCTTACTGGTGTCCGAGAAGATTCTTTCTCGATAGACACTTGTCTTGTTGCAAAATCCAGAGAGGAAGAATATGCTTCAAATTCCTGGGACCAAGTAATGTCTCCGTCTTCTTCTGACATTTTTATTTAGAAAAGTAATCAAGACAACAAAAACCAATTAATTCCCACAGTCTATCAATATATGTCTATATAGACACTTTTCCCTACCCAGGATAAAAACTGCATTAGAGTTGAAGATTTCCCTAAAGCGGGTTTTCAGATCTCAGCCCCTAAAGGACAGGGGGCGCCACAAAATAAGTAATTTCACGAAGTTTTCTTTCTTCAAATATAAGATCCTCAACCCCAAAATTAAAAAGTTTTAACTTCAAGTTTCTTTAAAATAGCCCCATGTATGGGACTTTACCAAAATTTAAATGTGAATTCTAAGTAATAAAACTCTAATATGTCCACAGTATATGATCACTGTAAATGTATAATGGCTTCTCCCTAAAGGTGGCTAACCCAAGCCAGTAAATATCCAAGGTATCAAGTCTCCATTTTGTGTAATGTTATTTTAAGGGGACAATGTAAAGACTATGGGAATTTTCACAAGGGAAATTCAACTATGGTGAGGCTATGGTCTATATATGTGTCGCTATTAGACACAAAATTTTCAAACACCAATATCTTGTATGTCTCTCCAGCACCTGCAATAAAATTTTATCCTATGACTCATCAATGTTATCTCTATCCATATCATATATTTAATAAACGTAACAACTCTTTAAACCACACTTATACATCAAAAAAGGGGAGCACAATTCCATAAGCACATAACACAGCCATCACTACGCCATCTCCTCGAATTTAGCCAGTACGTGCTCTACTGGAACTGGCCCACCTTCCCGTGGTGTGGACGAATACCCGGAATCATCTCTCCAGGTCACTGTTTCAGGGTAGCCAAGCGACCAGAACACACAACACGCATTAATTACGCACACAAACCTACACTGTTCATATATCTGGCCTATTTACACCGGGGCCCGAGGCGGATTTAAACTGATGTTCCTGGAGCCGCCCTTTACAAAAACACATGTCCATATGTTTTTTTTTTTTTTTTTTTTTTTTGGCGAAACAACAGTCAATATTCTCATGTACACCGACGTGCTGGAACGGTTGTGATGAGAATTTAAATTTTGTTAAATAGTTTATTACAATGATTGATGCTCTCTAACCTTGTTTTGCCCATTACAAAGCTCCCAGAAGGGCAGCTAGATCTTTTTTTTCAGCACTCTGTTGTGCTGCCTTTCCTAACGAAGATGCAACATTCACGAATAAGTAAATGCCTTCGTGTATCTTTTCCGCCGAGCAGCTTTGGATGGAAAGGATGCGTGGAGCCGTCGGAAAAGTTCAGCCTATGTACTACGAATGGCATAGCAGCAAACTAAATAAATAAATAATCTTATTTCTAGCAATGTGCATATTTTGAGTTAGAATACATGGCTTTTTCTCATCACTGGACAGGTCTCGGAGAATTACAACATTGATTTTATTTATTAAGGAACTAGCATTATTACATTAGCTAGTTAAAATAACATAAAGTAGAGATTTTAAATAATAGTAACAAAGAGAGCATTGCGATAGCGATAATTAATGATTAATTCGTTATTTACAAATTCAGAAAATTCGTCACAAAATAAAATTTTGTTTTAAAAGCAGCAACGCTTACAAAAGCAGCAGTTAGAAGTCTCTGTTGTGTTTCACTGAGTTGTAAATAAATCCAATAAGTTCCCTGGAATAGTTTATCTTCAAGTCTATTCGCTAGACAGAATTTTACTCAATGTTTGACTCATGTCAACTTTAAGCATGATTTACACTCCAAAGATATCTGAAAGGAAGGGATATTACCTTGGATTACTTCATCACAATGTTAAATGGTATATAGTTGGTTGCAGAATTACTAAAGCATTTTACTTTGCATTTAGATCGAGGATTAATTTTTGCGAGGAGCTGCCTATGTTTTTGGTCTGTCATTAAATCTTGCAAGTTTATTTTCATGGAGTTGAAGCGCTTGTATTACCAGGAGTGCCTGTGCTGGCAGAGGTTAATCTCAGAGGAGAGGTACAGGTCGTTTAGGTTAAAGATGGAGTGCTACTTATGCATATCCCAAATATTTGGAACATTTATCCCTTCTGTTAAATTTGTGTGGGTTGAGGTTTGCCAATTTCGAGATGTTTAACTGTTGGGCCATGTCGGCTCTGGTCTGAGGAGGGAGGTGGATCTTAAGTCCTATTTTATGGCTCTGCATTCGGAACTGAATATTGGTTGCTGTGTGATGAGGGAGATGTCGATTCCCAGATTTTTGCAACATACTGGGTTTGCGGGATAAGATTCAATTTGTTATGTATCTATTCAAGCTGGACAAAGGAGCTGCGGATCAGACTTCAATACCGTAACTGATTATTGAGCTGAAGTAAAGAATTTTTTTCTCATTGACGTAGAGTAGAAGCTACTTCACTTCCCATCTTAGGCAATTGAGCCTCTTGAGTACACTGAGGTCTTTATGATTTGTAGCTAAAGGTATCTGTGACCCAACTGTTAGTTGACTCACATTACGTATAGAGAATAATTATTTTTCTATAATAATATTTCTATTATAGAATATTATAGAGCCATAAAAGAAGCACGTACTGAATTTAAATAGGTAAAGCAAATCGATTTTAGGTTATTAGCGTATACTGGATTCATTGTACCTTCCTTAGTTTTTCCTTTAATAATACATTTTTAAAATCAGATCAAAAAGTATTAAAAAAAAACAGTCAGTACATTTTAAAATCTCCTCGATTAGATACTTAATATTAATAAGTTTTATTTAATTATAAAACAGATTATTTAAGGACTTCAATAATTATAAGTCAGTACTTCTGCTTCGTAAACCCCTATTTCAGCTAACAGCTTGCAGTGAAATCGGACTGGTTGTGGGGAGATTCGTGACGTCACTCTCATAGAATAAAACAGGTTTTGCTTTTAAAAGCATCGATACAATTCTTTATCCAAGCTTAGTTAACTACTATCTGTGAATAAAAACAATAATGATAACAGAAGCTGAGTGTAAAGAAATTCTTATTCCTTACTCAATATATTACTGCAGCGCGATTGTACAAGTTAATACAGTATACGATTTCAGTTTATTAATGAAATTTACCGTATATGCCCGCATATAAGAAGACGTTTGAAGCTCTGTAGAATTATCTATAATTTGAAGGTAAATTTACAGGCGGAATATAAGATCCTGAACTTGAATGAAAGGCTTGTGATTTGAGTTGGAAAACATGGATTAAGGCCAATATATTTATAATTTATTACATATATATTTTAACACATATATAAGCTAGTTATCATCTTTAAAAACCCAAGAATTTAACAGCTTTCCATAGAATTCGTTGGTGGTTTAGGTTTTCAGATTTAATGTTCGAGTTTTTCAATCTCTAAGAGATTGATAAACTTGTATTCAGACTATTTACAGAGAAACCTATTTTCAGTTCAATACTAAATAGGTAACAAGAAATGACTCGTTTATATATGCAGTCCTCGTGTATACAAATTGTATCAATAAGAATGATGTCAAGTCTTTATCTATACCTATACACTGAATAGCCACTGTATTAGTTACGCATAATCTTGAAATGGCTGTTTGCCTAATGTGTGCAATAATCATGAACTGGAGCACTTCTTCAATTACAACATTATATGATTGTACCATGTGATGTAAAACGATGTACCATGTGACGGTGGGCTTTATATCGTATGGTGCGAAGGTATACTGCATGGGTGCAATTCAGTGTGAGATAGGTAAGACGAAAGATTTAAGTGACTTCGACACTGTAGTTAGCTTCAGCCGCGTCAATATGAACATCTTGCAAGTATTAACATTAGTCCAATAACCAAATAACATCCTGCCAATGATGATTCTGTGGCCGGAATCAGCTCATTGATGCGAAACGACGAGGGAGGCTGAGAAGACTTGTGTAAGGAAACAGAAATGATATAGTTAGTCAAGTAACAACCCTACAGAACATTAGTAACCAAACAGGCATTTCAGAATGCACAATTTCGTCGCTGTCATGAATGGGGTATCCCAGTCGACGACCGAACCGGGTTCCTGTCAGCAAAAAAGACAAAGGTAACGTTATAGTTACCTTTTTTGTCTTTTCCAACCCACTCTTTCAGCAGACCGTGAAAGAGTGGGTTGGAAAAGCGTTGCTTGCTCTGACGAATCTCGGTTTCTGTTGCTTCATGCTGGTGGAAGGACCAGAATGTGGTCCATCATGTCAACAGCGTAGGTTGGTAGTGGCAGTGTAATGGTGTAGGAAGTGTTTAGACGGTGAACTTTGGATCCCATGATATCAGTGCGCAACATTTGGATTTCAACATTTAAAATTGCTTCGTGGTTGGAAACAACTTCAAATGTTGACAATTTCAATTTCAAATGTTCAGTTATTTCCGATCAGGAAACAATTTCCATTGCATCCCTTCATAGCTGTAATTATTCATCTGCGAATGGGTTCTTCCAACAGGATAATGTGTTATGTAAAAAGGCGAGAATCATACAGAACTAGTTCCAGGCTGAAACTGAATTCCTATTTGGATTGAGATCTGGCATACTGCGGTGTCCTGCCGTGTTACCAGACCTCAGTCCAATCCCATCCTCAGGGATGAGGCGAAATGAGCTCTTCGGAGTATAGCTCTATCCGCAGCTGTTGGAAGCATTTGAGTGAAAGTGTACCATCATCTCTCTGGTACGCTTTCGACACCTCGCATACTCATTACTATAGGTGCACCTAATAAAGTGGCTACCATGTATAAGTTTGGTTTCGTGGCCTTATACATAACCGAGCTGTATATGCTCCTGGTTTCTTTACGCTTTCCTGTGCAGTTTAATGAAATAAGTGTTAAAAATGTAAACGTAAGAGCAGAATTATTATTAATAATGTAAAATGTATCTTTTTAATTTTAATGTAGATTTTACTGTAATACACCACTACGAGATGCGAAGGATGATTGTAAGGAAAACAAAACAAGACTCCGACTTACAGGAATACGGCGAAATTTCAAAGCAAAAAACAGAATTCGACTTTTATACTGGAATCGTATGATAATAACGTATTTGGAGCATTTAACGAACAGAAGCAACTAGACTGGAAGCTAAGTATTCACATGGCCTTCACAAAAGGAGGCAAAATTTTTAAATTTATTTAATGTACAATTCTTTATGCCAAGACTTTCGTTGTTGTTATTACACGTGGATTTTCCTAGTATAGATTCTGATTGCAGCAAGCAACGTGACCTCCGTAAACGACGATCAAAACTTTGTGCTGTTGCGGACGTGTCTTCATCAATATCCTCGATGACAGCTTCAGTTTCCGCTCTCAATCCTGGAATGAAATGTGGCCGCCACAGCACTCGTGCTCCTTCAGAAATCCCCACAAAAAGTAATCGCACGGGTTAAGCTCCGGCGAATAGGTCATGACCAGCCGTACAGAAGTCTTCCGGAAAGCGGTTCGATAACATACGGTTATATTCAGTGAATGAATTCTGTCTTTCTGCTTTTGATGGAGATGGGCCGAGTACATTATTACTGTAGTTAGTGAAATTGGTTATTTCAACAAAATAAAGAAGAAAAAAAAAAGATTTTCGGTTTTCCCTCACCAGAGAAGAAAATAATTTGTGAAAGCTTCTCAAGAATAAAAAAATACATAAAATGATGTCTATTGGATGATGAGTTTGAGATCATCCTCCACTGAAGAATGCATGTTAGCGAAATTTTCGTCAAATAAATCTGGCACTGCATTAATGTGTGCGAATACGCAGTCTTGTTTAACCCAACCCAAAAAATATTTTCACCATGAAAAAATGATTTATAAAACATTTTAACAATAAACTCATCTCTGTGGACATGCATTTCCATTTGTTTTCCTTGAGGCGCTCAGAATGTGATTTCTGTTAATTATTTCTCGTAATTTAGTGATTTCTCTTAATGCTGCATGTTGTTTGTTAAATCATTATAAACTAGGAAAGATATCTCGCTCTGTTACATACAACAGAACTTTTCTTAGCGGTCTTCGAGTTATATTTTATGTCTCTGAGAATTTCGCATCTGAAATACTACCATCCTTAAAAGCATTTCTTATTTTATGACATAACGCAACATTAAGCTTAAGTAAAATGTCATTGACGTACAAACAAGTTTCTTAAAGTTCATCACTCGATAGTTATAAAAAAAGTACGTGATCGGATTATTTAATGCACCCTACACAAGCCAACGATAAATTCCTCGGTTTACCAAGAGCTTGCGTATTTTATTTGCAATATGCTTCTTTCTTGTGGGAAAAAAATGCTCCATCAGGGAAAAAAGTGTTTCTTTAGTAGTTAGAAATTCTACTTTCTGGGTCTGTAAGCTTTACGTGCTCCAGCTTTTTTTGGAGAAACTTCCACCCTTTTAGCGGAGTTCATCATTCTTTAATAGACTTTTATACGAATCACTCGAGGGATTTCACCACGCCATCAGAAGGTTTCGATAAACATTTTCAACAAACTGATGTTCCTTCGTGTATTTCACGAAATACTTGCATCAGTTTATTAATGTAAGAATACCTCTTGTTCGAGGTATCAGGAGCTGAATTCCCTGGTCTTCGTGCGGCACTTGCACATACATGGTGTGTAGAAGATATATCCAGTACAGAATTGTTTAGAAGGTATAGATGAAAGATGTTTTTATTCAGTATTAGTTAGCATAAATGTATCTGTAAGAAGCATATGGCAAAGGACTTCATATTTGTCTTTATTTACTTAATTCTGTTGAGAAATAGTCTCACTCCCTGGGATATCCATCTGTTACAAGGGTTTTACAGACGTGTCTGGCAAACAATTCAAAAAAGTTCAAAAGATTATAAATCATAATGCGAAAAAACATAAATCAGAAAAAGAATAACATTTACAGAAAAAGTGGATCTGTTGTGAATTAAATTATAAAGTCGATTTTTATTGTGCGTGACAAAAATTAAAAAGTCTATGCATCAAATTAACTTAAATTTAGCAAGGAAAGTAATTTAAATCATGGTGCCTCGGGGGCGAAGTAATTAAGTTTATTAAGTAACTAATGGTCTAAAGATTGATTAGTGAAACCTAGAACATTTCTAAGTGTTGACTTACGACTTTAAAATATCAGCAAATACTAATATATTCTGGAGGGGGAGATTTTTACTTCTTGTCAAAGCAAAAGTTTTTACGGTCTGTTTGTAAAACTTCGCACAATTCGTTTATTATTATTATAACCAGTTTATTAACCACAAGAAAGTGTGGGTCACCACGGGACGAAAATGTGCAGTAAGGTGCTGTTATTTGGGAAAAAGTAGTTGAGATATCATAAGTTGAGAAGTTTACTTTTGAGGAGTTAGTGGCTTCATGAAATCATAAAGTGCAGTAGGTGCATCAATCATCCGGATTGATCCAGTATTCTGATATTACTTTTGAATAACCAATACAATTCTAAGGCGTATCGTGGTAAAACTGAATTAATTTCGAAATTGTGGTACGATAAACGACAATAAGACCTCTGATCATCCAATACTCCACGAAAGAAGCTCGCAGTGGAGTGGGGGAAGCAGTACATTTAGGATCTCGGGTCGCTAAGCCGGAATACTTTTAAAGGATCCACTTGGTATAAAAATATGCAGGTATGTGCACCTAACTGCATAAAACACAATGCAAATTTTTTTTAATTAATTAAATTCGAAACATACTGCATACGAATGAACTCGATGTCAAGGGCTAACGTTGTTGATAATGTATTTTTGATGTTGCTGTGTTTTTGGTGCGTCAGCGACTTTGCCCATATTGGCAATATGTGCAATACAGTTTGGCATTGTGGTCCTCCCCACACCATGCGGAAAATACTTGTTCGAGTTCCGTCTGAGGAATTATGGGCCTTTTTCATTACGTGGCTGAATTAGTCGATCTGAGGGGAGGACAACATGGTTTTTCTCCAAGAAACTCGGGTTTTTTTCGCCTAGCAAACGGAAAATCGACCACAGAACACATGCAATTTACAGACAGTATACACTGAGCAATACAGCTTTAGTCACTGATATTCCTAAAACCTTACTAAACAACAGCAGCAGCACTGTATATATAGTTTGTCTGTAAATTGCGTGTGTTGTGTGGTCGATTTTCTTGTCTGCTTGACGAAAAACCAGAGTTTATAGAAAATCTGAAAAAAAAAAAGCCCATAAAACTCCTTTTTATTATTGACGAGATTGGAAAAGGGCTATTTTCACCCGGTGTAGGGAAGACGGTGATTATATGCACTGTTCATATGAAGGCATGCTTTAGATAAGGATTAGAACGTATTTTCTGAAATACGGTTACTCTCTTATTTTTTTCCATAAATTTCAATTACGGAGTGAGTTAAACTCCTAGTGAGATCCTAATAGTGAAATAATAGCTCCTGTATCGGATATTCGCACGTTACGGAGAAGCGGATCCATTTATCGGCTTTCATGTCCTTATTGCTGTTGCAGAGGATTATTGGATGGACCAGCAAGCTGGTCCGTCCAATAATCCTCTGCAACACAGTAGTTGTCTACAGACCTTGGATTGTAGACAACTACTGTCTTCTCTTTTGGTTTGAAGCTTCCCATTTGTGTGTAGCCGATACGCTCTATTATCGAGGCCGTGCTGAGCGTTGATGATTATAAGCTTTGGCGACCATCTTATCATGAAGTGACTAATATGAATGCAGTCCTCCGGGACAGTATGGTCAATACGAAAAACCGCCTTCTGCCTCTCGTTTAGAGAGGTGTGGATCCCGTTGATGACCGGAAGAATTTCTAAAATCCTTTTTATTCGGGGATTTCAGAAATCATAAAACACTACACCCTCGACATTAAGAGTTGTCGAGTGGAGGGAGTACGGTTCCTGCTTGAGTGATTCCTTTTTTTTTAACCCCCACAACATGAAAAATGGCTCGTGAATACACACAAAATGCACTTACGTTATGAACACACGCTTGGGGTCTGTCAGTACCAATCTGTGTGCGCGCGCGAAACTGAGCAGAAATGTAGAAGCACATTACACAACTAAAAGTAGTTTTTTTTTATTTTTAGCTGTTAAAATGTTTTTCTATAAACATGTCTCAGAAGTATTTATTTCCAATATATTAAACGGAATATATTGGAATATATATATATATATTCCAATATATTCCGTTTTATAATATATTAATCATATATTATAAAACGGAAAACATTTTAATATTCAAATTTATTTCATAAAATATGACTGTAAAACGGGCTTTAAATGACACAAATATTACGTATCAACATCCACATAAGTAGTGTTTTTCTACTACATGAATCGTTCCAGTTACTGAGTTGTGAAAAACCAGTGTTCACAGTGTATATTAGCAGTGCTGTAGTTTGTTTTCAGTACTGAATTTGTTAAACTGATATTATGGGAGACATCGCAAACCTGTTTAATTCTGTCGAATTCACTGATATGATTTTGATTTATGGCGTGGTTCATAATAATTCAGCAGCTGCTGTTCACAGATACGAAGAAAAATTTCCAACTCGACTAGTACCAAATCAAAACATTTGCTGCTGTGGAGAGCAGCTCACTGTCATATATCTTACGACAGTCCCCGTTAAAATATCAGGTCCAGCACTTTTCGGACTCTCAAATTTACACGGTCTCCAGTGCATTACATGTTTCTTCTGTAACTGGCACATGGCTGAGAAATTGGGGATCACATATGCCTTGTAATATGAGCCATTAAAAAGTTTTTGCGTTTATTTGCATCTGTGGTAACAATTCTACAGGCATACTGTGAAGTGAATACAATGGTTGTTCAAGCAATGTCCTTCGTACGCTTCAAGGTGCAACATTTATGGACCTGGCAACCTTCTGGTACTTCAGATATGAGATATTGGTATAATATGGAATAGTTGCCCTTCAATCTAAATCTCTCTCTTTACCAGCGTTTATTCTTAATGGTTCTGACCTGTTTCTGCAATTCATTGCTTCACAGCTCTTGCGATTGCAGCTTAACGACACAAGGGCAGCTAAAGCTACTTCTCTGCGATATGCTTGCAAATCGGACGAGTAGCATGTCAGTGTTAATTAAACGCGGTCATATAAAGTTTGATCTGTCTAAGGAAAAAAAAAATGTAAAATTTGCTGTATTTCCTAGAAGATGTTGCAGTGCCAACGCTGCGACATCTTTTCGTAATGGCCATCACGATTACCGATCTCGCACCCTTATGTTACTTTCTGCGAGGTCATATGAAATCGATGGGTTATTCTAAACGTATTACTGAGCAAGATGAACTGTTCGTAATATTACTGAAACGATAAGACATTCCGGAGAAATTATGGATTCGTCGCAGTGGATATTGCATTGAACAGATGTTTCGGATGTTATCCTTTTAAAGGTTTATTTCGGGTTCCTTTTCTGTTTTGTAGTTTATAAACAGGACTGAATATTCTCCATTTTTTAGGTGTAAATAATCGTTTTAAATCCCGTTTATAGTCGTAGCTCCGAAACCTAATAAATATTCGTTCCTATCGCGTTTCATTTATTTTCTGTGTTTTATCACTTTTATGCTTTTAACCCTTGTATTTTCACCAAACTCTTGTCTGTTTTATTGGTATAGTTTAATATATTTTAATTAAAGTCTGTATATGTTCAGTTTCTTCGAATAGGGGTAGATTTATTGTTTCGTAATGTGCTTTTTTACAGAGTTCTTTAGATTTAGTAATATTGGGGATAACTAAATTCAGAGGCCTTAAGCGGCTGCTTATCTCGCTCCAAGTACAATGCTTGGTGACAATATAGAGTGGATTAACCATAACACTTAATTTAAAAGTCTGCCTTAAAATTCCATCAAAAGACGAGCGCAATTATTTATGTTTGTTGTTTATACTCCGGCACAACCACCAGGTCAGTGAAGTTGATAAAAAAAAAAGTCATCAATACAAAGGTTAATCGTATTTAGCAGTCACTGGCTTGAACCCTGATCCACTCAAAGAGCGCGTGCTACTTCAATCACGCACTTGACCACTCAGCTACTCCTTAAAGACTGCTTCACTTGAGGCTTTACTTAGTCAATCTTGAGTTAATCAAATTTCTGTTTATTCTCATGATCACAAAGTCAGAAGAATTTACCATTCATTGGGATAATAGACATGTTGAACTAAGGGCAACCAAGATTTTCTGGTGCTACAGCCCACAGCGAGCAATTTTCGTGACAGCGAATGGGCTCAAACTCTTGTCTTTACTTATGGCAACGCTCGCTAAGTACTGGAATATAATTCTTGTGAGTTATTTTGGTTTATTCTCTAGCATAGTCTGCAAATTTGCCCGTGAACCACACACTTGCATAAATAATATGTGCATAAACCATAGGAAACGCATACCATGTGACTGGATAAAGCAGTCGTTGCTCAAAATCCCTCCACCTCCCTACAAGAACATAATGATTAAGTTAACAGATTTCTTGAAACATACTAAACAAGCAATCTTCGGTTACTAAACAAGCAATCTTCGGTTATAAAACACACAAGCCCTTGCTTCATTATCCGCAGAGTAGCATAATATTTACCTTATAATCCCAAAAACTGTCCTAAGTCAGAGGGAGGTCCTTATGCGAAGTAACTTTGCTAATGAATGATATCAATGATAAAGGGGCTACACATTTGTAATATAAAGAAAGAAAAACTGATCGAACCGAGCGGAGCTTTATTTGGCATTGCTATTCTCTCTCTCTCTTGTGACAATAGCTGTTTTGAGGTTTGTTTAAAATCAGAACGTGTGATTCATTTAGTTGTTCCAGATTAGCACGGCCCATTCTCTTAACAAGAATTCACTTAGAAGGGCCTTGCTTCTTTAAATCCACTTGTTTTACTTAAGACAAATATGTATTATAAGAATCCCTTTTTATTTATGGAAAATTTTCTCTCTACCTTCTTAAAGTTGAATAATTGTAATCGGCATTTCGCGAGGAAAAAAAAAAAAAAGGTTTGTGGTTTGTTTCATTCTTTGACGGCTCAAATGGTTAAAATGGAAGTGAATCGTTTACATGCACCAAAAGGGTATTGGTTCACCTCTTCAAGTGGAGTTGGCATATGCCCTAAAATCTGTTTAAAATTCAAAAGATTGTTTCATTATTAATAAATTTTGTGGAGTAAAATCTTCCTCGAAGTTACGTTGTTCTTCATCTCCATATCAAAATGCAAGGCGATTGGCAGATGACCAAAACGGAAAGCAGAATTATGAGAATTTGATTTCAGAATCAAAATTCAAACGAGTTGATCCAAACTTTATACATATCTGGTTTGAGTAACAACAGTCCACATTTGGTGCTAAAGCATTTCTCCTGCCTCTTCTGACACTCAAATAATCTTTACAGGTTTTTCAAAATTAATTACAAAAATAGGCCGTTTTCGAATGATGACATTTCTTCGACAGATCTGTGGGGGGAACACCAAAACGTTTAAAGAAACTACTGCTACTCTTTGATGACAAACTTTCATTGTTTGTCATCATCTTTAATGCCAGTCTTTGCTATGGCGGTTGACTGCGGGGCAAATCCTACATTTCATCATTGTCAAACAGTTTAATGGCTTTCATTTCTCAGAATTAAGAGAGAAATAACAAATTTGAACATGTAAAGCAGCAGAAAATCAATAGCAAAAAATTCCTATTAGAGTTTCTATTTTGCAGAAAGAACAAGAAATCTTGAAAAACAAAACGACTAAGTCTGCTGGGGCGGAGGGGGAAAAAGCAAACCTTTACGATGCAAAAATAATTAACATCTGAAAAGTTTCTTTTGTGAGTTCGATTAAGGAAAACAGAATTATGTTATAAATAACATTGTAACGTTATAGCTCTTCATTTAATGCAAAAAGCCTGGTTTCAGATTTACTTCATCATTTCAGCTTTCTCTTCTTTTTAAATTGGCCGCTGGAAGGAAAATTAACTTTATCCACTCTTTGTTGTTTCCCTTGTAATCTCTAATAAGAACACTCGATTTAAGTAGGTCTTGGCTACTATATTTTAATTTATTCAGCGCACGCCGTTTAGCTACGTAAAGGAAATCCTTCACTGAAGTAGAACTTATCTGAAATCGATTAACTGCTGACAATGGAATTGGCTATTAGCAAACTGATGCAAAAATACTTTCTATTTGTATGCTTCCTCGTGTAGGACGGTTAACGATGTGCCAAGGTTTCTTATTGCCGAAAAAAAAAAACAAAAAAACTGAGAATATAGTTTATTTATAATTAGCATTCTTAACACAAAACGATGCACGAAGGCGGACTTTCTGCATAAAAAAGAGTAATAATTAATCAATGAATACAATACTAATAAATAAAATAGAATATTCCTATTATTCTCATTTCGACATGCATTTTATGTTGGACGGCTCCGGAACGCTATTTCAACTCTGTCAGAACTCTAAAAAATGGCCAGAAGGTGTGTAATGTTGTATTTGTGCAGTGTTTGTGTGTTTTATTGTGTTATTTAGTAGTCTCTGGCCACTTTGCCACCAGAAATGTGGTCAATAGGAAAATCCGCCCAATGCCCGTCTGCACCACAAGGAGTTCGTTCATGATTAACTGTGGACCACCGTGGCGGACCTTGACTAACTCATACTGAATGACCAAAACGAGTTTAGGATCGTTAAAAATATAGAAATCCCGCGTCCACTGGTGGAGTGCAAGATTAATGGATGTCAGCGATCCTGTATCCAGGTAGCACAAACCCAGGCCCCAGAAAATCCTGCCTCCAGAAAAGGGCTAAAAGCCTACAAAAAATAAACGAATAATAAAGAAATGTAAAGCGAGGAAGTGATGAAGGTCCTGATCATGTTCGCAGTTAAAGAGGGCTGGTCCCAATCCTCGGGTTGGCCACGAAGTGAGGACCGTGAAATTTTAAAAGTTGGCTCGTTTTGCATTAAGGGACCGTGATCGATTAGAAGGTAAGAAGTAGAAGGTATAGGCTTGGATGAAACCATTTCAATGTCAATTCACGAGTGGTGAAAGATACTTGCAGGATAATTTTATAGGTGATCTGTCTTGCCAGCGTTGCAAAATTATGTTCCGGCAGCGGCTCATTTCTGTCTTTGGCTCAGATGTAATGTTTATGTGCCTGTTTTGAGGTCGAGATGGATCCTATGCCGGATGTGATAACCTATTCCTCTATTGTGTGTGTGGGACCGCTGAACACACACACACACACACACACACACACACACACACACACACACACACACACACACACACACACACACACACACACACTTCCTCTATATAGCAAAACGAGGGCAAAGGAGAGGCATCAATTTAGTATCTATTGGGCAGAGGTAGAGTTTTCAGCCCAGCTCATCGCGAGAAGCATAAATCGCTGAATTGAGTGAAGTTTAGTTTGAACGCTGCTCTTTTTCACTTGCCAAGACTAGGCACTAGCGCTGTAAGTACATATTGGCAAAACCACAGCCTTGTAGAGTAGTTGTAAGGGACAATGGTTTAATCCCCAAGATTGACTGGAGAGACGAAGAAATAGGAATGTATAAGCATTAATTTTAAAAGATAGTAGAAATGCTTTATAAAAGTCATATTAGAGTCAATCACGAGACCCAAGAACTTCTGGAAAGTAACCACGGAAAGAAATTTTTCTTGTAGTTTAATTGTGGTGGGCGAATTTTGTCAAAGGAGCCTTTTAAGAGCGACATTTTATTATATGTCGCTCTTAATAAGTGATACAAACAGCTTTTTTTATTCTTTTTTTTTTGTAACATACCAAAATGGCTGAAAATGGCTGAATTTTCACCATACGTTTGCCTTAGAAGGCTATTTCTTGCCGAGTTGCCCCATACTCTTTACCACTGCTGTACTATATGCAGTAAGAAACTCGCACTGTGCCTAACGACGTTCTTCTTCTTTCCCCCACTCGCATGCACGTCTCTTTGGCGCCGCACCAGGTAAGGACAGGAACTGCAATCCTATCCCACCTTTATTAGTTGGATCACTGCACAGCAAGATATCGTTACTCGATCAGATGTTGACTAACTGATGGATGGAATAGGTGGAAAACGAAGAGAAATTATGTAATCTTCATCGGAGAAGGAGTAATGACCATTAAAAATAGACTTTAAGGTGTAATTTGAATCTTTCAGCTACAGAGTCGATTGTTGTCAGGCAGTTCCTTACGCATGGAATCGGACTTCTTAGTCCAGTGGTTACCCGCTGAGAAGTCTGGAACTTGCATCCCGTGCAGATGAGATTCATTTTTTCATCGATGAAGTTCCTTTTGGCTATATTTTGCCCCCCCCCCCCCAATGCAGTCCCTGGGAATTATTCCCCCACCAAATGAGCTCCTGGCCAATAGGAGCAAAGTAAAAGTCTAAAGAGTCTTCAGATGAGAGACAAGAAACCAGGATTTTTTTTTTTTTTTCTGACCGATCGCCTACCAAAGACTCCCTTGCGAGGGCTACCAGAAGAGGTGCCAGGAAGAGAGGGACAGGCACTGAAGCAGTTTGCGGCTGGACCAAAGCAGGGAGTTTACTGGTAAGTCCCATATATTCACTCTAACGTTATAACGCAGAAGCTGAAATACGAATGAGAATATCATGCGCCCATAGCTTCCTCTTAACTTGATAGTCTAATAAGAAGCATCCCTGCTCGTTAGGAACATTACTGATGTAGTATTACCGATACAACACCTTGTTAATTAGAGTGCAACACACACATGAATCCATTAGTATTAATGTAATTTCTTAAACGTAGACTGTTACCTATGGAGACCCTACAGTACATGTATGCACCTATACACTTGAACTGAAAGATGGGTGTTGGACCCTAGAGTGCGAGCAGTTCAAACTGAAGACTACATGAAGACGCCAACATATTTGCACACATGTACCACTATATTTAGGTATAATATATCATTTTCTCTGTTTTGTAGGAAAGAGAGCTTATTGTGTAATCTTTATTTAACATGTGCTTTTTATACGTTAGAGGTGAATAAATTGTTTTGTTAAGTATTTTTGCCTCTGACCTATTCTCTTGCTACACGTTACCCTTAGTAAAAGATCTAAAGTAAAGAGAGCATAATAAGTCTATTTATTACCGGCATTCCGGGATCTAACTATAATATATGCACTCTTATAAGAGGATTTCGGAGTGAGTGAGTTAGTCACAACGCATGACCCTGGGCAGGAGCAGCAGTGCGCAGCATACGCTTCTTGATTAGACCGGGGTTCGAGCCCGTGACCACCAAATAGGGAGGACGCGGAAAGGTCAGGGAGTGACCACCGCATATCCCCGGAGCAATATGGCCTTAGTTGCTAATGCTCCTAAAAACCAAATAACAACAACAACGCATGACCCAAGTCGCAAATTCTCTTTATCACGACGATCGGTATAATTTTAGGACATACGAAGTCAAATGTCCAATCGTAGAGCCATTAGACAGTCACCTAGGTATGCGGGCGTTTTCTGGGACATCTTTAACTAAGATTTTAGTAATAACCAAATCAGCTCTGGAATTTAGCCAAAGTATTTTAGGTAATCTTGATAGTTAAAGGCTTACCCCTGCATAACACCGATGTTCAGATTTCGTCCCGCATTACACTTGCCTTAAAAAGGAAAAGGTAAACTGCAGCCATTATCAACCAACTGCAGGATGGAAGCCTCCTTAACAATTCATGTTGAGGAAACACTTTCCTTACTTATAGTTAATTATATTTTACTTTTCAAAAATTAGCTTCGCTGGTAACTGAAGGTTCAAAATTACAAAAAGCAGACAAAAGGGAGAATTATGAGAATTTGTGTGGCATTATTCGTCACTTCACATCAACACCTCTACTGTTAATGGCCGATGCTTCGTTCTGTCCTCGCGGTTAGCAAAATCGTTAAGATCGTTACGATTTTTCAGCAACGTACGAAAAGCATGGAACAAGATTTATAAACTGCTTTTTTATTCTTCACGCGATGGCAGGGTTAGTTGGTATTGGGCAAGGATCCCATCCACCCGCCCTTTTATGGAGGTTTTTATCCAGAAAAACAAGCAGACCATAGAATACATGCAGTTTAGAGATACGATGTAGTGACTCGTAGTAACCTTAGTTGCTTTGGCACATGAACAAAAAACAGCAAAACGGTATACTCTGTGAATAGCAGAAGAAAAGACTGTAGCATTGTTGATGAGACGTTGCTGTTTTTAGAATTTGTGCAGAATCAACTAATGCCTCAAGGCGTCATTGTATGCCGTCTACAAATGGGAGTAATATTTTTCTTCTTCCAGTCACATAGCTCCCTGAGGAGCTGTTATGGCCACCAACAAATTCCTCAAAACATCGTGTGCTATATGAGTAGCATCGCAAAATGTCATGCCCAGAAGTTCACTCGTCCCATCCTTCCACTTAGTTGCAGGTGTTCCTCTCGGTTTTTCCTTCCATGATATTCTTCAACAGAAAGTTTCCCTTCTTACTATATGACCAAAAAACTTTGAGTTTTCTTTTGTTGATGCTATGATGAAGAAGAATTTTAGGCCTGCCAATTTTATTCAATACCCACTCATTTGTTCTTCGATCCAAGTAAGATATATATACGCAGTATTCTCCTGTAACACCACATTTCGAATGCCTAAATATTCTTCAATGATTCAGTTTCGTCTATAGGAAGTCTCGTCTATACGTCTTAGTTTCGTCTATACGAGTATTTTATTTTTTAATCCAGGTAAAGTAAAAGTTACATTCTCCCCTAGACAGCAGTCAAATACTGGAGGGTAAACACAACCATAACATAGCAATACAGTAGAGTATATATATTGGGTAATATAAAAGATACAAAGGCGAAGACAGAATATGCTTGACATAAATGGTCAGTATACATTCAGCATCTATCCAAGAAGAGTGCGAGGATGCTGTGGGCTGACTGGAACAGGAGAAGGAGCATAGATCATCCTCTAGTACAGAAGCCACGTAGGACGATGGTGAAATGAAGGTCTAAAATTGCAGGATTTCGTAGGTATCTGTAAAAACTTTTTTTTGTTCTGTAGCCCTTGTCTACCCAAATTGCCTCACGGTTGATTTTTAAGTCTTTGAGAAGTCCAATCCTGTTTGTTGGGAACATATGACAGAGCGAGGTGATTTGGTTGGGGGGCAGGTCGGATCACAGATGTTTTCCGGTTACTTATTCTTCTGTTATTCTTGGGCAGGATGATGATGCTATTGATGCTAGGAACGTCTAGTTTACTGGAAATGAGCTTAGAGAGTGTAATTATGTTGCGAGTGTGATGATCTGCATCCAAGGGGTCATTCCATGCAGCGAATGTAGTATACCCCTAGAGATAGTAAGGGGATGTTCTGAAGTCCTATTGAGGAATCTAAGAAGCCACTATCAATCCCCAAGAACTGCCGGAGGTAGTTGGAGGGGCAGAAGACCAGATTTCCAATGCGTAGAAAGCCACGGGTACTACACAAGATCGGATATCTTGCTATTGCGATAACCCACCAGTTCCTGTCGAGCTGACCAAAGGGCTGAGAAGAATTTGTTTATAGCTTCCTTGAAGTGCTCCTGAAAAGACAGGTTCGAATCCCAAAACCAAGCCTTAGGTCCTTGTGAGAGTTGGCAAGTTTAATTTGATGTCCATTAACATATGATCAGTATGCATGTTTTTATGGATGAGGTATCCGCATTTCAGAAACCTTTCAACCTTTGTGAAACCGACTCGCCCACGATGATAAAATCAGTTTCAGTCCCTTTTGACTTGAAAGGAATTATTTTTGAATTGTCAACAGGAATGGAACCAAAATCTTTTCCACACGGTGATAAATCAGTCGTTGTCTACTATGCTACTCAGGAGGGTGTAATTCGGATTACGAAACTTGCATTCGTACAGGTGCGCACAAGAATACCTTTTCTGTAAGTTATTTTGTTCTCGTAGAATTCATCAATCATCTGTTGGCCAATTTGCAATAAAACCTAACAAAGCTTAAATCCATTTCATGTTACTGATGTGTCTGGAAGTATAGGACATGTTATGAATTGCTCGAGACGGAATAGAATAGAAATTATTGAATGAAGATGACAAGGGGATGGTTCTCGCTTTGAAATTACAGTATATTTGTATTTGAACTACGTTCGTAATGTTCTTTTTATTAAATTATTAAACAAATAAGCTTTCTTTTGTATTAATTTGGGTATTTTAAAGGTATTCCGTATATTCTGACGTTTGGAGGCGAAATGAAATTAGACAACGCTCATTATGATACCCGAGCGAAAAAAAAAAAAATAATAAAATAAAATTTAATGGCGATTAGAATCCAAAGAATGGAGGGACCTATCAGTAACATGAGTAACAGAATCAGTGGGACTGGTAATAATGATGTTTCGATTTTCAATTGTAGAATGTAACGAAGAGTTCACAAACTGTTGAGAAACTTGGTGACTGCTGAGAGGCTTGGTGTAAAGTTAAAAAAAAAAAAACAATTCTCTTCAGAACTCGAAAATAACCAAAACCTTTGCAATGGAACTAAATGAGTTAACACATTCTTTGCCATTTAGAACTTTTATACAGTTTTTCAGCTTAACTATTGCTACTGGCCATGTGATCAATAATGGACCCAAAATTGCCTTCGAAAAGGCGAAAAAGAATGACAGTAGGTGTTTTAAAATATATTATGATTGTTTTGGTAATTTATTTTTAAGTAAAAAGCAGGAATAACACTGTTTCCTTCCAAAAATTGACAGGATTTCAATAGATTCAGTCATAATTCGTATTTTGAAGATCAAGTATCACTAGTTGCTTACTCTCCACCATTAATCCCAGCTTGGAAACCTGGAAATCCTTCTAGGGCAATTTCCGATGAGAACAAAACAACGGATCTAAATTTAGCAGAGTAATGACGTATTTAAATTTAAGCCGGATAATAGTATCACGTGTTCACTGAGGATAGAGAAAAGGAGCAATTGCAAGTCTATATAAAACAGAATTCTGCATCTGTGTTTGAAAATATTTTGAGAAATACCGACTGTTTAATATGTGGAGAAGTCGAAGGAAAAGTTCACATACGTTAATATTGGGGAGGCAATTTCACATTTTCTTCCTTTACACTTCCTTTTCGCAAATTACCTTCTTGCTTACCATGCCTTTATGTTATGACTTAAATTCCCTTTAGCGTCTTCAGCAACGAAAAATCAGTCATCATAACACATTTAGGTAAGTGCGTGGGCTGTTCCACAGAGTCTCGCTCAGAAAATGAAATTGTCTTCTTTCCGCCTAATGGCATATCGTACTCATGGTGGTAAATAGATAAAAGCAAGCGCGTTCGCCTTTTACAAGTCAGAATAATAGAAAAATGAACTTAGTGGTTTAGAAGATGCAGAAATTAAATTAAATGGTATAATACTTCATTCTTACGTCGTCGTGAATTAATGGAATTTTAATAAAAATTCATTGTTAAAAATGACGTAACTTTCTTTCTAACCTAGTATTCCACAGATCCATCTAGCTGTAGTACATATTGTATTTCTCAGAGTGAAAAGTCATTTTACTTTATCACTTTCCAACTATTCAGTCTCTTTCGAATTACTTGCAATAGAGTCCAGCCACTCTAGGTGAACAAGGGGACCCTTTTGTAAGCAGATGTTGATACTGGCATGAATAAATAAGTACCACTGCTTCGGACAACAATCTTGACAACAACCTGCAGAAATAGGAGAGTATCCCAATCTTAAAGAAATTTGGGATTCATTGGATTCAAGAATTGCTCAAATATCCAAAATTATTTTGCCAATGTTAATATTAGTTTTGCCATCGAGTCTGCACTCTACATCCCACTTTTAACTGGTACTGCCCTCTACCTTTTCTTCTCCAGCGGTGAGGTGTTCCAGTGTATGTTGGAGGAAAGTGCGTATGAAGAATAGCATAAATATGCCACTAAAAATGGGTCAGGCTTTTACCAGAAGGCTCGCACTGTTTTCTGCTGTAATTAATGCAGACCCAAAATTATGAATTGCTCTATCTTTTGAAGTTCCAAGAGGTTTGTTTCGGAATTTAATTTATTTTAAATGCCGAGAGCACATTTATGAAATTGTTTCCAGCTTTTCGGAGTGTCTCTCTTTCGCGCTCAGTAAAGTGAGTTCCTAGTCATCTGTATTAAGGTGAGTCTTAATTAAGTTAAAATTAATCTTGCTGTATTTAAATTTAATTAGCATACTGGATAGTATAACTAGAGAAAAGGCAGATATTAGAGTCACTTAGGTGACTCTTCTAATATCTGCCTTTTCCCTTAAAACTGATTTGTTTGATTAATAATCTAACGTTCAATTGTTATGATTTGGTTCAAGGCTTAATCTTAAATCTTAAAGAATAATGATGCTGTCCAGATTCCAACGTCTAATGTCCAGAAAGAATTAGATGCAGAAATGTCTCGCAGGAACAGAAAAGCCTGAGCTTAACAGTTATCACTCACTAGATGACCTGTCCACTGAATAATAACTGTAGTCATCAAATAACATGAAAACTTTTCTAAATGTTAGAAAACTCCAGTTAACGTTGTGAGAATCATTAGTGGGACTGAAGGTTATATAGGCATGAATTAATAATAATTCATTGGTATGCAAATACCTCAGTTCTGTTGTAAGTTTCGATTTCATATCGCGAAAAAAAAAAGTCTACACGGATTGCCTCGGAATTGCACCTGCTCTTCAAATAGAGAAGTGCTACTCCTGAAGTAGAAATATGTCGTTGATTATTCGAAATAAGTGATTATTATTTCACTTGTTTTTGTTTGGTTTTTGGTGCTGTTTGCCACTTTTTTTCTCTGTCTGAAGTACTGCTTTTTTTTCTATTCTAAGGGCAAGTGAAACACTGAGGCAAAACGAGGCCCTGGAGACTTAGTAAGAAAAATTTAATAAAGGCTTCTGCGTTGGAGACTTATTTCGCAAGATGTTAATTTACTTTGTTTTTTATCGCGCCGTGTTCATCCTGCTCTGAGCGTAGGACAGTTGGAAGTATCGTCGTCCTCCCCACACCGGATGGAAAAAATTGGGTGAGTTTGAATATCGTCGATGATGGGTGGAAATTTTACGGGCTTTTTTCACAACTTGGCTGAGTTAGTCGGTCTCAGGATAGGGTAACATGGTTTTTTCTTCCCAAAACTCGGGTTTTTCGTCCAACAAACAGAAAATCGACCTCAGAACACACGCAATTTTCAAACAATATACACGGAACAATATGGCCTTAGTCGCTGATGCTCCTAAAACCCAACAACAACATCTATCCATCTGACACTATTATATCCAATTGCGACTACAAATATAACTTTTGTGAAGTCTGTCTGGGAACTGATAGTTTGCAATTTATTCAAAAAGGGATGGTTGATTTTTTTTATGACTGTAAAATCTGTAAATTTTCAGTACTATAAATCAAATTAACAAATATGAAAGATATTTTTATGAATCTGCGTGTTTTTCGTAACAGAACTGATTCCTCTGTGGCCTGTTGAAAGAATTCGATTATTTGCTTTGTGTAATTATTATTATTATTTACTTTCGTACTAGTTGACGGCATGAAATTAATTCCAGTTTAATTCTGCATTGATAAAAAATCAATTCATTGAAGTACTATTTTTACCTCGCTTCTCCATAATTTCGTACTCAATGTCCAAAACATAGGAGTAATAAATGATAAGAATTCAGTTGTTTTACCCGTTTCTTACCATTGTTTTCTATATTTCTTCATCCACGTGATTTATCAAAGCTATAATCAAAGATGACTATCTTGTCTTGGAGATTTAAATAAATAAATATTCATTTATTGCATAAACACAGCAAGCCCTTCATAGCACTTGATTAGGCACAGATAATTTAGTACAGAGGAATTAAAATTGTAAATAATCAATATACGAGTACATAGCAATATACATAAAACAGTGAATATGAATTATAGTCATATATTAACAAAATAAGACAGTTTCAGTTAGTACATTAGGTATTCAGTTGCTAATTACTTGTTGAAGGCACGCTGCAGTTTTTATTTCATTGAAATCTTCCTCCAAAGGCTACAGAAATCTTTAGCAATCAACGTTGTGAAGATTTATGAGATAAAAGTGCGCATTCAGAACCATTCTGTCTATTTGCTTGAGTCTGGAGAGGTTAGATATGAATTGTTGTTGGTTTCTTGAATTTTCTCTGTTGGGAGCTGCTGTTGTTATGTTGGCTATATTCGGTGAATCGCTTCCAGAAAGTATAAACTTTGCAAGAAGCATGACTACAGACTCGTTGATCATCTGTTGCAGAGCTTTGTGTTTATATTTGCATAAAGCTGTTGCTTAGATATTGTGGGGGAATAAAAGTTCGCAAGCATATATGGAGAAAGAGGCATCTTTGAAGATGATTTATGACTGTTCTTGTTTTTTTTTATCTCGTATCGCTGCTGTTTCCTGATTGATCAACCAGTTTTGAGCAATACGTAAACACTGCGAATTAAAAGAAAGATTTTTGTCAAAAACTACTCCTAGGTCTTTGTGGCCATAGATATTTGGAAATAAGACATCTACAATTTTCATTTCTATGTGATTTGGTTGTTTCTGTAATGAATAAGTTATCTGAGTAGATTTGATTGCATTGATAGTAAAATTGAGTTTTTTCAGATATTTGATAAATATTGCAGATTTTCTTGTAGGAGTGGCCATAGAGATGTTGAAACTAAATAGCCCATTAATTTCGTCGCCATGCTTCCTGTTTAATTACAATTTTGTTGGGAAGGGGGGGAGACTTTTTCAGTGATCCAGGTGTGTTCTGCCACACGAAATTCTCTTGTTAGATGTTAGACAGTTTTCCAAGGCCAGTTATATTAACAGTTGTTTGATGAGGAACTTGCCTGAGGGAGTGTTTGTTAATTATATCGAGGATTCTTTGTTAGAGAGCTAGCCTTTCGTTACTTGATTGATATATATATACATTGCCCTACCATTAATATCCAGACAACCTTCCTTTGTTAGTTGGTCACGTCCTACCTAAGAACAACGTATCATACAATTATAAATATGCTCCTAAGCCTTCGATGAAGATAAGACGCGATCGACGAAGATAAGACTTCCGGCGTGGTCATGGGTAGCTTCCTCTGAGAGTGAGAACGTACAAAGAATTTTTCATTTAACCAGCAAAAAATTTTACATACCAATTACGTAAAAATGTAATTTATACCATTTTACAAATAAAAGTTTAACTTAAAAGAAAATTCATCTGAATATAATTAACGCTTCGCTTTGAATAACTATAATTATCAAATAGTATTATTCTATATGAATAATAAGTTTTATTAAAATAAAACGTTAATGCCAAGATATTTCTGAAGAGCTTTAACTTTTAAAATTATTGATAGGTTCCCCTGCAATCCAACAGTACCTTTAGCGAATATTCTACTCTGCATCCAACAGTGTTGTCCTCCCATCTTTCAAAATGATGTGGATTTTCTAGAATCTATGCTACGCAGACTTGCTCGAAATACATATGAACTAAAATTTATCTCCTACATTGACAGGTTGAAACGAATGAGTCTGACAACGCTTTATGATTGCTGTCTGCAAGTGAATTTATCTCAGGTTATTTTTTTTAAAACTGCTGAACGGATTATTCTTCTGCACAAAGAAATTAGACTCACGATACCAGATAAATTACACTCTACTTAATGAAGATTAAAGGGTCTTACCCTTTGGCTTGGCAAAACTGAATCTAAATTGCGATTATTCTTCTTTCTATCTGCTTTCGCCTATAGTGCAGTAGACAGAATCACAGATATCTCAGGTTATGTGTGCAAAGAGTTAGACTACTGGTGTCAGCCGAAACTGAGCATCGTTCTCCCAACTAGAGGAACCTTTATTTTGAGGAAGTGGGGGGGGGGGGATTACATCTTGTCTGAGTTAATCGGTTTCGATTAACCCAACAGCTGCGCAAGTCACGTTTAGCGCACTTCCGATGTTTCTTAATTATGATAGTTAAACGCTAGTGAAATTTTTTACTTTTTGTTATTTTTCAAAATTATTTGCCTTTTGCGCCTCCTGATGATCATGTTTCGAATTACTTTTTTTAACTTTTAAAAAATCCCACGTGTACTGATTACAATGCAAACTGTCTCATCAATTTAAATGAGTTTGAGTTGTAAATTTTTAAAACTGGGAGGGGCTTTGTACGTAGAGTTGATCACCTAGAAAAAATCTTGAAACTATCAGTACATCAGTGCCATAAACTTAATGAAATTTACACAGAATGCTACCGAGGGCATGAGATGTCTGTTTAATTAATTTTGCACATCGTTTTGATGCAGAAAGTAGTACAAATCTTCTGCATCGATGTTCCTATCAGATCGATTTTAGCAACAGCTTCTAAATTTGGTTTGCCGATTGCTGACACCCCATCAGTTGGCATTTTACTTAGCTTCTCCCACCTAAGGTAGGTCAGATTAGTCAAAAGCATTTTTCTCTTCCTGAAAACGTCTTTTCCGTTTTATCTCTATCTTTGCTTCATTGGTTGTGAAACGACAGCATTCTTTTGACAACTGCAGTGTAGCATTAATTTCTCAAACAAAACCTACCAGTTGAGAGTATTGGCGGAATCTGAGATTAGAGAAATTAAAAATGCTTTAATTTGCAGCACGAATTCTCTCATGTTTAGTTTAAATAACCAGTCTTTCAGTCTATGCATCGTCTTCCGTATGGAAATACGAGCATCTTTTTTAATTTCCCTATGGAAATACAGTAAAAAAAATAAGAGTATCTTTTTAATTTTTCCATACGATGCACGGAAATAAGAAAAAAGATTTTTGCTCAAATTCATTACGTTTATCAGGAAGCATCAAGTACTTAACAGCACCTAGATTCCTTGGTGGCATTCTTCGAAATATGCCTTTTGCAATATAAGAATTTTTGCTGGTGTTATTCCGGCTGGGTGAAGTGTATCTAATAATAAGAAGATTCTAAATATTGTCCCTTGTAAGATTATATTAATGTCATTTTATATACTAACTCAGAACATGTCACGAATTGTACAGAATCATACCAGTTCGTAGAATGCATACATCGAGAACTAGAACTTGCTGTAAATTCATCGGACCATGTAAAAGTAATAAGTGAACAGCGGCACAAAGAATACTTAAACTAAATTGATATCCAAATTAAAAATTGAAGGAAGCACTGCCGTCAGAAACTATATTGGTTAAATGAGTGTCTTCTGTTTCCATGCTGTTGTTAAATATGTTAATAAATCTGATTATTTCAAAGAGCTGGTGCCCTGATAGAATTAACAAATGTGGACATGATAAGAACGTCAAACACCTGGTTTCATTTTGATATAGTAAATACAATGTATAGAAGAAAAAAGCCTCCGTGGCCGAGTGGTCAGGAGCGGGAGTGCTCCTGATCGACCGTATTTAGCAGTCAGGGGCTTGAACCCCTGACTGCTAAATACGGTCGATCAACTTTACAGAACACATAGAAACGTGATATAACTCGTGGTATTTCGGAAAAAAATATACACATCAGTAAACTTTAAAATGGACTGAAATCAAAGAAGAAAATACTGAAATTCTGTAAGTAAAATTAGCAGTGTCATAACTTCCAAACGTGATTAGCTGTGAATTGTGACACAGTAACAGGTTTTGTGACCGGTAACGTGCACTAGTTCAGAGGTAGCATGTCCGGGAACTGGCTCCAGAAATACCATATTGTGGTTTTTAAAAACGCGTATTTCTCTATATTTTCTGTGGGCTCGTGTGGAGTTAAGATGAATATGCGATTGCTATCTGTTTCTCAGTAGACAAACTGCAAAGACGTGTGAATAATTAAGAACAGACCCTCGTGTTTGTTTCCTATATAAACGCGCGTGTTTTTTCCAGACAGGTGAAAAGAAAATTTTGCTCAGCTTCGTGTTTTTCATAGAGAAAAAAATATCAATTTATTAAGATAATAAAATGAAAAAGCGTTTTAGTTTATTCAACTAATATTAGGAAAAAATGTGTTTTCTGCATAGAGACTACCTTTTTGGATATATCAGTAATCGTGTTCATATGTCTGGAAAAATAAAAACTTGATCGTGTTCACCCCCTCACAACGGGTGATGCCTCTGAATGAGTCGGACACTTCAAAAGCTTTGTTCGTGAACTGCCGAACGGAAATTATTAGTCATCTGATCTTCGTAAAGAAAAAACTAAGAATGCAGATAATTATTTTTAGGTCTCAACAACAGATGGAAACAGCAAGCAATTTTTATCTTTCAGGTTAAAAAAAAAGTTTTTCATCCCGCAAACAAACAAGATGCTGCGTCTGCGACGCGGCCGAGGTGGGTGGTCCTCCCCACCCACAGCATAACCACTCCAAAATAAACTTCCCAGAATGCTGGGGTGGCCTTCACCCCACACCATAACCACTCCAAAATAAATTTCCCAGAATGCTGGGGACGGCCCTCCCCCCCACAGCATAACCACCCCAAAATAGACCTTTCCAATTAAAACCCACATCGCAACACCTCACAATTAACGTTAACATTATTCACTTTGAAATCACAACCGATACATTCAAAGACCACATCTAATGGGGGATCCGCAGTCGTGAAGAAACATCAGCTGAACAACACAACCCCAAATCGCGCCCCAGCCCCAAAATAAATTGAAAATTAAATTCTGAAATTACAACTACCGCTATCTGTCGAGAGAAAAACAAACATTTTTATTTCCGAATACCATCTTCCCGCCAAATAGGGACCCGTCCCCTCCTGGGTACCAGCACAGCAAATTCGATTCATATTGTTGAGGCACGCTTCCTTGTGGGCAATAGAATTTCACTCATACCCCACTCCAATACTACCAGCAGTATATTACACAGAATGGATAGGTAAAATAATGGAATTGGTTTTTTTTTTTTGGCTGATGCTGTTCTGTATAAGCTTGCTTTCTTGCAAGCTTATACAGAATATAATGTCATTCGAATTTAACCGTCGTTGTGATATCCATTAGTAGCACTACTTGCTTAATTGAACTATCCATCTTATAAGTCCATTCTAAATCAGATTTGCGTATTAAGGCTGACTCACTAAAAAGCAAATTCTCTTAACTTTCTACCAAAGGTGCATGCAAGATAAACTGCTCCCTCATGGGCTGGTTCACTTCTTTTTTCATTTCTAACAAAGTTGCTGTCTCTAGATAGCAGACCCTTTTGTTTGCGTACGGTGACTACAAGAATACCGTGGATTATTTTTCTGCAGTTATTCATGGAATCCAATATCCGTATCTGCCTCGCTGTCCCCAAGCAGCATATTATTGTTGAAGAGTGAACTATCTCTCCGTGTGTTCTTTGCAAGCTCGTGATACTTGAACAGCCACGCTTACAGCTAAAATAAGAAATTAAAAATGGTTACTTTCATGCTTCAGTTAATCCTTCCGCAATATATTTTATGCCTTTAAATACGTAGGATCAGACGTTTCTTTTGCCAAGGTGAATGGAAGTAGTAATTTAATTAAATTCAGAATTTTTGCGATATAACTCACACAACAACAGAAGAAGAATTTCATTTTAAAGACTGTCTTATAACCGAGTTTCAGAGGGAGATTATATAGCTTCTGGAAGAGATTATATCTGCTTCTTGGATATAGCGACTATATCCAAGAAGCAGATTGAGGAGACTCCATGATCTGGGTAATACATTCCTGATCAAACTGTCTGCTCTTTTTTTTTTAACTGGGTTTATTTGAATGATTTTGTGTACATGCAGCGGGGTTACAAGTTGGCAAGGACTGCCCTATACAATAAATAAAAAACAGGTCAAATAAACGTGAAATTGGTTTCAGGACGTGTCTAAGAATTAATCATACTGGACAGCTGAACGAAATATGGAATAAAGAAAAGATCCAGACTTCGTTCAAGGAAGTATTATACTATGATACCAAATTGTAAATATGGCTATTCGTCATATAGAGGTAGGGAGAATACGAAGGTAGTTCGCTCCAAGTAAACTACTTCAAAGTAAAGTAATAAATTAGGACCATGATTTCTTATATATAGCTGTATATGTGTTATGTCTGTAAATTGAGCGTGTTCTCTGGTCGATTTACCTGTTTTGGTGGACGAAAAACCCCAGTTTCTGGGGGGAACCTTGCTATCTACGTCGAAGACCGACTAACTTAGCCACGGAGTGAAAAAAGCCCATAAAGTTCATTGCGTCATCGATGGGATTCGAACCCGGGCCTTTTCTACGATACCACTGTGCCACCCGCGCAGACAGTCAAGTAAACTACTGCAAATTATTATAAACTACTATGGTATTTATATGTAGACATGTATAGAATCCTATGTAAGGCGGCTCCCAAACGCTAGTTCAGCTCCGCCGTAGTACACCGAAAATATATGTAATGATACAGAAATTCTACACCAAAAGCTAGAAATGTGTGCAGTACTATGTTTGTGCTGTGTATGTGTTTATGTTGTTTCAGGCTATTTTGCTACGAGGAAGCAACAAGCGCCAGAAAGTTAGATCCTGGTACCCGTCTATGCCACGAGGAGACGGACAACAACTGAGCGCGAACCATAGAAAATCTCAAGTGTCATATACTAAAATGTTCAAACCAATCAAAATATGAGTAATTAAAATAAAAAAAGTAACAAAAATGATAAAAGAATTTTAAAAAATATATGAATAAAATTAAAATAAAAAATAGTAGTAAAAATGAAGAATTGATATAAAACTACAAAAAATGCCATTGTGCAAGATCGGTGCCAGCAAGGACAAACACAACAGACGAAAGAATAGCAGAAAAAGAAGAGTGAAGAAAAAAAGTTGCTGAGGCCAGCGGGAGATAGAACGATCACAGCGTTTTCCAATAGGAGAATACAGTGATCGTTCAGCATTCTACAAGTACGATTAGGAAATGTTCAAGTCGAAGGTGGTGGTGAAGATGGTAGTGACGGTGGTATCATGCGATGAAGGAGTGAACTGAACTGAAGGTGAAGCCGCAATAGCAATTGTTCCAGGAACTGAAGAACTAGTGGCAAGTTGTCACGTTTGGTGAAGGCTTTATGTACAAAATCTTGCCGAAGATTAAATTTTTCGTTGGGGTCCAAGAAAAACGATATATTGCCTTGTAGAAAATGGTAGAGACACACACACACACACACACACAGCAGACAGAGGCTGACGAAGATGCACGGAATATGGACAGAACATGATGCCAATCTTCGCGGCTGCCACAGATACAAAAGAGTGAATCACACTGATTAAACATAGCCAGTTTAAAATGAAGAGAACTATGGCCAATTAGAATATGTGTTTAGACACGTGGACAGAACCATTTTAGAACAGACTTTTGTTTAATCAAATGAAATACAGGTAGTACGAAGTGCTGACAGTAAACCTTGCCCTGTGCGCCATTTTACCCCAAGCTGGCGGTAAACGTATGACCAAGGGACGATTTCATGACGACTGAATTGAAAGCGAGGTTTAGCGGGATAGTAGTGCAATAGTTCAGCTGTTCATCAAATTGTTTGGCCTAGTTGCATGAAAACTTCAGCAGTTGCTTACAGTAATACCCTGGACAGCTCTTTCAGCTTGATAGCGTTACGGGTACAGTATTGGAATAGACTGTTTGGTGAACATTTCCTAATTAATATTTTCCTTTGGTCATCCTTTATTTATATTATTTTACCGTCTTTTTATTGATCGTACTGTTAAAGTGGTGGTTGATGCGACCATCATCACATCAACAATTAATTGTGGGGTGGGATACGCTAATAATGCTGCACTAATAATTAAATAAGTTTATGAAGCTATTGAGAGTCAACATGTCTATCATGTTAAATAATCAAAAACTGATTGTACACAGTGATCCTAAGGATATGGCATTTGACGAAAATTTCAATGATATTCGCTGCGACCATTTTACCCAGGAAAATGGTTACTTGAGCCAAAGAGGATGGTTGTGATGGTGGTATTATGTGATGAATGAGATGGACTGGACTGCGGTTCTTCTCCTAGCTTAAGGTTATTTGATGTGCAGAGCGATATTAGGAATGAAGATATCGATGAGAAACGTTACTTCTTATTGACGTGCTTTTCATGGTATTATGGGTATTCACGTTACGCACGCGTTGAGTGAAATGAAAGGTTCCCTGAGATTGGCATTAAATATTTCATTATTTTGTCCAAGAATTTAGATCAGAAAATAATGGCAAACAGAAAAAAGGCTTCAATGAAATGGAAATGCTATGTATGATTACTTTCTTTTATATATAAAAAAATATATATATCTATATCGACAACGTATTTAATACCTGTTTTGATAAAATCTGTAAATCTATTTTACCCAGTTTTTCAAAATTTGGTGATTTTTCAAAAGAATGGACAAGTATTGAGCGTTAAATTAACGCCCCTTTCAGTCTACATTGATACAAGAAACAACAGCGAAAAATATTTAAATTTCACTAATAATTTGATAGGGCGAATATTTACTGTAAAGCAATTGCCTTGCGAAAATTGTACTCTTTTTAAAACATTAATTTTTTTTTTTTTTTTTACCTTAACAAAGGTGGTTATCGATTCCTTGTGTAAAAATTGCACGAGAACTTCAGCAGTTTCTTACGGTAATATAGCCGTATATGTGTTTTATTGTTTATTGCACTTTTTATTGTTACATTACCAGACAAATAGTTGTTCCAATATTTTTTGTTCGATTGAAGTTTGTTTGAACGAATATGAAAAGCAAATCCGTATGGGCTCAATGTATTTCAACGATATTGCAACGTGCAGCGTAGAAAACAAATGCAGGAAAATGTAATGGGAGTTGGAAGTACGAAAACAAGTTAATGCAGAGTTTTATTCACGAATAAAATAAGCAACATTCTTACCGAAACGAGCCGAGAAAATTTGCTGCCACTCATCTTCTGATGATTACATTACATTGCAGAACAAGCAAAAACCAATACGCTGAGAATAAAACTAAATGAAAGGACGAAGCCATAATTTTTTTGAGAACTACTTCTCAAACCCCAAATCGAGTAGTGATGTTATATGAACAATCCCCTGCCTCGAGCCCATAGTTAGAAAACGCACTGAACCACTTCCAATACTTCCACAGTTTCAAACGGGCACGTGATTACATTCGATAATATCGCCGCCTGGATCGATATCATGCGTGACTATTGATCGTTAGATTGTAGAAGGCGGCATTTCTCATCTTCTTCCCGCAGTTTCTTAAACTGCTCGAGATTTATTTCTTAACTATGACTGAGCGACTACAAGAAACTTTGGAAATCAACTGTTGGGAAATGTATTGATTATCGGATGTCCTTCTGGATTGCCCGCCATGTATAACCCACAGAAATTTCCATATGCTAATCCTTTGCGTGTTGTGAGTTAAGATTGGTGAAAATTGTGACTAAAACAATGATTGGTTTTATTTCTGAAATGAAAAGCCGAGTAATCCGAAACCAGTAATTAACTCAAGGATTGAAAATACTCAAGAAAATTTTCGAGGAAGTGGTAACTATGACACGGAATCTTTTTCATCCCCAAGCATTTGTTCACAACCAGGGAAAAACTTTAGTCTCAATGGCAGCAATTTAATCTTAATGGCAGAAAAAAAAGTTTTGAACTATTCTAGCGATGTGTTTAGGACTGCCTTCTTGCTTAAAAATTCCTCCATTGTTATGGTCTGAAATAGTCTTAATTCTTAAACTCGGATTTCTCACACACATTATCGCTGCTCTTTGTGTAAAGATTTTTGAGTACTGAAATGGATAAGTATGTAAGAAAAGCGACGTTTGCATTTGGGAAAAAAAATATATAAAAATCACATACTTTTCCCACCGGTCAAAGCGATCTTCCACTTTCGTTTTGAACTTGAACTCGACATAATTTATTACAACGATCCATGACATGTTGCCCGAAGTTCAAACTCATGTGTTCCAACCTTCTCTTATCCTTGTAATATAATATAAATTGCATTCCTAGATCCCTTTAGCAGGTGTTTATTCTCTCCACAGTAAATTATTTGAAGTAAATTATTTCAAATAATTTCAATGTTTTTTCCAAACGTTTTATTTCATTATAACTTGAAAAACTATGTCTAATTTATAATATTAATGAGTCTGATATTTTGACACCGGAATAATTGTAATAAAGTGAAAGAATTAGTATTAACCAAAGTATATGTGGAGCACACATTGTTACAGAATTCTTCTGGAAAATTGAAAAGTGTCGTTTATGTATTTTGGGAATTCCATTGCAGTTATACATCAATGAGTCAAAACATTATGACCACCTACCTAACAGTGGCTGCTCGTGACGCTGATGTTTGGGGGGGGGGGGTGTTACATTAAATTGCCTTGGATCTAAGACATGTAGACATACTCAGTAATAATAATAATAAGCAAGTTAAAAATACTACAAAACATTAACTAGACATTTACCATGAACAGTCTTGAACTTTTATTTAAAAACAAAATCCATTCTTCCGTTTTTACTTGTTGAAAATAGATTAATAACTTTATCCATAATTGATGCCACCAAACTCTGACCAATTATAACTTTATAAACTAAAATAAAATTAAAATAAATAAATAGAATACATCAAATCGACTGTAAAATACAATTTAAAATACAACAAATGATATGAATATATTAAAAATATTATGCGTTAAACCCGTACTACTGTAAAACTGAAGCTTTCGGCAGCATCTGCTGCCTTCCTCAACTTAAGTAGTTCTGCATCAACAATTCATTATAAAGCACTAAGAGTTCCCAGCAGACTCAGGGCGTACTATGGTACCTGCGCATGCTCCGTTTCGTCTATATCAGCACCGGAAGTGGCTCGGGGTTGTACGACCTTAAAACGCTCATCCCTATCCAGGATAACGGTCTCAAACATTACATTAATCCTACAACCCTTATCCCTATTCAGGCTATGATCACCCAAGGAACAAATCTTTAGGCCCTTCAGTCACTTCCGGTTACAGAAACCCTCTACCTTATCTATAATTACAGCTCCTTCGGCTGTTATCCTATGCCGGGTTTCCCAGGCATATTCCGCCGGGGCCGCCCCCGAGACATTAGCCAATCTATCGCGTAATCTGCGCTTAGTCTCACCTACGTAACATCCCCCCCAATCCCGACACTGAATTTTGTAGACGACCCCACTGTTGTCAACTCCCACAACAGGGTCTTTAACTGCAGCCATCACTGTGTTTCAGCTTCCGACCTGGAAGCTGCACACAACGTATTTGGTACGACCGTAAGATGTGGGCTATTGGTTGCGAAACGCCCGGATAGTAGGGAATGTATGCGGTGGAGACAAATACCCACTCCTCCCTTGAGTACCATGTCCACAACAACCTTCAATCACATTCTGGGGGTATCCACATCTCACAAGGTCGGCCGTGACCCGTTTAATTTCTTCCTCCCTATCCTCCGAGGTAGAGCAGTGCGACCAGGCCCTGCTCATTAAGGCCCTAACTACACTCTTCTTATGATCTCCAGTCTGGGCAGAACCAAAATGAGTATACTGGGCCCGGCACATGTCCTTCCTAAACACTCTTGTATTTAATTGTTGGCCCGCCCTGTAAATCCAGGCTGTGGTTTCAGCTATTAGCGCAGTCATTGCTAATTTAGCAATGGAAGAATTTGAGGATAGACCGTTAAGCTCATCTGGTCCGCTGCCCTTGCGGGCGTGGAAGAGGTATGTGGACGATACGTTCGTTATACTACGTAGAGGACGTGGGCCAGAGCTTCTCAATTGGCTTAATAGTGGTTCCCCCCCTTTATAAAGTTTACCTCCGAGATAGAGCGGGGGAGAGGAGCGCTCTGCCATTTTTGGATGTCTGGATTTACAGGGTGAGCCGACAATTAAAGACAAGAGTGTTTAGGAAGGATATGTGTCGGGCCCAGTATACTCATTTTGGTTCTTCCCAGACTGGAGGTCATAAGAAGAGTGTAGTTAGGGCCTTAATGAGCAGGGCTTGGTTGTACTGCTCTACCTCGGAGGATAGGGAGGAAGAAATTAAACGGGTCACGGCCGACCTTGTGAGATGTGGATGTCCCCGGAACGTGATTGAAGTGGCTGGAGAGCCTAAAGATTTGTTCCGTGGGTGATCATAGCCTGAATAGGGATAAGGGTTGTAGGATTAATGTAATGTTTGAGACCGTTATCCTGGATAGGGATGAGCGTTTTAAGGTCGTACAACTCCGAGCCACTTCCCTTGCTGATATACACGAAACGGAGCATGCGCAGGTACCATAGTACGCACTGGGTCTGCTGGGAAGTCTTAGTATTTTATAATGAATTGTTGATGCAGCACTACTTATAAATAATAAATTTTCTGTTTATACTCCGGGACGACCAAACGGTCAGAGGAGTTCGCATGATAGATTGAATACAAGAAACAGCACCGTATTCAGTAGTCACGGGCTTGAACCCCGGTCACTCAAGGCACGTGTACTTAGGCACCCGCGCGCCTGACCACTAGGCTACGGCGGCCTACTTATGTCGATAAAAATGCAGCAGATGCTGCCGAAAGCTTCAGTTTTACAGTAGTATGGGTTTAATGTATAATATTTTTAATATATTCATATGATTTATTGTATTTTAAATTATATTATATTTTACAGCCGATTTTATGTATTTTATTTATTCATTTTATTTGTAATTTAATTTTATTTATGTTTATAAAGTTACAATTCGTCAGAGTTGGCGGCATCAATTATGAATTCCTGACCACAAAGGCCCTTTAGTGAGATTAATAACTTTTTCATTCAAGTTTGGTGCACTGTTGACCAAGCTTTTCTCTATTCAAAGCATTGCTTGAGCATTTTCTGATTCAGAGTGCTTTTTCAGAGAGCCTTTCCTGATTCAGAGTGCTCCTCAAAAATGTTTTTATTCTTTTTAATGTCGAATGGCAGCGTTCGGGCTCTGAAGTAGTCATCGGAATGGTCAAAAGAACTTTTATGAGTTTTGTAAGCTCACCAAGAACTTCAGCTAGATTATTTTCTGAGGTTAATTTGCAATAATTCTGCTATAGAAAATTTGTAATTCCTAATAAGTTTTTCTCTCTCAATCATGGGATATGCCTCAGTAGAGTCCCGTACCTCTTCCATGGGCATTTTCGTACGAAAAATTACAAGTTCTCCTTGTTAAACAATTTAGCAGCAATTAATTGCTTTGTAAAAGAATGTCTCTCACCTATGTCAACACTTGTATAGTCGTATACTTCCTTCGCTTCAATCATGAGTGTTTTTGAAGGATTTTCACAGTACATTGAATTCCTGATTTTTTTTTAATGGCATTCTTAAAGTTTCCTATATATTCACGTATTTTAACTTCCTCAGTATATCGAGATTGCATTTGAATATAAATAACTTCCACGTGAGGCATTATCTGATGGAAAAGTTCTAACTAGAAATCGAATTTTTCATTACTCAAGATGTGCAAAATTTCAGTTGCTTCTGAAATCGTCTTATCTGCGTTTTCTGTCGCTTGTAGTTCCTCCATGCACATTTTTAAGGATTCAAAATTTTCATAAGCGCTGTTCACCGTGCGTGTATTGAAGTTCCATCTTGTAGGGAAAGGTTGGGCAACACGGCTGTCCATATGCTTTCTGAGAACAGAGGGACGCTGTGGTGATCGCTAGAAAAATGTTTGTATCGACATGAGGTTCGAAAAGAATATTCTTGAATCTCGGGTACTACTTGCTGTATTTCTCATCAGATTCAGTTGGAGTGCATAGCAGTGAATAAAATGTGCATTTTTGTACACTTCTTTTATTTTAGCCTGAACACCCCCTTTCTTGCCTTTCATTACACTTGCGCCATCAAATGTCTGAGCAACCAGTTTTTGAGTATTTCCTTCGAGGATTATGACTAACTAATCTAGAATGCACTTTGATATTCCGTCTGCAGTTTGGTTTTCCGGAGTGAAAAAACCCCAAAAGACGCTCAAAAATGTCTCCATTCAGTTCATATCTCAGAACAATTACCATTTGTATATATTCTGAAACATCTGTTGTGTCATCAGCCATGACAGCTACGAATGAAGCTTCTTTAATTTCTCTTTTTATTTCATCCCGGCATATTTGCAGCAAACAGTCAAGAATATCATTCTGAATAGTTTTTGAAATGCCTTTAAATGCTGCATTACTTTCTAAATGTTTCTTTAAATTGGAATCTAATGTACAGGTGAAATTTATTAATCCTCTGAATACTGCTGGATTTTCAGAATTTCAGAATCGTCTTTTTCGTCATGTTCACGTAAAGGAATTTCAAACTGTCCGCAAAATTTAATGCAATCTATTATTTTAGATAATACCTCACGATTCTTGGTAACTTTTCTGTTATGTTTGCAGATCGAAAGACTGTAGAGCTCACTGAGCTGTTCTTTAATATTTACGCTTCCTAAAAGTGATAATGAAATCACACTATTAATGTTTCATTGAACTCATGTTTTAGTGTTTTTTTTTTTTTTTTTCTTTCATTCTGTTTATAAAGCCACTTTTGTCCACGTTAAGTCATCTCCAAACAGTAGACATGGAAAACAAAACAATGCATTTTTAACTTCAGCATTTTTAACAAAGCCAGCTTTCAACATTCAACAGGGTAATCACATAATTACCCTGTTGAATGTTGAGTATTGACTTAACACTGATATTGTTTAGTTACTTAGGGCGAATATCAAAAAGACACCGACATTGTGGCTACACACCCATCATCGTTGTGTCCGATGTGTAGTGTTTCTGTTAAGTCTTTTCTTAGACTGTGTATTACATCTATCACAGTAAGCTCCCTCCTTGGCTAAGTTCTTGTGATGTTTGCTCCAGATTGTTGTATGGGTTTTTGAGGTCCTCCATGATCTCCTCTATAGCCTCCTGTGCTATGGTTACCTCCAGTAGCATTGGGTAAGGTGGCACTCCATTGTTTTCTTCTGGTGGGTTGTCAATTTCCTGTCTTTTCTTTGCCTGCTGATTTCCAGATCTTGTTCTCTTTTTGCAATTTTGCCGGAGTTCATTGCATCATCATTTTATGCTGTTTCGCATAGGGTTCAGGGCTAGTTAAATAAATTTAAAATAAATTTTCTGTTTATACTCCGAGACGACCAGAGGAGTTCACAAGATAGAATACAAGAAATAGCACCATATTCAGTAGTCACGGGCTTGAACCCCGGTCACTCAAGGCACGTGTACTTATGCACGCGCGCCTGACCACTAGGCTACGGCGGTCCAACAAGGATCCTAGCGAACTAGGATCCTTGTTGGTGACAATATGGAATTTGTCAGTGTGTGTCACAATCAGGGCAGTCATTAAGTGGGATGTGTCACAATATTTTGCACAGTATCTGTCAATAGTCAGTTTCTTACCTTTGAGGGTTTCACAATAAATTCACTAAACGTTTGTCCAAGTTCTGATCAAGGTTCTAAATTTCTATAGTTTTTCTAGTATTCAAAAGCAATTTATGAAGCAGTGCAGTACAAGGGGAGGAGGGGGGATTCCGCAACCACCATGGTGGTTGCGGAATTATTATTTCCACATTAATTAGCATTATATCATCAAATTTTGGGCCACCACTCGTTCACGATCCAAGATGGCGGCGCTATTGTTACCGTTAGCGTTGGATGGCGAGCGCGTGCAGGTGAAAATAAAAATACATTTTAAAATACATAAGTGGTAATATAAGAGATATATTTATGTGCTATGATAGCATCATTAATTAACATAACTTATCATTCCGGGGATTAAATAAAAAGCAGATTTCACTGTCTAACAATTTATATTAACATATAAGGGCATGCATAGCATTCTATATACATCGCACAAAGGCTTACACAGCAATTTGGAAAAACGGTCATAATTTAGTAAATTATTAATCTAGAGTGCTGAAAATTCACCTGCTTATCCACTTTTTGCTCCTCTTTCTGATAACATCTTTCTTTTCTTTTAAATCTTATGATTTCCACTAAAATAAAACTTTTTTTTTCTACAGAGCTCACTATACATACGACTGCACTGATACGACCATCTCTCTCATTCCAGTAATTATCAAAACTAAAATTACTGTAACAGAGAGAAAACGGATACAAAAATAGATTGACACGTTTAATAATAGGAAATATAGATATATTAGATACATACAAACAAAAAGCTTTCGGTTGTTTTGCCAACCTTCCTCAGTAAACTGACAGTTAAGAATGGAGCATGAGGGCGTGTACTGCCAATCCTCTACGTGAAGTGCGTGATTAAGGATGTTGAAGCTGTGGCTGTGATGCATGCGGAAGTTGCCAGCGTTTGTCCAATAGTCAGGATTGCTTTTTCGATAATAGGGTGCACTTTACATCCACTGTTCCTTTGACTGAGGTATTCGAGCATTTGATGTTCAACGACTCCAACCAGGCGCGTCGTCGATAGTCGCGGGAATTATCCACAATCACGACATCGCGGTGTGGGTCAATGTCGTGGTGAGTTGCCCAAGCGTGTTCGGCAATAGCTGAGTGCTCCACATCCGCCAAGCGGATTGCTCTTTTGTGTTTGGAAAGGCGTTTTTCGAGCCGTCTCCCAGTTTCGCCGATGTAACAGCTAGTGCAGTCAGGGCAAGAGATGCGGTAAACCAATTCGCTTTGTAGTAAGGTGGGGACCGGTGTTTTTACTTTAGAGATGAGGGATCGTAATTTTCTGCGTGGGAGTTGTACGCATTTTATCCCAGGTGATTTTAAGACTCTACAAACCTGCTGTGATAGGTTTGGGTAGTATGGGATAAAGGCGCTCGAGGCTGAATCATTACCTTGGATGTCTCTGTTAGTCGCTACGTGGCCATGTGTCTGTATGTCACACCTGTCAAGGGTATTGATGGGATAGCCACACCTCGTAAGATCCGCCTTGACTGTAGCAATTTCGGTGCGTCTCTCATTTACAGAGCTAGAGTGTGTCCACGCACGAGTTAGCAAGGTTCGTGCAGTGGCAAGAAGATGGCTACGCGGGTGTGCTGTCCAGTCAGCATAACAGTTTAACTGAGGAAGATTGACAAAACAACCGAAAGCTTTTTGTTTGTATGTATCTAATCTAATCTAATATATGTATATTTCAATTATTAAACTTGTCACAATCTATTTTTGTATCCGTTTTCGCTCTGTGTTACAGTCATTTTAGTTTTGATAATAATGAATCCAGAGCGGACAAGACTCTTTAATCATTCCAGTAATGTTTAGGTAAGGTGTATTTAGAGTCAAACGGCAACAGGGGTTCCCCATCTCCGCGTAATTTACTTTGTGTGGTGATACAGTTCGCTGTAAAGGCCAGAGATGCATCGTCCTACGGTGCATCCAGGCGCCATCACTTCCCCAGGTAAACGACGCACGCGTATCCGGCCGTCCACATGGTGCAACAGAAATGTGATTCATCGGACCAGACGACCTTCTTCCAATCACTCAAGGTCCAGTTTCGATGCTCGCTTGCCCCTTGTAGGTGCTGATGCCTGTGAACTGTGGTTAGCATGGGCACTCGGAGCGGCCTGCGGATACGCAACCCGATGTACTGTGTGTTGTGACACATTACTCCCGTCCCCAACATTCTAATTACTGGCTCTGACCAGTCGTCTGGTCATTACAATTTGGCCTTTGTCAAACTCGCTGAAGTCTGCTGTCTTTCCCATCTGAAGAACAAGAGTGACACTGATTAACGGCGCTCAGCATCGGGTGTTTTTTATACCGTGTCCCGACCCGCGCACGCACCGTAGTTTACCTGCAGTTGCTTCGATTTGAATAACGACTTTCTGGTCATAATATTTTGGCTCATCGGTGTACATATTGGTATTCCGAATTTCTTTCTTTACTCATTTTATGGGAACAGGCGAATTTATTGTTAATTATTAATACACTTCTTTTGTTCAAATTCGCGTACTGGTAACTAAGATTAATCTTTAGATTATTTGACCGAAGAGTAGGATCTAACGAGTCTCGCTTCGGCCAGATGCTATTAAATAAGTTGGCACATCATTTTCCATTCAGTCTTTCAGAAGAGTTTGCTATTAGATTATCCTGCCATCTTTACAGAGCACTTCGCATTCTCCGCTGTTTGTTCACGACTGAGATCTCAACATTACACAGCGGACAAAGTAGTTTAGTGTACCCGTAATTCCCAAGCATTGTGTCGTGCGGCCACGTTATTCTCAATATCAGACACAAACGTTCACGAAATGGTTGGAAAAAGTATTTTTTTTTTGTTTCCCTTTTCTTTTCTTCTCTCAAGTATTTCGCGTGATGATTTTGTGAAGACAAGTCATTAAATTTACGAAATGTTTGAGCAGACATTCCCCTTTTAGATTATAGTTTTTTTCTGTAATAGCCTGCACCAATTTCATCAGTAGCAACCGTAGATTGGATCGACTGACAGACTGATATTAGGTTTCACCTGTCACTTTTCTGTTATTTTCCTTTTCCTTGTTTTAGCAGGTTTTATTTATATTCTTTGTTTTCTTTTCTCCAGTTTTCTTTTTTTGTGAGTTCCATAAAACCATTTTCAAGTGATCTGTTATAGTTCAGAGATATGAAACAAATCAGTTATAAAACCCTTCATGTTCTGATATTCTTGTAAAGAAAATGCGGCTACAAGAATAGACGATTATTTGACTATCTGCAACTGTGATCACGATCCTACAGCCCTAGTGAGTAGCATAGTTGGTAGGATCGCCTTCCTCCTCACACCGGGTGTAAAAGATCTGTTTGAATTCTGTCAATGATGGGAGGAATTTTTAATGGCCTTTTATACAGCGCAGCTGAGTTAGTCAGGTGAGGTTAGACATGGTTTTTTCTCCCAGAAAAAAAATTCGTCCAGCAAACAGAAATCTTCCTCAGAACACAATTTACAGACGGCATACACGGAGCAATATAATCATAGTTGCTGATGCTCCGAAAACCCTACAACAACAGCCACCTATAGCCCTTCTAAATTAATTACTGTTTCTTCAGTGAAGAAATTGTTTCACACATGACTACACTTAAAGAATTTATAGATTGTGAACGCATTTCGTGAGGAGTTCTGTAGATTGCTACCATAAAGTATAGTGAAACCTCAAAATTCCGTTACCTTTTTAGTACCGAGGGTAGTTGACCATGCAAGGCCAGAGTCTGGCCCGACTTATAAAAAATAAATAAAATAAAATAAAATAAAAAAACAGTGGGATAGAGCTACGGGGTTAGATTACAAAATAATAAATACTAGACGACTTCGTCCCCTGCTCACTGCTTTTGATAAAATAAAATATTTACAGAAGCTTTCGACTCTGTGTCTCTTCCTCAGCTAAGAATACATCAATATGTTACTATTTCTATATAATATCGGTGTAGATACACCGCAGACAACTCTTAAAGAAAAATTACGATCGTAGTGTGAAAGGCACCCACCGATGAAAAGCCAACTAGCTTTGAAACGGTAACCGGTAAAAATATCCTATTTTCTGATTATAATAAGCGTCTACTTCCAACAGCTAATTGTTGCCTGCACCTGTATCACGCGGTTTTCACCTCTCATGACCACCATAGCTGAGCACATGACATTCTATACTTTTGTAATAACGTTTACAACCGAAGGACTTTTATTTTGTGTTACTTCAACGTTTTTAATTTTATTCCATTTAATATGGAAATTATTAAATCTAACAAAGGGAACGATGAACTATGTTTAAACGGATTTCGATAATTTTCTGAGGAAACCACAAATAAAATGCGCTCTCTAAAGCGGCATTTTCCGGTTTCGACATCGTCTTTTTCTGCTTGATTCTCCTTCGCTATCCATACTATCTTTCACTGTAATAAGACAATATGAGAAAACAGAATAAAATAGGAAACAAAAGGAAATATCTATTTTTAATGCTAAAATAATGACACTGTACAATTATTTCGCAAACACCACATGACTGACAGTAATCACAGTTTAATTATATCAAAATCCCAAATTAAAATTTGCAAAAAAAACATACAAATTATAATCTAACGTTTAAGTATTATAATAATCTTAATATACTTAAATAATCTTAATATACTTAAATAATCTTAATAATAATACTTAAAGGCTAAACTACATTATTTGGGTAACATTTGGCTCCGTTGCAGTGTGCGTTGTTGTAGAATGGATTGATTGGGTGGTTATTGTGAAGGCGCTTTCTTTCTGATTGATTTGTGTCGTTGAGGGGGGGGGGAGTGCTTAGCTGAGGTAGGGTGTTTTCTCCCCTATCCCGTTATTTTAAAATCGGTAAACGAGTTCGTGATTTAAAAACACCGTCATTTGTGTGTGTTGGGGGAGAACACCCTAGGCATATAAACGTAGGAGGACAGTGAGCGGGGAAAGCAGTGGGTGGCTCCTGTCAATCACTGATCTGGAGTTTTACCTACTTAAATAATCTTATTATAATAATAACAAGAAACTGGGATTCCTTTAAAACGGTGCCGTTTGGGTGATAGTGCCCACTGAGAATAAGTGACAATAGTCTTCTCTATTAGTGAAGCGTTACTTATTCGAGGTAGTGCAATACATGGCAACTCGTTGTGAAGGAGGAGCACAATATGAGATACAGATGAAATGATGCTTTTCACACCACGATTGTAGTTTTTCTTTAAGAGTTGCTGTTGTTGTTGTTTGGTTTTTAGGAGCATTAGCAACTAAGGCCATATTGCTCCAGGATATGCGGTGGTCATTCCTTAACCTTTCCGCATCCTCCGTATTTGGTGGTGACGGGCTCGAACCCCGGTCTAATCAAGAAGCGTGTGCTACGCACTGCTGCTCCTTCCCACCTGGCTACGGAGGCGCCTCATAAGAGTTGCCTATGGTGTATCTACACTGATATTATATAGATATAGTAACGTATTTATGTATTCATAGCTGAGGATGAGATGCAGTCTAAAGCTTCTGTGAGTATTTTCTTTTATTTTATCAAAAGAAGCGAGCGCAGTCTGCTAGTAAACATTAAATTAATTGGATAATACGACTAATTGCAGCCATATGTACAAAGATAACTGTTACTTTAATTATTTCGGAAAGGCCTTCACGGTAAGGAGATCGCTTTGTCTGTACTTTTTCTCATTCGCCAATTTGTGCATGTACGGAATGGATCTCAGACAAGGTTGTGGGATCCTCCAGGTGCACGAATCTCAAATGGTAGGTTGGAAGATCAATCCTATGAGCAATTTTGGCCGTGAATATCATCCTCATTTCATTAATTAAAGAGGAAATTCTTCTGATGTCAAGGTGGCTACCAGTTCAGTGGTAGTGATCCCGAGATCGTGATGGAGTTTGGTATTGGCCCACTTCAGAAGCCAGTTCTCCCCCGCATAAATTCTCTTCGTGTCAGTCGGAACTGCTGAGACCCGAACATGGAGCAATTACTGCTTGGCGGCCCATCTAAACAGAGAGAGAGAGAGCTTAGTGGTTGCCACGTCATTGTGGCTATTGAACGTCATTTTGGAATCAAAAACCATGCAGAGGTCAGCGTAGGGCTGTAGGTTTGCATATTGTGAATTCCAATTCCAACAAATGGGAGATTCAGTTGTGAAGGGTTGTGGTTTAATGAGAAAACCATTTGTTGCTGACTTTATCAGATTTATTTCTAGATTAAAACAGGATAAGTACACTTTAATGTTGCTGAGAGTTGCATTTATTCGTAACCTCTAGGAAACGAATGTTTCGTACAGCATTTATGTTGTAGGAAACCTGTTCATTTATGGTATTCGTAACCTGTATCTTCAGGGGCGATCTTTGTGAACAGTTTGAGGCCATCTGCATAAGTGACTATATTATCTCTGAATAAGATCAGTAGTGCTGTTAATGCAGTGAAAAGGATAGCTGACTCTCGTGCTACAAGCAAATAACCACATTTGTAAAATACCTGCCGTGATTTTACGAATGTGGTTACTGTGGCTATTGGCTTGTAGCCCAAGTATTTTTGCATGGAGCAAAGCACCCAGGAACAAAAGAATGTCTCCCGTATATTGTAATAATGCTATAATAGGTGAAGTAAAGCTGAACTTGCTTCTTTTTTTTTTTTTTTTTTGCTAGTTGTTGGCGCATCGGCTTCTGTGGCCATAATGCACCACCCAAAGTTTTTGCATTTTACTCTGATCCAAGCCCCAGGCGGGGTTAGAACCCGTCGGCAGCCTATGCCCATATCACCCCTTTGGGGGAATTTTACGCAGTTTCCCTTTACTCTCGGCCGGGGGGGGGATATTCTCCTGATTATTAGATACTTACACAGCATCTCGCTGAAATTCCCAAATGACAAAATAATCTTTGCCGCCGACATAAACTGCAGGTCGCCAGCGTGGTTCAGTGAAACTCAAGATAGACGAGGCACAAACAACGGACAAAGACTGAAGAATATCTCTCAAACAGTTGTTTCTCAATTCTCAACCTACCAACCTTCTCTAGCACAATGTGGGAAGCCACAATTGATATCACCCTGGCCACAAGATCCGTTGCCTGACACCTTTCATCCTGGACAGTTAGGGAAAGATGGACAACTTCGGATCACCGTGTAATAACTTTCCAACTACACCGATCAGTAAGCCGACAACCAATTATAAGGCAAACTCTCCATAGATTTGCAATTGACAAGGCAAACTGGCAGCAATTTAAGGATTCACTGATCATGGCCGCCCACTCTCTCAGCACAGTTGGACTGGACCGGACCATGACCACAAAAGGCAATTGTAAGCCTGGTCACTGAAACCTCAAATAACTCTATTAAAAGGAAGAAACCTTATCTTGGAGCCATACCGTGGTGGTGCCCAGAGCTCCAACAACTGCGACGGGAAGTTTACACCCGACTGAAAAGTTTTAAATGCGCAAGACGGACATGGCCGGAAGCGGAAGTAGAGTATCTCAAGCAGCAGTACTGAACGGCAAGAAATGAATACACAGCCCTGATTAAACAAAGGAAGAACACTTAGTCTCCTCCTGGGAGCACCTAGTCTCCAGAGTTGGAAATTTTGCTCCATGGGCGCCTCCGTAGCCAGGTGGGAAGAAGCAGCAGTGCATAACGCACGCTTCTTGATTAGACCGGGGTTCGATCCCGTCACCACAAAATACGGGGATGCGGAAAGATCAGGGAATGATCATCGCATATTCCCGGAGCAATATGGCCTTAGTTGCTAATGCTCCTAAAAAAAAAAAAAAAACCAAACCAACCAAATTTGCTCCTTGGGAGTGGTCTACAAAGTGATCACAAACAAACTCCGCAGGAGAGAAGTCATCCCAGCCACCAAGACGCCACAAGGCACGTATACAAATACATGGTCCGAATCTATAAATAACATCTTTGACGCCATGTTCCATCAACACACGCCACCAAACAGCCCAGAGCAAATACTACTATGTGAGGAAAACAGCACATACACAACGGCCCAAGTGGATGACCGCTTCACCAAGGAAGAACTGGATACCGCTTCAACAAAAATAAAAAAATCTCCAGGAGAAGATATGCTGGAGCCCGAAATCGTAAAGAAGGCTGTTGAAATCATCCCAAATGAGATTTAAAGTCTTCAACCATTGCTTTGAAGCAGGCCATTTCCCAGCAGTATAGAGATCTGCAAAATTAAGGCTTATTCTCAAGAATCCGACAAAACCACAAGACCATCCGGAGTCATACCGGCCCATCGCTCTTCTGTCCATACTAAGCAAATTCCTAGAACAACTTCTAAGCAACAGAATAGAAATTGATTTCTCCAAGGCTGGCCTTAACTCTGAAAACCAATACGGCTTTAGAAGGGGATGCTCCACGGTGGACGCCTTAGAGAATATCGTCAAAGCAGCTACCACTACCAGCCATTAGTACTTCCTTGTCATTTCAGTGGATTTTGCCAGGGCATTTGACTCCCTCTGGTGGCCAAGCGTCCTCGGCAGACTCCCGAAAGCAAAACTACCAGCTAATTTGTACAATTGTGTAAAAACTTATCTCTCAAACAGAACAGAACAGTAACCGTCAGTGCCCCGTACTGCTCAGTCACACGACCAGTTTATAGAGGATGCCCACAAGGCTCAGTACTTGGCCCACTTCTCTGGATCGTAGTGCTCGACAGCTTTCTAAACCTCGACCTTGGTGATGTGAGGTCACAGGCCTACGCGGATGACCTGATCCTGATGCTGGCGGCAGACTGAAGAGCTCAACTAGAGATCTCTGCAAACCGTGCTATAAATATCCTACAAGACTGGGCCACCCAAAACCACTTAAAGATATCCCCAACAAAAACCTGCTCTATCCTACTTAAAGGCTCTCTCAATATCAAAAGGCCTCCCCAGATAAAGATTCAGGAAACAACAATTAAGCTTTCCACCGAACTTAAATATCTTGGTATTCTGCTAGATAAAAATCTGTCATTCACACCCCATCTTACACCCCAAGCAAAATTAAAAAATACTCTGCACTAATAGCTAGTGCACTCGTCGCGACTGGGGGCTTAAGAAGAGGACCCTAGCCCTCTTCTATAAGGCAGTCTTCTTACTAGCAATAACATACGCATCAGGAGTTTGGTTCCACAAGGCGGTAACAGCAGTAAACAAAAGGAAGCTAGAGACCATTCAACGTTCAATCCTACTGACAATCTCTAGAACCTGCTGTACTGTAAGCACCCACGATCGTCCGCTGTGGGTTGCTATATCAGCTATCCAAAGGCAGAGCAATCACCTGCCTAGACTACACAACTGATCCGGCGGACGATCGTTAACTCGAGAAAAAACGCCTTCTCACCTCACCCACCTACATCAGGCCTGGTAAACCCGCTGGACGACTTTGACAAAAGGGGATCATCCGAAGATTCATACCGGATAATCAACTAGTGTTTCCCAAAAGCCCAAACTTGTTTTCACACGGGACTGCTGACATCTTACATACTCACGGGACACGGCGCAATAAGAGCAAAACTCTCCAGTTTCGGTTTGAGTGACACCCCTCTCTGCCACTGTGGACAGCCAGAGACATGGGAGCACCTCATGCACCACTGCCAACTAGAATATAACTAGAATACGTTTCTCGTCAATAAACCAAGAACAATATCTCCTGGAGAGCGAGGACAATTATAAAGCCTTAACGCAGTTTGCGCAGGATCTTTTAACTACAAGAAGGACATACCCACAACCTTATCAGGAATTTTCATACAAACCAACCACTCGTCATCCAGAATAAAGATCCTTATATGCGTCAACCAAACAAAAACCTAATAGCTACAATCTGAAGAACTAATCATTAACTTAACTTGGATCTGATCACTGCCTTAAACTGGAGCCATTATCTGGACGTGACCACTCACACGGACGGGACAACATGTCCCAAGAATTGGCATAGAAAGACCAGACAAAGACATTGTGCAGTTTGCTGCCGAAACGTCATTAGGCGATCCGAACCGGGTACCCTCACTCGGTTCACTTTCCATCCCTTCCCTTGGCAGGGGGATGGTTACTCTTTACCCTCTTCCCTGCTACCCCCTATCTTCACCTGGTGAGGCATGGGCCTACCCCACCGACTTTTTGGAGTTATATTCACTATTGACGCGATATTTCTGTCTTTTACTCCCCCAGTCTTCAGTCTCCCTTCACTCTCTAGCTATCTTGCGACTAGCATTTGGCCCTTGTCAAAACTACAGAAGCCCCACACTCAAAAAAAAAAAAAAAAAAAAAAATTAACTCCACCCCGCATAACTTATATTTCTTTCGGCTTGACTGAATTTCTAGCGTTTCTCCCCCCCCCCCCATTTTTTTTTAGGTCCTAGCCACTGAAATCTCAGGAAATTAGGTGGCAGGACCTGCCAGAGTAAATAGTAAATTTCTAAAATACTGGTGTACCTGGTCTGCCTCCACGAGGTATAGTGTGGGCAACGGTGTGTCGCATTTGGGACCCAACGGCTAAAAGACCAGAGGAACAACGGTACAAAACATTACACACCCCAATATCTATACACTTTTAAACCACTGGCCTCTACAGTGTTCTGTATCACACCACAATGTTACTACGCGGAGATGGGGGAAACCCCTGGTGCTGTTAGACCCTAAACACACTATGCACTATACACCTTTGGGTTGCCAGGCAGGCACTTTACCTATCTGGCTAGCCCGGTCGGCGTGAACTTCATTCAGCAAAAGCTGAAGGGGTATCGTGGTAAGTGATGGCCAACTCTGCTTTTTGTTCAAGTGCTTGAAGTATGGACGACGTGGTTTCTGCTAAGTTTGCGATTGTTGATTTTCCAGGGAGCGTAATGAATACTGGCTGGCTTCCGTTGGGAGAAACTGATTTGATACGGTTAGCAGCAAGGCCTTTTCCAAAGTATTTAAGAAGCTTCATGCACAAGAATTAAGCCTGGATTGAACGACTTTATGAAATTTTATTTTTAGGGAACGGGTTCTATCTTCTTGTGCCATAGTGGGGAAAAGTTCTTTGAACAGCACTTAAAGAAGACATTTCGTGATGAATTGGGGTATTTCATTATCATCAGCTGTTGCAGATAGGGCATTAATAGCTTGAATGAGTTGTGTTAACCGTATCTTTGCAAGTACATCAGAGGGATGATCGTAGACGATTTGTGATGGCATTACGAGGGCTGTAGGTTAGAGAATTCATATCTTTCTAGAGATTAATAGCTAGCTAGGATATTTAAATAAACAGTGCAACCTTTTTCCTGACTTTAAATCAAATAGTCTAAAGAAAGACACAGGTAAGTTGCACATAACGGAAAGGGTTTGACATCGCTCCTGTAAGTAGGTCACTTGTATGATTGTCATACGCACATTCAAAATAAAACTGTATTCCCTCGGTGGGTGTTTATCATATTTTGGTGTCATGAAACCTAATAGCTTCTCCTCGACTAAACTCTTGTATGTTTCTTATAGCACTAATTAAGTCTGCCTTATCTGTGTTGATATAAGCTGTTTTATTTACTTTACTTTATATTTATTTCTTTTAGTTATTTAATTTTAAATTTATTGTATTCAATTCTTCCTTCATATTTACTGTAAGTTCCTATTGTTACTTTTAGTTGTTAACTTCTGGCTGTGATGGGTATTTGTACACAGGCTGATATTTAATTCTTGAAATGGCCGGTCCACATACAAGAATTTAATTTTGTACAAAATTCCGGTAGATAGCAGGAGAGTGTATGCACTGACATAATTTTTTCTAAGTTCTAAAATGACATTCCCTAGTAGTAGTATAGTAGTTTGCAATGTGGCTGTAAGTTGCGTGCTGTAAGCTTGAACCGTTCTGTAACTGCATAATGGAAAATTTTAAGAGTGAGAAACGTTTTGTAATATTCTATTGGGTTATATAAGGCAGAAATGGTGTACAGACTATGAGAGAAATGCCATAGTTCTAAGAAAACAATCTTTGAAGAAAACTGCAAATTTTCGTTAAAGAATGTCTGGAATCTGTGGCTGAAGACATGCTGCCTGAACAGTAGAGTACGTCTACCAATTTTAGGGCAACTGCAAATTTGCTAAAAAGGAGAATCACATTCCCTGAGATAAACTAAATAGTATGAGATAAACCAGCTTATCGCAAAAGGTACTGCAATTGTTTGTAATTTAAGGCCACAGCTCACAAAGCGAATCACAGTTAAGGCCATTTACAACTCGGACAATGCATTAGAACTTGTAATTGTCTCAGTATCTTCTTCTGCCATCTACCGACTTTTTCGGAAACTTCAGTTGTACGGTGGTGCTGCCATTTTTCAAATTAAATGATCAGACTGCGTAGAAAGTATCGTATTTTACCTGTATGATAGTTACAAATCATAAGTAAAGCTTAAAAATTTTATGACAGTTAAATGCGTAATATGCACTTAAAAGACAGAATTCATGGGATACCTGGTTCCAGGGCAAAGCGACGCTGTCGCCCCCCTCGCTAGTGGACGAACACACCGTTTGGTAGGTACACTGCATCACTGTATTCACGTATTATTATACAGTCGTAGATGGTAATTCGATGTCAGTATGGATAAACGTCGTGAGTTAACCGACTTTGAAAGAGAGATGATAGTAGGTTCCCGACGCATGGGTCACTCTATCGCGGAGGTGGTAGAGAAATTTCACTATCCACGTTCGACAGTATCAAGAATGTATCGGGAATACGCTATTTCCGGAATAACACCTCATCGTGGACAGCGCTGTGGGCGGGGAAAGGTGGTGGATTGAATGGGGCCATCGGCGACTGTCTCGCATTGTTTCAGCCAACCGGAGAACAACAGTGGCACAAATCAGCGCCGACTTCAACGAGGGAGGTACCAGAAACATCTCCTTCAGGCGATCATTAGCCGCTATAGGTGATGGGAGCCGTACTACCAGAGTCCCATTGCTAACACCGCGACACAGGACTCTACGCCTCAGCTGGGAGTAAAAGAACATCGGCACTGGATTTGGATGATGGATCTCCTGGTCCAATGAGTCCCGTTTCCAATTATTTCGAGTGGGGAAGGGATTCTGGCGGAAACTTCACGAAGCTATGCATCCATCATCTCATCAAGGAAACGTTCAGGCAGGTGGACGGTCGGTAATGGTCTGGGGCATGTTTAACTGGCACACATTGGGACCTCTGGTACGTCTAGACGCATCTCTGAACGGTCCACATTACGTGTCCATCCTTGCAGACCATCTGCATCCGTTCATAGTTATCATGCATCCACAGGGCAATGGACTCTTCCAGTAAGATAATGCGCCTCCCCACAGAGCCGTGGTGACTAGAACATATCATGGTTCGTAGAGCATTCTGCAGATTTTACCACCATGGAATAGACTCCCCGTTCACCGGATATGAATCCCTTGGAGCATCTTGGGATGCTGTGGAAAGATCCGTTCGAGCTTTGGATCCTCCACACAGGAATTCGAATGAAATAATGAACAACGGTGCAGCAAGCATAGAGTGAAATATATGAGGAACACTTTCGTGAACTAGTGGACTGAATGCCTCGCCTTGTGACTGCCCTTATCCGGGCGGAAGGTGGTCCTACCCGTTACTAGGTAAATATCCCATGATTTCTGTCCACTCAGCGATCACTAAATTATGACCACCACATTCGTAATGCCCTATGCCACATAGTTCGCATTATAAAAATCCGAATAGTTTCGTACGCTAGAGCAGTGGTAATTTGTATATGATCGTCCTGCAAGTCAGAGTGATAAAGTAACAGTTGGGGGATGTTGTAAAGATATCACGGAATTTCAAAACGCATGATTGCAGGAGCTTTTGCTTCGGGTGCTTCTATATCGGAAACGGCGTGTGTCTTATCGGTTGTTCACGACCCACTGTGGGTTAGGGTGTACAAAGAAGGATGGTGTTGAAGATATACATAGAAGTTAAGCTGAACAAAGAAGGATGGTTTGACCTTCGGCCGACAAAACTCTAAAGGATTACACAAAGTTGATGGATGTTTGTAGTGAGCGAAGGGTGCAGGGCATTGTAGAAGCTCAGCGGCAGGTCACTATGCTATTGTTGACATCGTAGTACAATACGGCAACGCAAGAACAATATCCGAAATGACAATGCGACGCACACTGAGATGTATGAGGGTTCTGCAGCGGAAGGCCAAGAGATACCTTGTCTTTACCACTGATCATCGTCGAAAGCGATTGCTGTAGTGTCAATGATACGCTGGTTGGACAATGGAGAACGGCAAACGAGTGTGCTATTCGGATTGGTCCAAATACCTGGTGCAACACGCCGACGGATTTTGTGTGTAGGGCAAGCAACACTAGTCCATGGCCCATCGTGCATGGTGAGCACTGTACAGGTAGGTGAAGGTTATTGTTTAATATGAGGCTTAATTTGCTGGCAAGAACTAGGATCCTTGGTGCGTATGGACCAACGTTTCAATAGTGAGATCTTAGTGTTTATTGTTACAGGTCAAGCGGTCTGTGGTTTCCCCCAACTCCGCGTCACTGGTGAAATCTACCCGCAGTTCTTAGGAGACCACGTGCACTCTGCTTGCATCTTTTCCCGGACAGAAACAGGTTCTGTCCGCAAACTTCCTAACTTTTTGCACGGCCATTATGACTTGAATGGCGTTGTTTTCTGGATAGTAATCGTGCAGAGTGTGTTGGTCGATCTCGATTCTTAAAAGCATCGGAACGTCAACCTTGCCCTCCAGTTGTAGAGAGAAATACCAAGTAATTTCAGAGAGCTGAGTAATTCTTTTGGGTATTTGACTGCTGCATCGGTGTTCATACAGTTCTGAAGACATGTAATTCTCTTTGTAGTTAGGATTGTCTTGTATTCTAGTAGTAAATGAAGAATCTGTGGGAAGTCATTAGTAATTGCAAAAGACTCAGCATCTCGATCAGCTGGGTCGGGTCCGTGTCACTAGAAAACGGAAGCCAAATGGAGTTCTGAACATTCAAATCGCCAAGCGAAATTACTTCACTGTTAGGAAACTGGAGAAAGTCAAGTTTTAAAGAGGGGAAGTCGGAGTTTCAAGTGGTTAGTGGAGTTGGAAGAAAGATAGAGGTAACAGATGCATTTGATAGAATGTCATAGAGAAATTAAGCCAGAGGAGATTACAAATTGCTAAGTCTCTGACAGGGAATATTAGAACGGACTACCACCTTTGAAGCGAAAAGAATCATACAGCGAATAATTCGGAAAACTGAGATGAGCAGTGGCTGAATTAACTAATAACTGGGATTTCGCCAGAAAAAGTACATGGGGTTTGACAGACTGTAAGTGGAAATGGACATCATTGAGGTTAGAACTAAGACCAAGTATATTTGTGAAATGAATGAAGTGTTTGGGAGGTTTAGATATTTTCGCAGATAAATTCGTTCTATTAGTTTGACAATTAATGCATTCAGTTGCAAGAAAAGGTGGCGAGGACGTGCTGTATCAAGTTATGAAATTTTTGGATATGGTGTACTCGTGGCAAGCATATACCCAGCTCCTTGACATAACTTGGCCTCGACAATGTCCTCACATACACCCTACTCGGATTCTGTCCAGTCACTATCTGACAGAGTAGAGGCAGCGAGATTATACGCTAACTGATCCGGAAGCCACCTAGAGAGTGACCAATATATTTGATCTGGTGGACTATCTATCGGCCGGCCTGCGAATACCTTTTTAAATCTGTACCCTCGAAATATAAGGAAGATTGGATTTCGCCATGATGTCCATCATAACCTCAAAAGACATCAATCATACTGCATGACGGATAAGGATGATGACACTAGAATAGTATGTATGAGGAATTATTGCTCATTTCCTTGGAGAACAACCGACTTTCTTTCCCTTTTCTTATTCTGTTTTTCCCTCGCCTCTTTTCTGCTTTTCTAATGCCACTCTACTCTGTTTATTGTCACTTGTGGGTTCGTGTTCTGCTCGTTCCGTTCGCTTTATCACCGTTCATGTACCATAAAACGTAGGTCGACAAAGGGGCGGACAGCGCCAGACGATCCTCTGCCTTTATATTTTTGTGAATATTTAATCGATTCCTTGCTTTTATTTTGTATTCTATTTTTGCGTCTACTTCAACACTTTCATTTTATGTATTATCGATGCATTTTATTTTTATATTTACTGCTAAAACTGGTTTTATGTATATTCTGCCTAGCCAATGTGCAAAGAATATTATTGTTATCTGTTATGATTCATCGTGCTAAAATTCATCATTTTCTCAATATTCGTTATCAATACAATGTATTAATAATTTAGTTGCCATAGGAACACATGCCAACACAAAATAAGATGGAACTGCACATTTATTGTTCCTTCTTTTTTAGCGTCTATGGAACGTCTTTGTATTTGTTTGTGAATTGTGCATATTCGATGGTCGATTTGCCTGTTTTGTTGGGTTGAAACCCGAAATTCCATGCAGCTTTTGTTTCTGCGACTGCTCAAACATGGCTGGCTTAGTCACTCAAAAAACGACTACACGAATTCGAAAATGAACTGAGTTTCCATGGAATTTAAACCAAAGCCATTCCCTGTGATTTTTACGGGCAGATAGACAATAACCAATGTGCCAACTTTCCAGAGTACACAGCAAGGCCAGCAGTTGCAACTATTACTATGACAGTGATATTGGTTGATGAATTCATGTGGCATAGGAGAAGAACAACAGCTAGTGAATCAGCTGTGAAAATTAACATTGGTGTGGATAGTGTTGATATCATATACCTTAAAAACTTGGAATTCAATAAAGAAAAGAAAAGCATAATGGGTTTCCAAAACAATAGACGATATGAATTCACATTTTATCGGTTCTAAATGCACGATCTGAGAGGAAACGGACTGACTTTTCGAATCGCATCGTTGGCCACTGATGGTGCAGAAGTTGTGGACCCGAAAGCAAACGTTTCAGTACGGAATGTAGATACATTCGCCTTAGTGCTGTGGTCACACATTTAATGTATTTTCACAACACATCTGCCGGTAGCCATTTTACTTTATCCAGATGTAAAAGCCGAATTCCGTGATCAACTTGTCTCTGATATTTGTGATCCAAGTGCATCGCAAAAGTGCAGTGGAAGTTGTTTATAAAGGTAAAAAATAAAGTTGCAGTTTAAAGTTCAGGGTCAATTTATTTAATTAGCAGATTCCCTTTCGGTGACGCTTTTTTACATTGCCATTATGTTAGATTCAGCTGTTATCATTATGCTTCTAACATCCTGATTTATAATGTCAGTTAGTCATTTGTGCCAACCCATTAATTTCTTATTTAAAAATTAACTCATTAAATTCTGGTTAATATCATTAACTCGATTCCTGGTTGAGACACTTGATGTATGGTTTATCTTTGTAGATGCAAAACTGGTGGGGCGTTTTCCAACGTAGTACAGTTCTGCGCAATGATTTTAACATTCATTTTTTAATTGAAAAAAGGTAAGAAAGCAATTTGCGTTTTGTTGTTACTCATATGTAATAAAAATTTCCTGAATATTGTTGTGTAATTATAAACTAAAGTTGGGAAAACAGCGGAAGCTGTTGAACTTTGGAATACCCTCCGTAACCCAGCAAACATTTTGAAAGGAAGCGAAAAGAAACTATATTCTCCGCCAATTTTTTGAAGTTTTATGGACGTGAAGCTGTCTTTCCTGTCACTCGACGAATGAATATAAAGCTGACATCTCCAAAAAAAAACTCAGATTGTCTGGTGGGAGGTGCAAATTACTCTATTATCATAATTGGCTGTCACTTTACGATTCAGTTCGCCGAACCCGTGAAAGGCATCAACTTCATTTCAGTCCAGTTATTTCACCGATGGCTTTTATTTTCCAGGAAGACTTTACTGTCGGGTGTGTTTACATGAGAGTGGGCGAGGAAAGTGCATTTGCTTTCGACAAATAGGAAAGTATTGGCTTAACATCACGCCATTTCGTGGACAACAAGACAGCTAATTAAGCTATCTCTGTCATCTCAAGGGGAAAAAATTGCAGTTCATAAATCACTGTCGTTCGTCCCGCTGCTAATTACAGATAAAATTCCCAGCAGGAGGAATTTTGGAGGCCAGTGTACACCGCTTTCTTTTCTTCCAGACACTCGCCAGTATTGATATACGAAAGTTTCTGACAATTTGTTATCGTGACCGTGGCAGAGCGTTAACATGCAGACATGGAATTCTATACGTACGTCGATATTCGGCACACAACCTTAACTTAGCCGTGTGGTCAACGCGGGGGTACAGTAATACATACACGGATTTGCTTGACCGTGGTTCGAGCTACACGACTGCTTAATACAATAATTTTCTTGTATTCTCTATCTTGTAAATTTCTCTGAGTATAAACAAAAGGGCTTAAGGAAACGTGGTGCCACCCGGAGATAGCGGATGACGAGTTTCAGTACGGTATTTATAATGAATTTAAGGTGGATAGCGATGATAGAAGGGGTGGTGGAGTAATGCTTCTTATCAAAAGCAGCCTGAGCGCGACGAAAGCCTTCCCGGATTCAGACATTTTGCATGCTAACATAGAATCTGTATTGTGTGAGATAGTTGGAAGCAAAGGTATAATGAGAGTGGGAGTAATCTACAGGCCAGGTGATTGTGAGAGATGATGATGAGAGCCTCTATATTCAAAAGGAATGGGCAAGTAAACCTGAATGTCTTATTATGGTTGATTTTAATTTGCCTGTAATTGATTGGAGCAAATGGGAAGGAAACTCCACATGGGGGACCAAATTTTAAAATCAACCATATGATTGTTATTTGTATCAACATGTCAGGAAAAGTACTAGGGAAAATAATACTCTATACCTCATCATCGCCCATGAACCACATGCCATAATAGGGCTGACAGTACAGGAACCAGTAGCAGGAAGTGATTACGGAGTTCTACCGTGGACAATGAAGAGAGAGAGGGAGCAGTAGTTAAAGGCTTACCGTGCTACATGGCCTCTATTAACTGGAGAGATATCGCACAGAGAGAGAGATAGAATACAATTGAATAATGGTGTACCCTTGAAACATTACTCACAGAAGCCATGAATGCTTATATACCATTAAAAATACTCCACGAGGAGGATTCTAAGTTGGATGAATAATGAAGTTTCCAGATTACTTGAGCAGAAAAAGGCAGCATGGCAACGTTAGAGCAAATAAAAGTACTGAAGCCTAAAACAGCTACAAATAGATTGTAATAATGCTACAGAAAAGGTTATTAGGCAGATTATGAGAAATCGCTGGCGAAGATTGGGGATAAGAATTCTTCGCATGTATTGCGATTCAATTAGATACCCCAGCTGAAGTTGCAGGTGAACTCAACAGTTACTTTGCATTGATATTTACAGAAGAAAAGCAAAGCCCTTTGTGTCAGTGACAAATTATGGGAGTGAATTTGAAAAAAATAAAAATGTAATTAATGATGTTGAAATTTCACATTTAATGGAAAAAACTTTCGAGTAAGGCTGCTGGGGTTGATGGCACGTACTTTATAACCTCAAGGGAGGCTGAAAGTGAGTGCATTGAACCATTGAGGCTAATTATGAGAGAATCACTGGACTTGAGAGCGATTCCGTTGGATTGGAAAAGGGTGGTTCTAAAAGTGAAGTGGGAAATTACCGGCCGGTCAGTCTAACTTCAGTAGTGGGGAAAATCATGGAAGTAATGGTCAAATATGTAATTCAGGATCATTTAGATAGAAATGGAATTCTGAAATGTATAAGCTTGTTTTCTTGCATCATATGCCTATGCTAATGCTAAAAAATAAATAGTAATGAAATTAAATGTTACTTGCTTAGATTATTGTGTAGACTTTTGACCATAAAATTAATTAGGATTAATACGGATAGATGGCCATGCCGTATAATTGGACATTTTTGAAAAGCAGACAGTAAAAATTTCTACTAGCAAAAACACAGCCACGCTATGTGTCAGATTAGTAGTGTCAGATTAGTAGTGTCAGTTTTTGAGATATTAGATTAGTAGTAATTCCAATGAGTCGTCGCGATAATGAGTATGGGATGAAGCTTTTATTTTAATTCAATAAACAAGCGGATAATACGAGGCAGTCAGTTCTCGAAGATAATTTATAGTAGAGCTGTTTCGAAACCCTCGCTAGTACTGGAAAAATAAATGCCAAATAAGTTCTTAATGCATTTATGAAAAAAATTCGGGCTGTGCATAAGGGTGTATGACAGGCACAACTTTGTGGTCATTATAATATGTTGTTATTATTAACTTTCTTTGATCTCATGAAAACAAAAAAGAAATTTATTTTCATCACAGGAATAAATTCCCCCATACTTGATCTGTATTTTGCTTGATTAAACAAACAAACGCTGGAACCATCAATTTTTTGTTTTCATGGACTTATTGCATATATGGTTAACAGGCTGGGTGAATAGTAAACTCCGCTACACCTCTTGTATGTTGCCTGAAGTGAATTTTGTAGAGTAACTCATTCATCTTTCAGTGTTCTGTTAAAAATTCTTTCTTTAATTGAAATATTTCTTACAGCTACTTTAATTATGACGAGGGGGGGGGGCAAAGAAAAGGTCCAATAAAGTTCTACTTGACAACCAGTATGTGATATCATTTCTATTTTGTGCAACTTCAAATAAATATTCTAAATGGTGGAAAAAGATGTTCTTACATTAACATTAGAAGATTTAAGGAAGCAAGCGTATACAGCATCAGCCGAAAAAAAAAAAAAAGAAAACGTTCTCATTTCACCCATTCATTCGATCCAAAGGTTTGTCCAATTCCTGAATTTATTTAAGCTATCAACTTGCACGACAGATGGAAATTTGCTGCAGCAATCAACTACCCGCTGGCTAAAGGCAAATTTCCCCACATGTATTCTACAACTGTCTTTCCTCAATTTGAATTTATGCCCCTCAGTTTTGTAATCTGAGGAAGAGGAAGAATGCCATCAGAATTCAGCGTGCTCAACCCATTCAAGACCTTATGCACCTCAATCAGATCACCTCGTAGGTGCCTAGTCTCAATTTGCAGAACTTAAGCCTTTCTTAGTAAGAGCACTCCTTTGTTCCCCTCACCAGTCATGTTGCCCTTCTATGTACTCGTTCTAGCAACCTTATATCCTTCCTAAAATTAAACCTCCAGACCTTTATGCAGTACTCAAGGTGTGGCCTTACTATTGCCTTATACAAAGGAATAATCACCTCCTTATCCCTGCTAGAAAAATTCCTGTGTATCATTGACAAAGACCCATGACCTGCTCTAGCAACCTGTCTACACTGATCAGATAACTTCATATCTGACTGCACAATTACCCTCAGGTCTCTTTCATTCTCTACTACCCTGAGTGTAGTAACACAAAGTTGGTACATTCTCTGGGGTTATTGCTACAGATATGCAGTACTTTGCATTTGTCTCAATATAGCTAGCATAAAGGACCATGTGTCCCCTTTCTAGGAAATCTACATGGATAATTCCTCTTCTGTCCCAGAAAAATAAAACATATGAATTTTCCAGCGGACTCACCTTCACTTTCTTCTTTATCAGCGAATAATTTTATTACGGTTGATCTTGACCTTATAAGGCGCTTATCTAATGATGTTTAACCTTAGATGTCTATCGTATGACGACGTTCCTTGAACAATATGAACTTCTCCTTTTCAATACGAAATCGTCAAGTTTACAGAATAAAGTCCTTACGTGGCAAAAGTTTTAGTTTGAACGATAAACGGTATACTATCTGGTTATGCGGCTAATTCATTTTAAATCTTCTGCCTCTCGTCTGAAGATACTATTAGATAATATGAAAATTCGTTTTATCAAGAAGACCTGGACGATATTTAGAGTTGTAGAATGTTTATGATTTTAGAGTTCTTGGTACACACAATTGTCTAAGGTCTGGACAAGCTGCTTGTGTTAATTTTTTTTAGGAAGCTGTAAGGTACTCAGTTGATAGTTAGTTAGGCGGATTGGAACTAACATTGGGTGGGTGCTGCCTTTATTTTTAATAAAAATGTAAAAATTACTGCTAAGTATGTTTTAATTCTTCCTGGTAAAGTGACTTGTTTTGTGTATTTGATAAAGGGGATCTGATATGGGATTTAATGCAAAAGACGTGTTAACTTTCTAAGTAACATAACCACTAAGAAGCCGCTTTCATTCCGGTGAAAGCAAACGATGTGGCCATTTGTCAAAGTTGAAAAATCCATTAATGACCTTCCTGAAGAACTGCAATCTCTCTTATTCATTCTGGTCTTGGCGCATTATAGCCTTAGTTGCTAGTGCGCCAATAAAACCCAAATCAATCAATCAATCTTATTCATTGCGTTTTAGAGTGGATGTCTTTCACTGTGGGCCCAATAAGAAATCGTGTGATCACAGAAGCAAGAAAATTTGAAGTTATGTTATGTTTTATGATTATAAAATACAACTACTTAATCTCCAACCCAATGATAAATTGGTGTCTTAACCAATACGCTAGAATTATTGAACGAAAGAAACGATGCAGACACCAAAGTGTTATTACGCACGTAATAACACTTTGGAAATATTCCTTAAAGTAAATTCACATTTTCAAATTCTGACATCATGCAGCACCGTGGCATGATTTACAGGCCCTTTAACTGGTTTTACGGACTCTTCAAAGTTGCAAACTCATGCAATATGGATTCTTCAACAAATTCTCAAACACAAGTCTCAATAATATCCAAGTTCTCGGCATCTTCAGTGAAGATGACTTGCTTGCTGGTATTTATTTATATTTTAGTCCTTAAGTAATTATTGCCATTACAATATGCACATATAAGAATTTGTAATTGCTGATGTATTTGAACGTTTCTCGTTATGGAAAGTTTTAATCTTCGTAATCATCTGTACTGAAGTGATGTTACTGTCATATTATTTCAATTAAATAAAAATAATTTAGCCGAAAACAGTTATTAAAATCTTAATAATAAAATAAATAATTTGAAATTTCATTTTTATTGCATTTTTAAATTCACAATGACGTTGTTTAATATATGCATCGAGGAAACTAAGGATATAGGATTTCTATAATAACCACTCTTATACCACGTGAATATTAAGATAGTGTAACTATAAACTAAATGACTGTACTTTAAGGATAATGTGCAGTCATTTAGTTAATAGCTAAATAAACTATCTTAATATTAACGTGGTATAAGAGTGGCCATTAGAGAAATCTAGATTCCTTGGAATACCGCCATGTAACGTCCTTCAACTATATGAGGATGTAAGGCATCAGCGTAGTATAAAAATTACCTGTATTTCAAAGGGTTAAATGATCTGTTATATTCTGCACGTATTCTCGAAGGCCAAGCTCTAGATTATATATATTTCTATAGGTATTTCAAGCACTATATTTCCATAAGGAAAATCTAGTGCTTGAAATCCATATAGAAATATATGAGTTTTTAATACACTGGAAGCTTGAATTATACAATGTTTAATAAGCCGATCATAAAAGAAATATTCAAGACCAAAGATCCTGAAGCGTGTCAGGAGCTTCTGCCTTGTATGCAAAAAGGGGATGATGGTTATGCAATTCAATTAATCCTTTGTAACTAGAATTAAATTGGTCAAGTGATTGGAATTAATTGTTAATAATTGAACAGTCTCAAACAGTTTTTCTTGTTATAGATTTTTTTTTTATAAATTTGTCCAGTTTAGCTGTGTGTCAGTTTCATTGTAAAGTACATGTATCCAGAATTTTTTTCTGATAAAAAAAAAATAATTAAAAAAAACCATTTTGTTTCTTGATAAGGTACGTACTGGAATGTAAATACTATGAAGAATATGAAACAAGATTTTGTCGATTACAAGCTCTGGAGTTGGTAAGCAAGATGTGGCGTTGTGTTGCTTCAAGCCTTCGTCTGTTTGTTGCTTTGTGGTACCATGCTCCCGCTGCATATAAGACAATTGGTAGGAAGACAGCTTTGTAGTAGAGGGCAAGGGTTTTCTTTCTTAGGCACCATTCTTTGTGGATGACTCTTGCGAAGAGAGATGAGTACTTCCTGATTTTGTTGCTTATATAGTTGATATGGGGAGTGAAAAATAGGTGCATGTCTAAGATGATGTCAAGGTGTTTCAGCTCAGTTTTTAGTTTGATCGTGGTGCCCTGAAACTTTTATTTGTGAAGATCTCCTGATGTCCAGGGCCCCCTCGAAGTAATATTGAGTTTGTTTTGGTTGGGGGTATTGTTAAATGATTTTGGTTAGCCCATTTTTGCAGGGTGGTGAGCGCCCAGTTTGCGCTGGTTTCTAGCTGGGCCCTTTTGTCTTCAGCGAGCATCAGAATAAAGTCGTTGGCATACGCTTGGGACTTTACGTCACCAAGGTCTAGAATCAGGAAGACATCCAGGACCACATTGCATAGGAGCGGGCCCAGGACGGAGCCTTATGGGCATCCTCTGTGGACTGGTCTGGATACGGAGCTGTACGGAGTTTCTACTTTGACTGATCTGTTTGTAAGGTAGGTGCTGATGCACTTATAAAGGTTGGTTGGGAGGTTAGCTTCCCGGAGTCGGCCGATGACGCTTGGCCACCATAGGGTGTCACACGCTCCGGCAAAATCGACCACAATGACGAGGAAATATTTCCTGTTTGTTGTTGTAGCAGTTCCGATGATGTTTTCTAGGGCATCCGTTGTTGGTATCCCTTGCGGAAGCCGAACTGGCTTGGAGATTGTAATCCTGAGTTTGCGTAGTTTGACTTTTATTAGATTGCTATGTTGTCCCTTCCCCAGTTGTTTGGTGAAGAACTGATTTCAGAGTTAATTTACTTAGAGATCAGATGCATTTTTAAAATGGGCCAAACTCGAAAACTTTTTGATAGTTTCGATGAAGACATTCAATTTTCTGACGTGTGGAGTTAGATGGAGATTTTAATGAAACATCTACTCTGTCGCAGTTATGTGTTCCCATCATGTTTGCAAAGAATATTGTCAGGAGGGCAGCTCTGAAAGTAAAGACCATGTCAGAACGCACTCCCAAGGTCATCGCGACTAGTATGTTCTTAGGCAAATCGATGTGTGTGTGTTGTCAGTTGCCTGCGCTCAGCTTGTTTTACACAATCAATGCGTATTCATGTCTGCTCCGCTTTTTAATCGCACCGTTAGTGAACAATGCACTTTGATCAAATTTTTGTGTTCAGAAGGGGGTAGAACTCTTCTAGATTCAGATAAGAATGTTGGCACACCACTAGAGAGAAAAGAGTGTTAGTCAAAAAAAAAAGACAAAACAAATGGGTGGAAAGGTTTAGAAGTGGCACTGTTCACCATTTTTAAACGGACGGTCTTGAATGGTCTCTGTCAACCACACTTGTTCTGATACCTCGTAACCTTTCCACCCATTGTTCTCTCCATATTGTGTCAGCATTATTCAGTGGATCCGTGAACTTTAATCCTTTTCAAATCACAAAAATCTGGTCACGTTTGTTTACTGATGTTGCTGGAAATCCAATATAATTATAGTTTGATTGTGTAAAATAGACTGGGGGGTCAGGCAGTTGGCGACACACACCTGTAGACTTGCCTAACAACATAGTGTAATGACCTTGTGAGCGCATTCTGACCTGGGATATTTATTTTCTTGCGCAGTATAACACAGTCGTTTTTGCAGACATTGTTATTAGATAATTTACAAACAAATGAACAGTGATGGTCCATATATTTATATGTGGAACTTCACTGTTCATATGTTACTAATATATTCTTAGTATTCGAAAGGTTAAATAAAAAGTCTGTAACAAAAATAGGCTTTGGATAAGCGAAAATGAAGGAAAAAATGGTACTCATCGGATCAAGTGGAAAGGAATTACATTATAACAGTAAAAATTGTCTTCGAGATTTTTTTGTATTAAAATTTTGAAAGTGCTAATTTGACCAATCTTAGTTTGTATTAGATAAGTTTCTAGTAAGACTTGAAGAAAAGTGTCAGGCCTTCAAGTGACATACGGCTAATGCTTGCATGCACTGCTAAAGTCCATTAAATTTCGAAATTGGAAAAAGCTGTTGAAATTGTGGAGAATGCGACTTATATAATAAAAATTGTATCAAATCAAAAACAACGAAGAATTGAGCTCCTACCCACCCATTCGCATCTCTCTGAATAACTACTCTGCAATTTTGTTTCGGCGTTAGGAAAAACAGTGCTTCTTTGACTACTTCAGTTTTTGCATTTCCTTTCCTGTTAGTAAAAGAGGCGTTTTTAATGTCCCTTTCTCATTATTGTATTTGTTTTACCCACTTTTTCTTTATTTCTTGGCACCTTTAAACGAGTTTATTTCTTGGAACATCGATTTTTTTTTACGAAAGAGAATTGTCCACCTCGAAATAAGTGATTTGCTTGGTTGTGTATTTTTTTCAAACCACTTTTAAAAATAACACTCTGTTGCATATGGCGATATTCCATTCAATCAAATGGCAATTCTTAAACTAGCAAGAAAACAAAGAACAAATATCATCTGCATCTGTTTCATTAAAAAAAGAAAACCACTTTTAAAAATTTCAAACCACTTTTAAAAATAAAACTCTGTTGCATATGGCGATATTCCATTCAATCGAATGGCAATTCTTAAACTAGCAAGACAACAAAGAACAAAAAATATCATCAGCATCTGTTTCATTAAAAAAAGAAGCAGTAATTCTTTTATAACTTGGTTTTATAAATTACTGTTTTATAAAACAGTTATTGTTTTTATAAATTGTGGAGAATATGCAGAGAATTTTCGAAAGCTTTGAGGGAATACTTTTAAATTTTATGATGAAATCTTATTAGTATTAGCAGTAGAATAGTAATATGTATTGTATTACTAATGGCTAAATGATGCAAGGAACTGGACCTTTTCTCCATCTGCCGAAAAACAAAATTATATCAATAATCTGTAACACGCTTCCCTAGAGTAGATTTCAAGTGAAGGCTTCTGTTACTCCCCCTGATTTTAGATATATATGTATATTTTTGGTTTTTCGTCCCTACCAATAAAAATATTCCCCATTCATTTTATTTACCCTCCTTTCAGGAACGCATACGCTTAAATCAGCTCCCCCCCCACCAAAGATGTGTAGTTGCTAAGCTTTGCAATTCACACCGTCTCTAAGCTGTTCTGATTTCTTTCTTCTTAACCTCACAGGAAGCTCTGTCTTACTTTATCGGCAGCCTCCAGACCTGTATACAGTATTCCAAATAGTCTCGCCATCGTCTTATACAGAGGAAAAATGACATCCTTCACCCTACTTGAAAAGGTCCTACAAATCGCTGACCGGACATGTTCTTTTCGGGCATCCCCAAGCTAAATTTCATATATGTGATTTTATCATAATTTTTGTCTTTTTCGTCCTGAACTACGTTTAACTCATCTCCACCTAGCGTGTAAGTAGCTCCTGGATTTCTAATAAATATTTATTAAATACCAGTAGAAAAATTGTTTGGTTTACTAAAATCTAATTATTTTTCATACTCTCAGAGGCATTTGGCAAACTCAATCAAATCTTATTTTGGCCGGCCCATCCTTATTCTTAAGTTAAAAAATATAAAATAAACACCAGTTTCAAATACATGTTCGATATATACAGTCCGGAAAAATGTGGTGAACAACCATAAAATTATATAACCCATTGTGATTTAGTCAAATATTTATCTTTACAAGCTTTATGATTCAAAAATATATATTAAAAAGTTCAGTATATACTCTGGCACGACTGCATAGATGAGAAGTTGACTGTCAATTATTTAAACATTAATATTATAATTTTCTGGCCACCTGGATCGAACCACGATCAACTCAAACGCAACTGTTGCCCACCTGCATTAACCAGTCAGTTACTCAGAAGGGTTCATAGATTTTGCAATATCAATCTCTAATGCAAACATTGCGTGATCAACCAGTCATTCTTGCGTTGCTTTAAATCTAAGTTATATTTTAATTAACTCAATAATTAATGAGTAAATCTGATAACGCACCAATCGATGTTTGGATAAACATCGATTGGTGCATTTTAAGAATTATACTCATTGCGCGACTTACATTAACCTAAAACACAGAACACAGCCATCACTAATATGCAACAATAACAGACTTCAATTATAGTATAGGTTTCTGCTTAAACAAATCTTTCTTGCAATTCAGGAGCTGAATTGTAACATTTATAATTTTCCACAGAGATAAACCATCGATAGATCATTCTCATGCAATTAAACACCCAATCCAATCTTTAAAAAACCTTAAAGCCATCGTTTGCCTTAAAATACAGAGGTAATCTGTGTTCCAGAATAATTCTCTGTTCCCTACTGCCCATAACTTGTACATTCAATATTTATACTATAAACTGTCACTGAAATATGACCATCAGGACTGAATACATTTTTTATTAACCTTTAAGTGTACTATTCTTTCGTTTTTACTGAATTATATCATTCTTTCTATGCGGAGTATATGGATGTGAATGCCTATCACGCAGTAGATCGAACAATGGTCACCATCCTAAAGTAGAAATGTGATGGTGCTGTTTAAAATTAATTAAATGGCACAGTAAAGAGTGAGCCAGTGAACGTCTAATATTGCTCAATACCTGTAACACATTCAAGGCGACGTTATGTATAGTTGACGAATATTTGATAGGGATACAGTGGATTGTAAGAAGCTGGAAGGTCAATACGGCAAATGACTGTAGCCAATGATGCCAGAACGGTTGTATTTACTGTATTTGTATATTTTGTGATTTTCTGTTTTTTTCATCACCATTAACAGCATAGTCCAAATATTCATTTGACATCAAGAATTTTTTTGGGGGAAGAAATAATATGCAAATATTTTAAATAAATCTGCTTAGAGAGATAAATGTGGTATGTTTCAAATTCAAGAAATTTAAAGATGTTTCAGGTACTGTGAAAGATAGAAGAAAGAAATCAATTGGAAAGATTAATGATTTGGAAAGCTGAAACGTATTGCCATTGCCTCGGGCATTTCGCAGTCGGTGATTAACAGAATTTAAACGTGCAGTTTTAGGAAACCATGCTGTGCTGCATAAAATGCCACCACTTCTTTAACCACCATTACTGAAACTGAAATAATTCAAACTGAACTCTTTCAGCTTTTTTATATCTGAGAAGGAAAATAAAATTTGATGGAAGAGAACATTTCACAAACTTATTCTTTAGGCAGAAATTGAACTTAAGAAGAATGCAACAGAAATGAACTTAAGTTTTAAAAGTTGTTCTTCTTTCTTTTATTTGTTTAAATTCAGAAACTTCAAAGCTGTTTCCTCTACCGTGAAAGAGAAGAAAGAAATTAATTCAGGCGATTGAATCCTTTGACAAGTTGAAACATTTTGTAATTAATTCGCACATTCCCCAATTGATAATTAACACAGCTTAAACATGCAGTCCGAGGAGAATCTCGGCTGTGCTATAAAACAAAAAAAAAACCGACCTCTTCATTACCCCGCACTTCCACAGCTGAAAGAAATAAGTAAAATAAAGTTGCAACACTAATCTTGAACTTCCCATTATTCTAATCACGAAATAGGTCAAACGCTAAATGGTTCACGAGGATCATTCAGTGTATCAAACTATGTTACGATTCTTTTTAAAAATGAAACATCAAAAAAGTACCGAAATTTAAAAGAGGACAAAAAACAAAAACTGCCTTGTGGAGAAGTTGTAGTGCTTGCTCATAGATTGACAATAATCAAGGCTGATGAAAACAAAAGTAATATTTATCTAAAAGAGAGTACACACATTTTATAATGTAATGCTAATTCACACCAGCCAATCGCACATTACTTAGTATTCTTGTATTTTCATTTCTTTATCACTTTTATTTCCAAAGTTACTTGTAATCAACCAATGGATATTTAATATTATTCAATATTAACTACGTACAAGTTAGTGCAAATACATCACATTAGTACGCAGCAAACACGGCATCGTTTTAGTTAACTCTCTTATTGCGAATACCTTCACAACGAGTTACCATGATATTGCACTACTTCGAATAACTAACGCTTCACCAAAGGAGAAGACTATTATTAAATTTTATTATATTAATATGTTGTAGTAGTATGGTTTTAGGAGCATCGGCGATTAAGGCCATACTTCTCCGAGTATGTTGTCTGCAAATTGCGTATGTTTTGTGTTCGATTTTCCGTTTGCTGGACGAAAAACCCGAGTTTCCGGGAGAAAAAACCATGCTACCTTCGTCTGAGTCCGATTAACTGAACCACATTGTGAAAAAGGCCCATAAAAATTGAGGACACTCGAACCGAGATCTTTTCCACCCGGTGTGGGAAAGACGGCGATTCTTCCAACTGTTCTACCCACGAAGGTAGAACAGTTGGAAGTAGAACAGTTGAATATCGAATATTGTTCAATATCCAATTATTCAGTTGTATTTAAATGAATGTTGTTCACTATATAATAATGATTGATCATAACAATCAATAAAAATAATTAAAATTAATTATTTTTATTGAAATCTGAGCTTTACCACCAAAGCCATATTCATTATTTTTGAAAACACGAGCGGACTGCTGTGGTTGACTTCCTTACAGAATTCTTCAAAGCCATATACTGTATAATTTGTTTACAAATTTTTGAATCAGTTCCAAAGTTATGTCTTTGGGATCTTTAGTTTTTGGGATCTTTTATTTTGGTTCTGTGATGCTAGCGCAAATATCACACTGTTTCTCTACCCTCGCGACCGACTGTTGCCTTGTTATATCTGATTTGAATATTATACGGTGATCTCGCCAAAATGAAACTGTTTGTAGGTTTCTCGTCATCAAAATGAAACTATTTGCTTAATACGCATATTCAACCATCTGAAAGCTGGTTGAATATGCGAATTAAGCATTTTCAGAGCGAGCTCGTCAAACGTACTCTCAACCAAATCAGAGAGGATGAGTTCAACCAAGTATGACAATCTTTTAGATTACATGGAAGGGATCTGAAAAAACGCAGTTAAGAACAAGAGGAGAATGAGCTTGCCTTTCCATATGGACGAAATAGGTTCCGTTTCCTTAAAGTTGATGTGAGATAGCTGAGTTAGTTTTTTTGCTATTTCTGATTGCTTTTTGCTTCCTAACAAAAACTGCCATTTTCAGCTCCATAGCGAATCACGCGCTAGTTCTTACGGAGATATACAGCGTAGGAGGCATGAGATCTTACTAAAGCACATTTCTGGGGGTTATTACCATAAAACAATAAAAACAATTTCCAGTTGCGTTCCTGCTAGTGGAATCTGTTATAAACTGGTAGTAAACCCGATCTAATTGCATTTGCGATAATACCGATAGTTGGAATTTTACGTTATTATGGTTAAATGCGTTTCCCCTTCACTGATATAAAAAACATAAATACATTTTCAGAATCTTCTCTTCATTCCTATCGTGTTGCTTTCAGTTGGGATGATTCCGCGTTCGACTGCCATTTCTTGTAAACACAAAGGCGAATTGTGCATAAGCGAATTCGGTTCGTGTTATATACGATATCGTTTCCCTATTTATAAATCGTGTATGACCGAATTCGTGTAGTGCAAACACGTGTTATACGAGGACTGACTGTATGTTACATCCAAGGCTACTAGTTGACAACATCCTAGTTGAGTCTACAGCTTTTGTCTCAGATATAACGTACCTCTGAACTTTCTCTTTGGTGGGAAATTCATGGAAACCATGAATTTCCAACCAAAGATTACAAAATGAATAAATTTTCTGTTTATATACTGCGACAGCCAGGTAAGCTAGAAAATTTTACAATACAGAACAGAATATTATTAAATTTCGTAGTACTGTACTGTGAACTGTTTGTTTGAGCGATTTCTTAGAGCGATTTCTGCCATGGTATGAGGTGCGATTGATGTACTCTTCTACATTTGTATCATGCTTTCATCAGGTCTTGTCTAGACCATGACTCGCCTAGAAAAAGTGGACTGACCAGACATATCATTCATCACAGTGGTCTTCACACTGCTCTCAAGGGCATTTAGAACATACGACACATGAAACTCCGCTTCACCTCAGAAGGAGATTGTTGCTTCTCAGTTATACAGCCAAGCTTCAAAGCCTTGCAGCCCATCCCATTCGATTTTTACTTTTCAACCCTGAATGAACCAGCAAACCCGACTTGGCATTAAATTTAAAAGATTTGCTGCAACCTGGAACTTTCATTTTGATCATAGACATATTTCAAAATAAGTGATATACGTGACCTAGTTAGGTCACGTAAATCGCCACTTTGTGATACCTATTTTCAACAGTGTGGAAAAAGATCTCTGTCAGATCAAAAAGGCTATGTTCTCAACAGCGCTCAGAGCTGCCTGATAGGGGATTTCAAAATACTCTGCCGTTGGTGTTACGGCTGTCTTTTTTTTATTTTGCAGTTTTCATATCACTACCGGTTGATTTCAGTAGATATACTGCAGAATTATATGCAGCTAAACTAACCTTAGAGAATATTAACACATTTGTGTATATTAACACTGGTTCCATGAGGGCGGTGTCAGCATTAGACAATAACTTTTAAATCTGCCATTCCCATCATAAATTAAATTCATGTTCAAGTCATCTAGGGGCTAACAATCACTCAGTGAGTTCTTGCTGGATCCCAGGGCATGCCGGTATAACAGGTAATGAGAGTGCAGATCAAGCAACCAAACATTACAGCGCCAGCAAATTAACAAGTACCATATACAGATTTTGTTTTTTTTTATGCGAAAAAACAAGGTCTGTAGTCTGAAATCACAGATGAACAATAATTGGCTCCAAGTCAAACAGACACCTCGATTATGGGACTCCATCTTCAGGCAAAAGAGACAGAAAGAAGTTGTATTAGCAAAATTACGCATAGAGAATACACATCTAATCCATATGTTTCTTCTCATGGCTCCTCTATGCATGTATTATTTGTCACCGCTCACTGTCAAACATACGGATATACTGTAAGGTTGTACTTACTATTCCCATGTTAGAAAAAAGTGCTTTTCACTCTCTGTCACGATTTCCAGAATCCTTATCGCTTATCCACGTTATTGGAAAGTGCATATCTAGAGGAACTGTTTACCTTTTTTAAGAAAATAAGCAATACATGATCGCCTCTGAAGCCAAATGGGACCAAAGTATTATAGAATCATAAATAGGAATCGACACATTTTGACCTCAGTTGCCCTTGTGCCCTTAAACATTCATACCATTACTCTCTTGAAATTTTGGATATATAGCATGAGAGAAAATAAACTGCAAGTTTATTTTCTCTCATGCGTGGTTGATTGCAATAATTGCCCAAAAGTTTGCAGTGCAGTAAAGGCTGAACAATTATAATGCACATTTGCAAGGCAACTGAAAAATGAAGACTTATTGGCTGCTTTTGAATGACGTATTTTCTAGTGATAAGTGTTAAAAAAATTTATTGGATATCATTAAAACAGATATCCTTATATAACCGTAATAAAATAAATGAGAGAGGGATGCAGAACTCATTAATGCAGAAACCCCAGAATAGATAATATGGGGTTTTTAATAACCCTATTTAATTTCGAACTTGCACTTTTGCTTTCGCAATTTTAATAATATTAAAATTGCAAAAGCAAAAGAGCAAGTTCGAAATTAAATAGGGATATTTGAAAGCAGATGAATTAAATAGGCTCGAAAGTATCTGCGTACTCAGTCTAAGAAGCATCTCCTGGTAGTTAGCATGGTAAGAATAAATCCCGAGTGGGTAGCTTGTCGGAGTGAATAGCGCACTATTACAGCTAATGAGATATAATCATAGGGCATAATGTCTTCCGGGTTGGCTAGATGGGAGAAGATTGTAGCACTAATCAAGGAGATACTTTTTGTTGATGAGGAACTTGCACATCTAAGATTAAGACCAGGTACTGAAATTTACTACAGCTGTCAGCTGTTTGGATTAAGGAAAAGGGAATTAAGCGAACTGGAAGTAAAGGCAATGGGTATATTTAAAACTTCCACGGTACTGGAGACACTAGGAGCAGAATGTAACGATGACATGATAACAACAGCTGGGAGGATATTGCTATGGTTTCAGTGTAGTTAATATTCTAAAGAATTCTATGACGTTACCATTTATGGCCACAGAACGGTAGTACGTGCCCTCGCAATTTACAGACAATATACACGGAGCAATATGATCTTAGTTGCTGATGCTCCTAAAATTCTACAACAACAGTACGATCTCGGGCGAGCTTTGCGCTATTTCAACAGTAAAAAAACATCCATAAGCCTCGAATAGATTCAGCACTAATCTAAATGAAATTAAATTCAAATCATAAACTATTATTATATGACGCTTTGGCAATTGAATGGTTCTGTTAGAACTCGCAAAATGTAATCCTTAATATGAAATTGCCAGCTTACCTTTCGCCAATATGGCGTCTAACGCATATAAAATTTCTAACAGGTGCTTTAGCTGTGTATCTTGGAAGTTAAGTTTCATCTATAAAAACACACACAGCTTTCTTTTCTTGACATAACCAACCGACTAGGTTTTACGAAAGTCTCCTGTTAAGACTCGCAGTTTTAATTTTGTATGAGACCTAAGAAAAGAGTGCACTACTCTTTTCACTTTGAGGCATTTTTAATTTTATTTTACCTTCACGTTAAATTCTGTCTTCAAACCATACGGATTAAGAGGTGAATACGGTAAAAAGCACGTCCTTCCTAAAGCTTAATACTTAAAAAAAAAAAACATTTTTGCAACAAATTATATGTAGGACGAAACTCGACGATGTTATCTAATTAATTAAATGAATAATAGTGTTTATTACCAGTCCCCTTTTACATTGTATTTTTTCGCATAATAAATACTGGAAATGCGTAGTCTCCTTAATTTCCTGTCTACTTTATAGTAACGAGGTCTAGTTATAGTTTGATAATGTTTTTCCAGTATTTAATTCCCCGCTTACAGACCCGAGTAATAAATTTCAAATTACGATGTTCATATTTGCTGCGAGTGATAACAGCAACATTTAGCCTCAACTCCCAAGGTAATTGTTAAAGAAAAGTTCCAAATAAATTATTTTGTTGTCGGTCTGCAGATTAAAAAGCAAACTGGTTCTTCGCGTAAAAGGCTGTTAAGTGTTTGTGAAAACTTATTAATTTTGCACAAATTGGCTTTTACTTTAATGCTTCTTTATCGGGCAGACTGGGTTAAATAGGACTGAGTAAAATTTAAGTGAATGATTTTATGAGAAATGATTAAGAGCCATTACGATAACAGTATTAGAATCTATTTTCGGGATTACTCAATTAAGTTTCATAATTGAGCAATTCCATTTTTTTCGTGAAAACAAGGACGCAAAGTCATGTGATGCATGCATCGTATGATGAGTTCTATATTTTCATTTCATCTGGTGTTGCGAATAGTTCTCTGTTAAATGCGTGCATGTATTCTGTAGAAGGAAATGTATGCATTCAGAGGATCCCGATTTTAAAATATTATGTTTAAAAATGTTTTAATCAAAATCGTGACAAGCTTATTAAAGGGCTATAAACCTGATTACTGTCAATTTACTGTCCAATCAGTTCTTTTCCAGTATTAGTATTCTTTTTACAGCGTTAGTACTTCGAGCAAATAGTCATACCCGTTATAGCCGACCTTCATATATGAAACAAATATTCGGGCCATGAAGTTTAATTACAGCCGTCAGCTTTTCATTTATGTGAAAAAGATAGATGAGCAGTGGAAGTATTCATTCCATTCCATTACAGAACAGTGCGCATATTAGATTAGCAGAATCTCACTCTAAATTGCTTGTGTATGAATTATTAAAATCTGTGTGCGTGTTAGAGACAGTCGTGTACAATTATTTTAAGCACGCATGGGACCAGGAGGTAAACATCTGTGTATTGATAGAGACCAGAACGTTCTCGGAAAATTTACCGAAGTTACTGTTCAGTAGCTCTTTCATAATTAATTTGTACTACTGTTAACAATATTTTGTAATTGGTCATTTTCAGTCAAAAAAAAGGGGATTAGAAGATGATCAGAATAAATTAGATCTATCATCTGATTGAAATCTATTGCTCTTCGTCTTGATGCCATCGATGCACTTGTGCTATTAGACAGCAAGACGAAGAGCAATAGAGAAATGATTAAGAAATTTACAGACTATTTCTTTGAAACTTAGACTATTTCCAGTCTGTAAGTTTCAAAGGCACTACCTAAACTGTAGAAAGCGTTGCTAATCTTAGTGCAAGCAGAACATTCTCGAAATATCCGAAATTTCTTTCATAAATATTTAAAAGCTGAAAGAATTCACAGCATAGAAACAAATTTTCTGAGTTGGGAGCCAGCGAAAATTTTTCAAGCTAAATGGTGTCCCATAAGTTTGAGAACTACTATCACAGGGTATTTTTGCTTAAATGACATAAATACAAAGTTAAGAGAGGTGGGTCTGAAAGTACAACGAGATTTATTAATAATTATAATTAATAATAATAAAGGTATATTAATTAAATTCTATTCCCCAATAAATAACAATTTTACCCTACCCCCCCACAACTCACCGAGGGGAGAAATAGGACGGAAGTGACTGGGCTGAGAAGCAGAGCGTATTTTTGGCAGCGGTCTTACTAGATAGACCTGCCACATAGGAGGGAAGAATTTTTGATGAAGGATTTTGTTGAATAATGACAGAATGGGATCAACAAGGGTACGGCATATGCATTTTGTATAAGGAACTAATTCGTTATCAGGTATATACCCATATAGCCAAGTTTCCATCAGAACAAGAACACGGCAATTTGGTTCTACAGTTCAATTAAATATATTTATATAAAATCTTTCATAACAATTAACGTTTAATAGTTTAGGTAGGTCTAGTTAACTTAATGCCCTTCGTTTCAACTTAGTTGGCATGATACATCGCCGTTTGCCAGACAGGAATCGAATCCGGAAATCTGGATTCGGTTCCTGTTGCTAACCGGCAGAATTTCTAAAGTTTCTAAGAATTTCTAACCACAACTTCGATTGAAGCTGTACCGCTGTGGTTAGTCGAGGTGTAGAAAGCAAGGGTTTCTCCCCTCGGTGAGTTGTGGGGGGGTAAAATTGTTATTTATTGGGGAATAGAATTTAATTAATATACCTTTATTATTATTAATTATAATTATTAATAAATCTCGTTGTACTTTCAGACCCACCTCTCTTAACTTTGTATTTCCCCGTTTATTTTCCCCCTAATTTACCTCCCTCCACATTAACACCTGACTTGTATACTGCACAGAAGATCACAGATTCTGGGGGAATAGTAGTTCGTGTATGTTTCCTCTGGACTGGCTGAGTATTCAGAATGACTCATACTACACTTGATAAACATATACAGTACAATATTGTTTATTCACAGTATATACATTAAAAGAATATATCATACATCATCGTTTGGGGATTATGTTAATTAATAGCATTATGTGTGCTAAGATGTAAAGATAATCACAACTCATATATCTTCATGTCTTTCTACCTTTTCTTCTTCTGGTTTAGTTTACATCTTATAACATTCTCTTGCCTTCTAACAATTAAACTTCCCAACTGGGATTACAGCAGTGAGCATAACACCTATATGTGTATTTTCCTACATTTATAAATCCTCGCTATAATCTTTCTTTAATTATCCCTTCCAAAATAATTACATGTGCATAGAACATAATCTCAACTTAAAACACACTAGTCTCGAATACATACATCTAAATCTTCCTTGCTTAATAAACTTATCTTTGTGATGAAGTACATATATCTATATCTTATGAACCTTTTCCTTCCTTTTATGCTAAACAATACCAAATCTACTATCAACTAATTAAAGACATTTCCTAAAGTCCTTTCCCTCAAATTCAAGCTTAAAACTATTATCTGGTACTTATATAACATCTTAGGGTATCACGCTTTACACAACCTTTTTCTCACTCAGGGGCGGCCATCATCATCAATATAGGGCATCATCAGACTCCTACTGGAATTAGTCATCGGCTAAGGAACTGCTGCTCATCTACAGGAATTCTCCTTCGTTCAGGAACTCACTTTTTTCTCCATAAATGGGTTGCTCTGGCCCGCTTTGGGCGTCTGATCAGCTCGACGATACTGGGGTGCATAATAAAATTATCAAGACTCTCCTTAGTACTTTATCGAGAAGCCAGACTGTATAACTCTCCCTTATCTTTCTATACCGAGACTTTTCGATCCTTATCACTCAGCTCCAGCATATGTGTTTCCATCTTTCATTGGGCATCTCCTTCATATTTCTACGTTGTGGCTGACCTCTCCCAGAACTTGCCTAACGAATTGTCTTTGCGACAAACTGCTTCAATTTCCACTACCACATTCCAGCGATTCTCCCGGCACTTCTCGGGATTTCTTTCCGGCCGCACATCACTCAGGCACACCCACAGGAACTCTTCAACTTCCAAAAAAAATCCCAAACTGTCAAAACTGGAACTCTCTGTCACTCTCTTCTGTTGCATCTCCTTTTGTTTTAGCCACCCCTTCTATTCTGATCCAATCGCAGTTCGTTCTTCATCATCTCAATATTCCCATTTGCTCTCTCCCACTTCCTCCGTTTTCTTGGCCTTTCCCTTTCCTGGGGAAACATCAGAGTTCTCGAAATTTCTAGAAGCTTCGATGAACTTCCGGAAGTCTAGAAATTTCTAGATATTTCTTTGTGATCATTCCGAATCACTTACCGCTATTAGTCCACTCCGTTTTTTCTCCGCCGCTCCTTGAAATCAGTAAGTGCTCAAGGAGTCGGTTAGTTTTATCTAGTGGCTAGCCATTACCACAGGTGTATGCCGCATCCAGGGTTCCCTCCACCCTCCTAGTCTTTAAAATTCTTCCTCTCCACAAGGGGGAGTCGGTTCCCTTGTTCTTTTCTTCCAAAGATCTTCTCACTTTCTGTTTATAGCGACTTGACCTGGCCTTACGGTGCTCTCATTGTACTTTTGTGCCCTGTCCAGCTACCCCCCCCCCCCGTTGTTACGCTAATCCTCCCTTACTTAACTGTACGGTACAGAGCGATCGCAATCCAATCATCCTATGTAAATAATATTATTTAATATATATATATATATTTTTTCTTGTTATGTTATAATATTTATAACATAACCTTCCCTAGGATAAGTGTAAGAATTGGGTTCTTACAGAGTTATTATAGCAAACACTTGCTATAATAAACGGATTTCTTTTTGATCATTACATGTTTTACAGCTGTTGATTTTAAATTATATTTTAAAATTCTATCTTTAACTGAAATATTAAACGTTCTGAAATGGTGGATTAATGTTAATCTGTAACAGATTTTAAGATAGTCCTAGTACACCCTTGGTACTGCATCAAACTTATACTAACTTTACGAGTCTATCAGTCCTTTCACGGGGTAAATTCCGCGCCACCCTGTTTGCGTATGTATGAAACACTGAACAGATTCTGACGGTCAACATTGGGTTACGTCACTGTTAGCAGTTTCCTATTATGGCTGAGGTGAGTGGTCTGAAGGGCTGTAAAAGTATTTATAATCCAAGTGAGTTGAAACCTGCAGCCGGCGACTTGTTTATATAGCCGCAGATTCAAAATATTCCACATCGTTGCCGTGGTTTTAACAAACGCCAATCACTTATAATATAATTAAATTATTCTGAATTTCAGGCATCGCTCCATATACGAGATAGTTTCTTCAGTTAGGATTAATCCTTGTTAGAGTATGGATAGCTTCATCCGCTAGAACAAATTTAGGTTGTCATCAAAGCGTGCGCCTGAAGTTCAGCACAGAGAAATACTTCGGGGAGAATTTGTGCGGACCCTTTTTTACGCATGTGCTATTAAGTACGCCAAGGAAGTACCGCTTCCCAGCCAAACTAAAAAAAAAAAAAAATACTGTCATTTTACACGGTGCACTGAATACTTTCTAGCCGCGTGTATTCTAAACTGTCGCTCGCTGACTGTGCTATTTCTGTGCTCAAGATCTAAGAATGAGAAGATATTAAATCAAAACTTGGCTCATTAATGGACAAGATCAGACTATGCCTCTGAGGCAGCAAGTGGCCGCCCTGGGGAGCAACAGGTCTGGGCTTGGCACTTGTGCAGTATTAAGCCAAGGGATGCTCTCCTGAAGGACCAGGTATGCGGAATGAATTGTCGGATTGGGCGTACTCTGGTTCTAAGTGAGGTAATTGTTTGGTCGATTTAATTGCTAGGAAAACTGGTAATTAATTCTGTAAACAAGTTAGACATTTATTGTGTCTGCAGTTTTTCCCAGAAAGTATAAAGGGGTATGTGATGGAAGACTCTTGGGTTAACTCGACTGGAATCTGAAAGACTTACGGGAGAAAACTTTTTCTGAACTGAGCACTTCCTAATTTACAGAAGTAATTTAATTTGCAAGAATGGAATTCACTTAAATCGGACATGTGCTAGGAATCTTTGCTGATACTATACAGGAGACATTAAGAGTTCAGAAAAACTGCTAAGTGAGGGCTGGGGACATCTCTAAATCCCTAGTAAGATTCAAATTAAGGATAAGGACTAGGGCAACACTTGCACTCTCCTCGAAGGTAATTGTATGATACCTTATGATTCTGTATACATGGAAAGAGCTAATGAATTAGACTCGACGATCGCTAGCCGTTAAAAAAAATCGGAGAAATGGCTACACCATATATGGATTAGGATAGAAAAAAAAGTTAATACAGAACTTAACTTGTTTATACAGTTAACACTATTAATGTAGCGTTGTTCACAAAGTTAGCGACGATTTTGGTCAAAGACGATTCTGGTCATGTCACCTAATGTTGATAACTAAAACATGGGCCCTCCTGATAGGGGTGATGTCGGATTTAGTTACAGCGAGTACAGTCTGTGACAGGAAAGAGCGGAGCAAACAGGTGGGTGAGAGTTATGCTGATTATGAAACCTTCTTGAAAGTGACCAGTGATAAATTCCAGACAGATGTTAAGTTTATTTAGCGTGAGATGACTAGTGATAAAATAAAGTGGAAGTCTCTTACAAGCTCCAATTTCCGTTCCCACTAGTAATGGTGTTTGCCACTAATTTGACCTCTAACAGACCTCCTGATAATGGAGGTATTTTACAGGTAAAACGGAAGTGTAGCCTAAAAAAGTAGCAGCTGAAGGCAAGGTGTTGCTTTCAACTGCTACAAAACTGGCATGAGAAATACTTTGAGAATTGCGATAAACAAGGCATGAGCCATGTTTCTGCACTGCTAAAATGTGTAAGAAAAGTCGCATGGTGTTCTATCTCCGATTTATCAGAATTGTGGAAAGAAAGAAGTCACTTGGAATATTGTATCCAAGTCTGGGGGTTGCATATAGTGAAAGATACAGAACTATTAGAGAGGGTGCAAAGTAAGGCGACGAGATTGGTGAATAGCGTTAACCATTATTCCTATGAGAATCAGCTTTGAAGCTATGGTCTGCAGAACTTGGAAACTAGAAACCTAACGGGGGAAATTGAATGAAATATAATGAAAGCTCTCATGGGAGAGATTAATTAAATAAACGAGGAAGGATATTCTCACTGGAGAGTGAGACAGGTTCTTCAGAGTATAACTATAAAAGAGTAACAATAGACTACGTCTTATAAAGTTCACCTTCAGTGAACTTTATGAGATGTAGTTTGTGATAATTGCAAGAGTCAGCTGTGGATATTCACAGGTGAATCACCGTTCGAAATTACTCCTGTGAGTCATGCCATCCTTTGTAATGTAACGCTTATCATTTACAGTGGAAACTATATTTAACGGTGGAGATAAAATTGAAATTACAAAGACGGTGCGAAAGATACGATAGCTTACTCCAGAGCCCTCGCAACATTTAACAAGCAGAAATCTCAAGCAATTAAGCATTATATGGATATAACCCGTCGTAGAGAAAAATGCTCATACTGTGAGCGGCCTTCCGATTTCCCCCTAAATCTTGAACCTGACTTGACGTAGTTGTAAAGTCAGTGGCTTGACTTTATAACTACGTTTGCCTCAAACCCAGAACAATGTCCTGAACTTCATACACCAACAACTGGAATTGCGCCTGACAGTGTCAATCTCCAGAGAACAACTTATTGCTGCCATTAATTCTACACTAGCTTCTGCTACGGCAGCTGCAGATGGATTCCCCCAATTAATTATCAAATGTCTTAGTCCATATATTTTGGATCCCAATCTAACTATTTTTAACGTTACCGGCCACTCTCCAACTCCTCAAGTCTTCTAAAACTCTTTGAGAAGGTACTCCTCCGCGTTCTAACAAAAGAACTTTTTCCACACCAGCCTCTTGAAATCCATTACTGCCATCCCCTTCATAGATCCATTGCGATTAACCTTAACCTCTTAGCCATCACTGGCTCTATCCTCTCTGCATTTGAATCTGAAGCAGAGATTGAGATTCAAATGTAGAGAGGATAGAGGATAGGCTACGAATGAAACTGATGTAATTGCAATAACCTATACTTTAGTCATTCTATCATGTAGCTTGAGGCCCTTGCCCTTAAATATTTTATACTCTATACTATAGTACATCATCAAGCATCTCTCATATTGTGGAGTTATACTTCATAACTGGGTTTTGACCATTGCAACACCAAGGTACCTGCCCACCTACCGAAGAGCGGTCAATAAACCTCGAAACGGTGCCATCTGCGGGAGTTTCAGCTGCACGAGTTACCGAGAATAGGTAACTCAGGCAACAACAACAATAGGTAAGAACAGTCTTCTCTAATGGGGAAGCGTTGCCTATTCGAGGGATTTATGAGTGAGGAGTAAATGCCCCTTTCCTCTTTCGACGGAATTTCTTCTTCATCCTCTCCTACTATCACTTTCCTCTACCTTTTTGATTTCTAAGTATAATAGGGACAGATATGTGGATAACACAGTTATTTATCCCATACTATTTTACAAACTGTGCCGTCTGGGTGGTGGTATCCGCCAAGAATAAGTAAAATCAGTTTTCTTTACTGGTGAAGCATTACTTATTCGAGGTAGTACAATATCATGGCAACTCATTGTGAAGGTATTCATAATATGAGATATAATTGAAGCGATTCCAATTTAACTACTTTGGTAAATGGCTATGAATTAAACTGATGCAATTGCACTAAACTACGCGCTACATAGGTTAGTGCAATATGAACACCATTCCAGCAAAATAGCATCCGGGAGTAAAGATTATTTATTATACTGAGAAATAAATAAATGCAAAAACTCTGATTATAATGCAGGAGTACTCGCAAAAATACCCACCACTAAAATTCTTAGCATACAACTACACGCTAAGCCAGCCAATCTACTTAACTCCTAGATATTACTGTATAAAAACAAATAAACAATAAATTTCAGATATATAATAAAGTTTAACCACGACTCAATTTTTGTTACCAGAATTTGAAACTTATACCACAGAAATAACTATTCAGACTCACCCAAATTAAACTGAACAACAAATTTTGTGTCATATCTTGCATGAAAAGTAAGCGTGATTTAGGGATGGTAAACACACGGGAATAGTGCTTAAAATGGCAGATGGGCTCTTGTTTTCGAAAAAAAGTAATTTTTTTTTTAAAATATTTATACAAGGTATATTTTATTTATATGACAGTAAGATGTAGCTCGGAACATCCCTGTATCAAACACGGAACCGTTTCTCCTGTCGCTTGTATTCAGCTTTGGGAGCATCCCTTTTCACCATACAACAATAATCGACTAACAAGACAGCACTCTATTTCCTTTTGTACCTTTGTTCCATCGCCGCAATGTCTTGATGGAAACGCTCACCATATTCGTCTCTGATGGTACCACCGTTTGGCGGGAGGAAATCCAGATGTGAGAGGAAGGAATGGATCTTCAATGACACGTTGTACCCCAGTTTTTCGTAAGAAGTATAGTGTATAGTGTGTTTAGGGTCTCTAACGTCTATGCTTCCTTCCTATTAACTGGCCACGGGTCCTTCAAGAGACGCCTTCTAGAGTTCGGCCTAGTCGAGGATGCCCTCTGTACCTGCGGAGAACCTGAAGACTGGGATCACGTGATGCACTCATGCAACGTATACTTAGATCTAAGAAACCAACTACTCCTAGAAGTCCACACTACATCACTTCGGCCAGAAACCAAGTTATTGGAATCTAATGATGCCTTCCGTGCACTGACCAGTTATGCTAACGAGGTCTTTCGTCGTCGCTGGCATCACCTGCAACTCCCGAACACTACTCCTGGATAACCTCCTCTAGACAGCAACTGATACCCAGCACCGGAAACTTCCAGACATGAAACTGCAAATGGCGGACAGCCCTGTCGACGCCGCTCCGTGATTCTCCATTGTGACGATCCTGGACTCTTTAATTTGAACTTTACCTATTCTCTTCTTCCTACCCACAGTCTTTCTTCAGGACTCCCACAACTGCACCTAGCACTCTTCGTGCTAGGTGCAGTTGTGGATGCCTACGCTCTGTCATCCTGGGAGGATGCCTACGCTCTGTCATCCTCGCTATCTTGTCTGTCTTCCACTTTCCTGTCTCTTCTCCGCTCTTTCCTTGGCCTTCCCCACTCTCGCTCCTGCAAGAGTGTGGACGGCCCGTCAGATGTCTTTTACTCCCTGGTCCGGCTCCTCGTGCCAGTGGACGGATGCTGGGAGGCTCCTTCCTGGTGATCGCGCCTCCCAGTAACGAAGAGGCCAGTCAAACAACACAAACAACACACTACTCACACATAACCCACACTGACTGGCTTTGCTATGTTAACAGAGTATTTAACGCGGATTTGTGGGAAACCACGGGAACCGCCTAACAAAAAACACTATGTCCACTACGTCCACTATATGTGTTTAGGGTCTAACGGCACCAGGGGTTTTCCCCATCTCCACGTAGTATACATTGTGGTGTGATACAGAACACTGTAGAGGCCAGAGGTTTAAAAGTGTATGGATATTGTGGTGTGTAATGTTTTTTACCGTTGTTCATCTGGTCTTTTAGCCGTTGGGTCTCAAACGAGACCCACCGTTGCCCACACTATACCTCGTGGAGGCAGACCAGGTACACCAGTATTTTAGAAATTTACTATTTACTCTGGCAGGTCCTGCCACCTAATTTCCTGAGATTTCAGTGGCTAGGACCTAAAAAAAAAAATGGGGGAGGCGGGGGAGAAACGCTAGAATTTGGGTCAGGCCGAAAGAGAGATAAGTTATACGGGTTATAGTTCATTTTTTTTTTTTTTTTTTTGTGTGGGGCTTGTGTAGTTTTGGCAAGGATCAAACGCTAATCGCAAGATAGCTAGAGAGGGAAGGGAGACTGAAGACTGGGGGGGGGGGTGAAAGACAGAAATAGATAGTCAATAGTGAAGATAACCCCAAAAGTCAGCGGGGCACGCCCATGCCTCACCAGGTGAAGATAGGGGATGGCAGGGGGGAAGGGTACAGAGTAACCATCCCTCTGCCAAGGGAAGGGAAAGAAAGTGAACCGAGTGAGGGTACCCAGTTCAGATCGCCTAATGATGTTTCGGCAGCAAACTGCATAATGTCTTTGTCAGGTCTTCGTATGCCATTCCTGGGACATGTTCCGTAATGGGATCTTCCGCAAGCTGCCTGTAGTTGCCGGTTTTAACATTTCCTAGAAAACAAGTCGAAACGTTTCGAAAGTCTGTCCACGCTGATTTCTCGCTATGACTAAGGACACATTCGAACTGTTTCTCCTTGAAAAGTTGCCATATTTGTGGAACAATGAAAACGCCTGCCTTAATCATCTGTGTACTAAGTCTTGGGAATTTATTTTGCAAGTATGTGAACGCAAGACTGCCAAAGCCGTCACGAAATTTTTTTTAAGTCCCAGTTTGATGTGGAGTGGTGGAAGCAAAACTTTATTTGGTTCCAAAGGTTCAAATGCTAAGTTCTTCATTCCAGGTGTTAATGGATTTCGTTGAGGTCAAAGAAAATCATTAATTATGCCATTAGCAGAGAAAGTAACAATACTTAGTGTAACCCTCTTAATAATCCCTTTTGTAGTCCCAATAATATGGCGACTACCTTTTAAATCACCACATATCTGCCACTCATACTTCTAAGAGTGTACACCCAAGAGGATGATCTTCATGTTTGTGTGTGTTTCCTTTTTGTGGACGGCATACGCAAGAGGTATTCAAGGCCGCATATTTCCATTGTGTAATATGCTACCTTCAATACTTCCATAGCTTAAGGCTAACCTTAGAAGCTTCTATAAATAGTCGCCATTCTTCGGGAACGTGCCTCATGTTCATTGCTGCTGCTGTTAGACTATCAACATTCTTACAAACAGTGAGTTCACCTCTGTTTGATAGAATTTATCATAGTTTTTATTTCGAGTACGAAATGTTGTCACTTTCACAGAATGATCTAGAAGATTCCACTGTTGTAGCCTCGAGGCCAAAAGCTCTACCTTATTATTCTTCTGTATTTCGAGATCCCTGATGAGAATATTAAACTCACTTTTTGTGATCTTATGAGGTTCAGAAGGATAAACATTTGGAAAAAAACGGTGGAACCCTTGACGTAGACGACTGTTGTACTTCGTGCATATCAAGTCAATGTTCATCATTGTGTACAGAAAAACGGTCGGGTGGTTCAGGAATAGGTAGTACTTCACCGTGAGGCACAGGATGAATTACAGATGGTATATTTGGTTACATCACTGTCCACTTTTTCTTTATTGTCATCCCTTTTCTAATAGCAGACACTATACAGAAGTAACAGTGTGTGAAGTGATTTGCTGGCTCCCTTCATATCGTGGGCACTGCAAAAGGCATAAAACTTCCCTTGCAATTCACCTGTGGGGGGTGGGTTGAAAAATGTTATTTTGTGGGGAATAAAATTCTTTATTATTATATGTTCCTTTCTTATTATTAATTATATTTATAATTCCTGTAATTAATAACTCTCTTTAATTATAATTTCTGTTATTGATAAATCTCGTTATACTTTCAGACCCACCTCTCTTAACTTTGTATTTCCCCGTTTATTTTCCCCCTAATTTTCCCCCTCCCACATTAACACCTGACTTGTATACCGCACAGAAGATCGCAGATTCTGGGGGAATAGTTGTTATATGTATGTCTCCTCTGGACTGGCTGAGTATTCAGAATGACTCATACTACACTTGATAAACATATACAATATCGTTTATTCACAGTATATACATTAAAAGAATATATCATACATCATCATTTGGGGATTATGTTAATAGCATTATATGTGTGCTAAGATGTAATGATAATCACAACTCATATCTTCATGTCTTTCTGCCTTTTCTTCTTCTGGTTTAGTTTACATCTTATAACATTCTCTTGCCTTTAACAATTAAACTTCCCAACTGGGATTACAGCAGTGAGCATAACACCTATATGTGTATTTTCCTACATTTATAAATCCCTGCTATAATCTTTCTTTAATTATCCCTTCCAACATAATTACATGTGCATAGAACACTCTTTAGTCTCAACTTAAAACACACTAGTCTCGAGTACATACATCTAAATCTTCCTTGCTTATTAACTTATCTTGATGAAGTACATATATCTTATGAACTTTCTCCTTCACTTTATGCTAAACAATATCAAATCAACTATCAACTAATCTAAAACATTCGCTAGAGTCCTTTCCTTCAAATCAAGCTTAAAACTATTATCTGGTACTTACATTACAGCTTAGGGGATCACTCTTTACACAACCTTTTTCTCACTCAGGGGCGGCCATCATCATCAATATAGGGCATCATCAGACTCCTACTGGAATTAATCATCGGCTTCCCTGCTGCTCATCTACAGGAATTCACTCTTTTTCCATAAATGGGTTGCTCTGGCCCGCTTTGGGCGTCTGATCAGCTCGACGATACTGGGGTGCATAATAAAATTATCAGGATTCTCCTTACTGCTCTATCGAGAAGCCAGACTGTATAACTCTTCCTTATCTTTACCGAGATTTCTATACCGATTTCTATACTTTCTATACCGAGACTTTTCGATCCTTACCACTCAGCTCCAGCATATATGTTTCCATCTTTCATTGGACATCTCCTTCATATTTCTACGTTGCGGCTGACCTCTCCCAGAACTTGCCTAACGAATTGTCTTTGCGACAAACTGCTTCAATTTCCACTACCACATTCCAGTGATTCTCCCGGCACTTCTCGGGATTTCTTTCCGGCCGCACATCACTCAGGCACACCCACAGGAACTCTCAAAAACTTCCAAAACTCCCAAACTGTCAAAAACTGGAACTCTCTCTTATGTTGCATCTCCTTTTGTTTCAGCCACCCCTTCTATTCTGATTCAATCGCAGTTCGTTCTTCATCATCTCTATATTCTCATTTTCTCTCTCCCACTTCCTCCGTTTTCCTGGCCCTTCCCTTTCCTGGGGAAACATCCGATTTCTCGAAATTTCTAGAAGCTTCGATAAACTTCTGGAAGTCTATATATTTCCTTGTGATCATTCCTTTTTCACTTACCCCTATTAGTCCACTCTGTTTTTTCTCTACCGCTCCTTGAAATTAGTAAGTGCTCAAAGAGTCGGTTTGTTTTATCCCAGTGGCTAGCCATTTCCATATGGTGTATGCCGCATCCAGGGTCCCCTCCACCCTCTTAGTCTTTAAAATTCTTCCTCTCCACAAGGGGGAGTCGGTTCTCTTGTTCTTTTCTTCCAAAGATCTTCTCACTTTCTGTTTATAGCGACTTGAACTGGCTTAAGGTGCTCCCATTGTACTTTCGTGCCCTGTCCAGCTATCCCCCCCGTTGTTACGCTAATCCACCCCTACTTAACTGTACGGTACGGAGCGATCGCAACCTAATCTGAAAATCATCCTATGTAAATAATATCATTTAATATATTTTCTTGTTATGTTATAATATTTATTTCCCTAGGATAAGTGTAAGAATTGGGTTCTTACACACCCACGCATTGAGTTTGGATGAATAGATAGCGCAGAATATGTGTGGATCCCAGTTGTTGTCCTGGTCGCTGACCTTACACCCTAAGTACAAGAAATAGGCCTGTTTTATGGCCTACTTGTACTTTAAGGGACACTTTCTTGAAGCTAACGTGACTTCTTCACATACGTAACAGAAGTCATCCGGACTATTCCCACAATTATGCGGCATATCAAATACTGGTCAAAAAGTAAGAATCTCACAGAAAACAACAGTTAACTGAGAACAACACCCTGTACCTAGTCATATTTGAGGATTACGTCAATAGAGTTGGAGACACATTTGAGGGGACAATTTATCAAATGATGCAGAGCGCGGCGACAGTTGCCGATCACGTAATAAGAGCGTCGTGGTACTGGAATTGCGGTTTTGCCGAGAGCCGTAGTTGGTAATGTAGAGTAAAATTCGAAAACAAGAGCCATTCAACAAATTTAAATGTGATTTTCGTGTTCAGCAGCATGAAATTAGTCAAGATTGAGTATTTTCGTTTACGTAACATTTTACGTGTTGACCAGTGTTATATTATTAATGTAAGATTTACAAAGTAGGACTCCAAACAGAATTTTTATCTTCCAAAAAAAAAAAAAAAAAAGAATATATATATATATGTATACCAGTATCACTTTTAACCGAAAAGCAAATAAATTTATGTACTTGCTGTCCTAGACACGTGTTTCCTTTTTAATGGCCAAATCGGTTATAAGATTTAACCAGTTGTTTGGGGATTTAATTTCAGTTTGTCCATCTTAATTTGTGCACCATACGCATAACAATTTATGCATCTAGTACGAAGTAATATAATGCAAGATCATTCATTAAATGAGTTATATGATTTCCTGATTTCAACATAAAACAACAACATAAAAAAAAACCGCCGTGCTGGGTAGTACAATTATTAAACACATTCTGGGAGAGAAACTGAAAAGTTTTTATTTTTAACTGGAGACGTTTTATATACGCTCCATGTTGCCCTGCGTGCATCAAAACAGTATTTCTGATGGGTGGTGACGGAGCGTAATGCATGGATTCTTTGCTTGACATTATCTGCGTTGTTTTTATGATGGGACGTAAACGTAGGCTCTCGCGTTTGCGAAGGAAAGAAATGAAAGGATGGTGGGTTGGAGGGGGGCGAGCCCTTACAGGCCATTAGTGTGACCTTCGCTCCTGGTTCAACACGCCTCCTCAGGGAGGATCTCATTATGAAATGCTTTTCCCGTGTTATGGAAACGTGGTGGTGCACCACCTTGCCATTACACAACGTTCTGCATGTTTCCTAACAGATGTAGCATCGACCATAACTGCAACATGTCAAAGTAATTAATACTAGCCACTGGCTTCTCACCAAACGGAAAAAAAAAATCAATCGACATGCTAAGCTGCTCTTACAGTTTACGTACTTGGATTTTAATTTTAATAAAAGGTCGAAGGTAAGAATGTGGTGTGGAAAGATCCTTTTTTCATTTTGGAGAATTATTGGAAATTTTGAGCTGAAGTAGACTCTTGTAAACAAGGTTATTTCCCAGCATATCAGGAGAAAGGCTAGCCGTAGGACCATAGGCAAAGTATTCTCAGAGAAAGTTTAGTTTACGAGCGAAAACATAACTTTAGGCAAAAGCTGTCAACGTGTTCCCAATTGGGCACACAGAAATAAGTTGCCGTCGGCACGAAGTCTTGGCGAATATTTCATGTTGACAGTATTTCTCGCATACAAAATATTTGACATCTGGGGCACAACAGCTTGCCCGTGACTCGTAAGGCCATCTCTGATAGATTCAAGCTTTCTGCGTGCTTTGGTTACCCTATGGTCACTCTTTTTTTTTTTTTTTGACATCAGCCTTCAAAATTATGAGATGTAATACGAATCTGAGAGAGAGAGAGAATCTTGAGGACACATTTTTAATCTTTATATTACCCAAATCTTACAAAATGAATTCAACAATTTTACTGATAAATATAATATGAAGATATTTTTACCATGGAGAACGTCTGTGACAGTTGCTAGTTATCTTCAGACGTAAATTGTAATTAAGTAAGCAAATAGGAGAACAGATACAAGTTTTAAATCCACGGGAATACGTTACGAAGGAAGGCTGCAATTGAAAATGTCAGAAAAAGTTAGCAAAATACCGAAAATAAAAGGATGTCTAACCAATGCGATATAGAAGAATAAATACTTAAACACGGATACAGATACTATTATTTTTAAATGACTTAAATGACTTTAATAAAATTTACCGGAAAATCCAACTTGATAAAAGTAGGCAGCCAGAAATTAAAAAAAAAAGGTTTAATATGCAAAACATAATAAAATGAGGACACGAAACTGAAGTGCCTAAAACATGTAATTTGAAGGATGTAACGAAAATGTAAATTGAAACGAAAGTTTCAAATTGTGGGGGGTGGAATTAAAAGGATGATACTGTATATATATTTAGTTATCGTTCTTATTTTTATTTTTTTTTATTTCGTTTTGTTCCCTATTATGTGTTTGTCCACTTTATTCTTATTTCCCCCACTTACGCATCTGACTTTACTTCCTAGGAGAATTCCAGATTCGAGGGAACTTCTCAATTAATTATAATTCCCTTCGGAAAGGCTGAGCGTTCAGGAATAACAACTCACAAATTAACAAACAACAAAATTTATTTACATATATATATATATATATATATACAACATAATATACAATTGAATAAAAAACATGTAATATGCATACAAGGTTAAATCAAGGATACCTTGCAAATATTATTCTTATATTAACAATCAATATGCTATTTTCATCATTATAATCTGTGTTCTCGCCATTCTGTTACAATACCTGAAGACTAATCTTAACTTTCCTAAAGTCTCTATTTGTTATTAGTCTTTCAGTTAGATCAACAATTCTTCATCAATACAAACACTATATTCAATTATCTATCCTTAGAACATTCAAATACTCTCACATAAAACTTACCATATTCAATAATCTATCTCTAGAACATTCCAAGATTCTCACTATAAACTTTATTATCCTTCTAACATATTATAATCATTGGAACAACAATTTAATCTGTTACTTATCTTTCGTTTCTCTTGCATTTTACAATAACCTTTTTTTTAAATTAAACTCTGTTAGTATATATAATTTACTTAAGAGATAATTTATCAATAAATTTACTTCTAGTGCTATCCTTTTTTCATTAATTAATCACTATACTGTTTCACTTACAGTGGTTTCAAACTTCCAGTTTTGGCTCACTGTGGATCTCCTTCATCAGCTACACCTGAATTTGCTACAGATGATTTTTTTAGGAACTCTTTGCTGCACTGGGACTGGCGTTCTTTCTCCACCTTATTAAAACCTATCACAAGGAAAACTCATATGGCATCTCACACTAACTCCTTCTCCTCTCCACTTTATTAAAACTTATCACAAGGAAAAATTCATAGGGTGCTACCCTCGTTTTGTCGCTCCACCTATTAAGAACTTTTTCAAGAAGAAAACTTCCCCAGGGCGCTACCCTGCTCTTTTCCCACCACGTCCAAACACTCCACTGTTAACTGACACATATTTCCTACCACAACAGAACCCTCAACTGTCCATGTTACTAACTCATTTTACTTATCTCGACGAAAATCTCGACTGCTGTGTCCACAGACTATTTCATTTTCCCTAGCACCAACAAAAACTCAACTTAGAATCCCACTAACCCATTTTCCTAAACACCCACATAACTCAACTCGGGGATCTGTCACTAACTCATCTTCCCAAAACACTCCCCAAGTCTGAACTCTGTCTTTTTTCTGCCCGTTCACTCACTTTTTGTTCATCTCCTTTTCTGTACCGCCTACATATGTCAAATACGCCCTAGCTTTCTGTTTAACCAATCTACTCATTTTATCAACTTTCTCTCTCTTCTTATTCGCTAATTTTTATCTTTCTCACGCTGTTTCCTTATTGCCCGATCTAACTTCTTATTTTAAGCAATTTGTAAAATTTCTCAGGCCGTCAGTACCTTTGAAGTCAGCCGCTTATAGTTATACTGTAGCAGACTAATTTCGCACGATCTATAAAACTTGCCATCACCGACAGTCAGAGCCAGACTTCCATCTAATTCCCAGCATTGTTCCGTATTTTGCTGTCCAGGTGTAACCGATTAAAGAAATGTCCCAACGCGCCTCCGTAGCCAGGTGGGAAGGAGCAGCAGTGCGTAGCACATGCTTCTTGATTAGACCGGGGTTCGAGCCCGTCACCACCAAATACGGAGTATGCGGAAAGGTCAAGGAATGACCATCGCATATCCCGGAGCAATATGGCCTTAGTTGCTAATGCTCCTAAAAACCAAATAACGAACGAACAAATGTCCCAACAGCACATGGTCCACCGCTCTATTGTTTACCAGAGTTGACACCTTTTACTCATAACATTTGCAACCAGTTTCCATTGTTTTGGATGCTCCTGTGCGCTGGGAACCGAAGTACACCCCTTCCTTGCCATTAGCCTTTGTCAAGCTTAACGCTGACCTTCATAGCCGACCGGGCTAGCCGAGTGGGTAAAGTACCTGCCCGGCAACCCAAAGGTCGCGGGTTCGATTCTCGCCTCGGGCTTGGATCAAAGTACTTCAAAAAACCTTGCGAGGTGCAATATGGCCACAGAAGCCGATGCGCCAATAACTACCAAATCAATCAAGCTGACCTTTATAAACTGTTACAGGCCTTTCCAGTGATCTTAGTAATATTCTTAACTTGTAATGTTCCGCTCGCCCATATTGCTTTATTATAAGTTTTACTTTAAATAAATCTCCCTCCTCCACAAAATATTATATTTGTAAGATTTTACATCTTACAAAATGGAAACAGAAGAGAAGAGTAAGAAGACCAAGGAAAATATACAAAACATTGTGTATTCTTTGTAATTCAGTTGACTGCATGTTTTGTTGTAACTTGCAATCAGCTAAAGAAATAAATAAAATAAAATTGTGTGTGCAGAGCACGCATAGCGGAAGTTAACTGAAACTTCTTTAGGCGAACATTTATCGCTTGACTTAGGATCCCGTAATGACGAATCTGCATGAATGGAAGCCTCTGAGGTGTTCCGTTACCAAATCTAGTTTTGACAAGTGCTGTGGCATCGGATGATATTTAAAATCATTTGACTTTGAGAGTTTCTTGAGATAGCCAGACAGCTGTTACAGGCCGACATTTGACTTTACATCCTCATTTGGAAATGCTGTGTGAAGAAGATCTCGAGCTGCTACAAAATCACATCTTCCCTGAACCAAAGCCGATCACACACGGAACAAACCGAACCGAAATCATTATCCAGGAATGTACATTTAAACTGTGCATGGATGCTTCGGTGTTTCTTAAAATCTTGTTGCTGCTCCTGCTGTATATTACGTGTTGAACGATTTGATGGAGTATTTCTGGCAGCCGGTTTTGTCTTCGCTTTTCGTTTACGAATGGGCTTCGATGAGTCTTCATCGTTTTAATTTGCAGTATCAACTTCCATGACTCCTTCTTCCAAATTAACTTCTAATATTTCTGGGGAGATGTAAGGCTCTGAAGATGTGGATGGACCTTCTCTGCGTTCTTTGTTCAACTCCATCGCACCCTGTGATTTCGTCCGCTGCCGAATAGCTTAGATCTCTCCTTTGTACTCAATGGAGATGGCTTCTGTGGTCACATTTTAGTCTTCGGCATGGTGAATTATAAATTCTTTTCCGTCGAAATATTTTTATTAAATACGGTGAAGAATGACGAAAGAAACAGCATAAAGCTATCAGTAGGCAGCACTGATTGGGTCACGCGTCACTCGTGGCTGCTACAGAGTGGTACAATGGTGGAGGGATGAATCATTTCGTGTGGCGATTTCTTGGCAATTTTCGTCAATACACAGACCATTGCACGTGTACGTGCTCTATACGCCTCACAAGGCTTACTACATTGAACCCCCGCTTTACGATTGGCGCACTCCACGGAGAAATCACTTTACGATGGACACTCCATAACAAAATACCGTTCACTGTACGATATGTAGTAAGCACCGGTCATTGTGATCACGTTTACGAATTGAATTTTAATTCTATTAATGGGGATTCTAATAGGCGAAAATAGGAGGAATATTATCCATAGGCTAGAAAATTAAAGATAAATAGCACACATTTATACTTTATTACCTTACCAATTAACAAAATTAAATGATACGTGAAAATCAGAAGAATATTTTCCACAGGTTAATGAAAGAAAAAAAATGTAACTACACTGGATATTCCCATGTGGCAATCCTTCCGGCCTAACGCTGCTTAACTTCGCTGATCTCAAGAGAACCGAGGCTCTTAGTCTAGTATGATAGTTGGCTGTTCAGAGTGCCTGCAATGCGTTTCTTTATGGCAGCGGTCGCATTTTCGTTGCGTTTTTTGTCAATCCACGAACGCAAGTTACTTCCATCTGAAAACTTCCTGGAGCGCGCCTAAAGAAGTTTCACTTCAATAAAAAGATATGGAATAATAAGAGCATGCTGATAGCAACAGATATTACATTTAATGCATGTAGAAGAAACTTCCTATGAAAGACGTTTTTTGATAATTCGAGGAAGGGTTAAAGCAAACAGCAATCAGCTGACGTCTAGTTTTAGAAGCGGATACTGGATACTGCTCAGCTCTCTGTTTTCGTGCTTTCTTTTCTGATGTGATCTCTGCAGTACAGAAAACCACACTTTTGTTTTACAGCCATATCTTTTTTGCGCATTATTTGACTAAGTAAAATGACAACGAAGTACACAAGCTTCCGAAGCACGAGTAGCTAAAAAAGTACCAAAATGTGTGCTGATTTCGTACAGTAGCATCAGGGCTCACAGTGGCAGAGCACGTAAAACCGTTGCTGAAATAACCACTAAAGGGACCGGGAATTTAAAAACACGTTAGCTTTTTTTGTGAGTGTGTGGTGTTATTACCTCTAAAACAGAGCGCTTCCCAACCTGTTCGTCAACACCACGTAAAAGAGTGCACTCTTAAATTGACTAACGGCACTTTTAGCTGATAATCCTCCCTAAAGAACTTTAGTTTTTTCGATACTGGGACAGAGGCATCTGACTGTAAGTGGCAATTTTAGGCCTTTTTTTTTTCTAAGCAAAAAAAGTTCATCTTATGATGCGAAACTACAGTAATTTGTTTTAAGGGCAAAAGTTGGTTTAACTTGGGTAGGCAGCGAAGAAAATAAGTTGGCACGTGATGGAATAGTCAAGCATTGCTTGGAGGGATTTAAACGAAGCGTGGTTTAAAGAAAATTAAAACTTAGTGCTCTAAGTGGAAAGATGAAGTGATCGTTCATGGTTCGAGAGCAGAAGAACCTCCTCTGAATTGAGGATGGGATACAAAATAGTAATTGCGTGGAGAGGTACAGCACTTATCCTCGCTTTCCATTTAGTGTAACCAAAGAACTGCAAGTGATTCATACGAGCATAAAAGTGGTACTTATCTGAGATGAGCATAAATTACAGTGGAAGGTTGCTAGATTTATAGTTAGGGCAAAAGAAACCTGCAACAGCTAAGACAAGGACATTAATCAGTGTACAACTGTTGTGTTGCTGAAAAACTAATAAAAAGCGCCATGCAGGAGAATTCATGTAATGCAACTGAAACGAAATTTTCGTCTCTCACTAACTATTAATTAAGAATGCGCACATATCGCAACGTTTAAAAAAATAATGTTTAATCACTTTAATTTACTTTCATATGAACTTATTTTGTTTTTCTATTCGTTTCTTTTTTTTTTTTACCTTTCATTTTCTGTGCAAAATTTTGAGGTTAATTGGAGGGAATCGCCGATCCAAAGGAAACCGTTTCTGCTACCGTAATTAGGGATTTAATATTAAGTACTTTCTTAAGGAGATACCTAGGAAGTTGGTAGTGCAAGAAATAATCTCCAGAAACAGACCCGCAGTTATTATCAGAGGATTTAGTCTTGAATACTTGGTGAAACTGATAATTGATTACACTGATAACACTACTTTAATTAGTGGATATTTCACTGCTGACCTGATAATCAGAGTAATCGAAAGGCTGTTTAAAATGGGTATGAATAACTAATGGTTATGCAATAAGCGTCAGTAACTGACTTTAATAAATTATTTTAACAGCTATAGGTATTAAAAAATAAACTTTATTAACTGAATAAATAAAGTTAATAAATTGTTGTCAGAGGAATGTGGATGTGCAAATAATTTCGTTTAGTAGAAGTATTTAATATGAAATTAAGTAAAAGTATTAATCTTCGGGAGATAAAGAGAGACGGGTAAGAAGGGTTGGACTTTTCTAAGAAATTGTCATAAAAAAAATCGGAGAGAGAGATGGAAAGCTATGAATTGAGAGGAAAAAAATTAATTGCTGTAATGGAAACACAAACTAATTTTTAATTTAAAATATTGCATTAATTGTTGAAATTTATTTATATATATAAGATCTACTAGAATAGATATATTCAACTCACGATTTATGATTAAAATTAAATAGCAATAGAAATAGCATTGTTAATCATTTTCTCTGATACAGAACTCAGATTGCAGCATACAAGAATAAGGATTTCTTTTTATTTATGACAGAATGTATTAAAATATTTCAAAACCCATTAATAAATGCCTGTCCATGCCACTGATTAGTTTGTAGAAAATTGAGAAAGAGAGCGCTAGAATTTCAGTTAAGACAAAGTTTGAAAATGAATAAATTTAAAAAAATGCACATAACATACTTATTAAATATAAATATAACTGCCTGAGAACCCTTATGCACTCATATACACCAGTATTTATAATGGGCCTAATATAAATAGCCAACTTTCTTCAGGAATTATATTTTCAATACTGATTTGAAGCTGATATCGTTCACATCTTCTCAATTACCCCTCTTGTTGTTCACGTCGTATGCTGCATGGTACCCTTGGGAAGTCAGTAATTCACGTACTTCGCCGCATGAAACATTGTTAATGGAGGCCAATCATCCCGGTAAACAACGATGCTGATACCGAGATGACCGTAATTATTAAGTTCATCTACGAGAATCACCGATCGCATTCACTAGATGAAATAAGATTAACACTGTTGACCAGTTGGACCGAAGCAGGAGGAATCTTGCCATCAGTAAGATAGTCCTGAAATGCTATAAGTGATTGCTTCTCACTAACTCGTATCGTGAGCATAGATCTGTGACTTCTTTTACTTCGTATTTTAAGTTCGACTGTACATTAACTGGCCAGTTTTCAGGATAGAACTTTTACACTTTTTAACAGATCCAATTCACTGTCGCTCAACAAGCTGCTTTTAATAGACTTTCAGGCTTCCATAAAACTGCTATGCTCTTTTCACTTTGCTGAAGTGAGATGCCCATAAATTTGCGAAATTCGCAGAGTCCATTGCTAATGTAATACGGGCCTTATTTTTCCTACTCTGCTTTCAAATGCCTTATTTCTCTATACACATTTGTTTCTCTTGACAGATAAACTGGGGTGATAACTGAGATAATCCTTGCAAAGTGTCTTACATTATAGCTAAATCCAATGCGAATTCAATTAACTTTTTCAGCAAACCTCCACACATGCTTCTCTCTCTCTCTCTCTCTCTCTCTCTCTCTGGCGTTGCGATGAAACCTGTCTCCAGAAGCGATTACCAAGTGCTGAACTAGAGCTTCATAACCTTTCCATACAACCGGGAAAAGGAAGAAACCCAATGCGTATCCTGCATTCGATTAATTCTTAGCGGCTGCATTTCTAGCATGCCTATAAATGCCGCTTCTAAGAATTGACACAGAGCTGAAGATCTCTAGCATTTTTTGAATTGGAATGACGTAGAATGTACAATTTAACCATGAATGACTTGAAACTATTAACTTCTGTCACTTCATTTACAGAATTATCCAAGGAGACTATAGGCACTGTGATTTGCATAGTGCTAAAACAAAACATAGGAAACTCATCTTGCGCTAGGTTCTTTTCACTCCGATTTTTGCTCCCCACATAGCATCAGCTTCATTACCTGCAGTATAACCAGATTTTTGTTTATAAATCCAAAAGAAAAATCCATGAGATTTAAATTTGTTTATTAAAGCAGTATATAGTCATTTGTTTTGCTGCATAAAGAAATGTTTGAACGGGCTACATTGGAATGTATGATCTGTCCCATGCCTACTCCATTCATCTCTTTGAAGATCGATTTTCCACTTAAAATCAAAGAAAATTTGATTCTTCTTAACAATGTTCTATGCTGTTCTTAAAATCCGCAGGGTAGTTTCTTTTTTTTCGTTAGTGAGTTAACAACTTCTCCTTGAAAAGTCTTCTTTTGAGATTCAATCAAAATCTTTTCTGCTATTTTATGAACAGAATTCTTCTCCACGTTTCTGCTCATATTTTGTGCGCAATAATTAATTCTTTCGCTTTGGAATCTCCGTATTTTCAGAAACTTCTCAGGCAGCCAGTTTTTACGAAATTTTTGAGGCACCGAAATTGCCAATAGACAGCATGCATGTGTTACGTCTAAGTTTAGTTTTTCGACTAACCACTTATTTTTATCATGGAACTGTAGTTTTTTGCGAAACTAACCAACATGAAAGTAAATCTGAATTATTGCCATTGCTCTTAGACAGAGGCTTCATATCTGAACCATTAGCGATGTTTCGTTGGTAATTTCTTTGCTAAAGAAATGTTATTTTCTTACACATTACGATTATGAGAAAATTCGATGCATTAACATAAAAACACGCCACGTTTAACTCAGCACATTAATAACAATAATTATGAACGATCTCGGTAATCAACTGTCGTTGCATATAATCCCTGTCTGATGCTCGCTATGGTTTATATCGATTAAATTATTTTCTAATCCTAATTTCAAATGTTTGTATTCATAACAATTTATCTTCTCCACTCTCAAAATAAGCAAGGGAGCGCCACTCCCTTCTGCTCAGTCAGAAATTAAGTACTGGTTATAGATGTAGTTTATCATAGCATACACATTTTCGTCCTTTCAAGAAGATGATTTAGATTAAGCAAAGTGTGGCTGAAATCCACTTTTGACAAACTTGGCTCATTAATCAAGCTTAATAACATTGCTTCTGACAAAGTGCCAATTTAATTAACAGGTACAACAGTCCATCCTTCCAAACCCGGTTAACCACACTTTACACACAGCAATTTATTAAGAGAATTAAATACGTTGGTTGGTCTTAACAAGAATTTCAAATTAGCTTTCTCTTGTAATGGTAAATTATGGATTTATTTCTACAAAGAAATGAAACACAGAAGTTAAATTCTCGCAGTCTGATTGCGGGTGATTTGTCAATTGGATAACGTGTGATTTGTCAACTGGCAAGTTATCTATTTGGCCGCCTCTACAGGCCGTTAAAATATTTTATCACCTGAATCCAGAGTATTAAATTTGCGAAATGATTCAACCACTCGACTAATTCAAAATTATATTACTGAAATGCTGAATAACTATGCCATTCCACCACGAGCATTAAACATGCACTTCTCCCATCTCCTCCCCTCAGTTCTTTCCTAGGAGTGACACTAATCCTAGGTGAAGTTTCCAGTAATGCAAACGGCAATGGATACAGTAGTAATCTGCTTACTCCTTCAATCCATTTTACGCACTTTTTCCATCCAGTATTTCTCGTTTTTCGATATCCAAGTGTTAGGAATGATTTTCTTATACAGTTTTCTACCCCATCTTTCTTTCTTTCATTATAAAGAATACACATGCAACTTGTGTTCCAATTTCTGCTTATATCTAATCCCCTCATAATAAATGACACCATTTCTTGGCACGCGAATTCCTGCAACCTTGCAATTTGTCCTTAAGATGACTTGTTCTTTTTCTTCTTTTACGGCCTGAGATACAACAGGAAGTGGCTTATCATAAAGTGTGTTTTTCTATTAATTTACTTCTGAGGCTATAATAATACATTTATTTAGGATGGAATTTTCATTTGAAGCATTCTGTATATTTTTTTGTAATTTTATTCTGCAACTTTATCTTATTTTATCATCAGTTGTTTTTGCATATTGCAGTCATACAGTTATATTTAGTTGCTGATTTTAAAACTCTCCTCCAGAATATATATATATATACATATCCCTTTGTATTGATTTAACAATAATATAATAACCATATACAAGTATAAGGAATCCATTTAATGTGAATTCTTGTGCATTTTTGACACAGTCTCTTTTGCAGTTAGTTTTCTATACCAATACTAATCAACTCTCGTCCAGTTTCAGCAGGAATATATAGAAGTATTAGAGAGAACTGGGATCTTTGTCATTTGCATTGGATTGTTTAAAATGCAGAGAGAAAGGACACAGGAGAGAGAGAGTGAGAGATGAGACGAATGCTGAAGGTGGAAACCTCTGATTTTATGAAGGGACAACGAACCGTTACAGGTACAGATCCAACTAAGTTCAATATCGATCTGAACCGTATTCAGAGTGTGCGTAAGAGAGGAAAGGGATAGTTATAGAACAACGTGACAGATAAATATTTTTATCTTTCGCTTATGGTTCAGAAGGCCTCTATTAATGAAATTATGATCGCTGCTCGATACATAATAAATTAGTAGAATATGGGATTGCAGGAGGAGGCGAAGGTGGAGGCTAAAGGTACGCTGACCTAGGTAATTTTAATGTAATCTGCGGATGATGATATGTAGTGATTATCCCTAGAACGGGGTCAGAGAAGAGTAACGATATTAGTCAAGTACAGCGCAAAAGAGTATTCTTTCCCAGAAAGATATCAGTTTTGCAAATTGTGGAAACTTAAAATTGAATCCATTTAAATTAAGGATTTAAATGGATTCAATAAACAGAACGTTGCTGGCATCCTTTGCTCTTTCTTGGACGACGCACATAAGGGGGAATAAATTTAAATTGAAAAAGGATGGTTGCATATAGAATTTGCTTTCAGAAAAAGAGTGATTGACATTGTAAGAACAAACTTCCACATGGAGTGGAAGTGGGTAGTTTGAATAAATTCAAGGATTAGACAAATTGTTAGAGGAGATTACCCTAAACTTGATACAACAGCGAAATTTCAGAACCCCTGTGATTTAAATATGTTTTTATAACTTTTTATATGCAACATATAAAAGTACTGTATTGCCAGAACCTCACGTCCTTACAGTAATCATAGTTTTAAAGCCAGGTAGAGAAGAACTCGTATAAAGTATGTTTTTTGATTCTAGTTTAAATAAATTAATTATTTAAATATTAAAAGAGGTGTTTAGGGCTGAAAGCCACATACTTTAAATACTTTAGGATATTTCGTTATCTGTGTAAATTGAACTTTCATACTTTAATTTTTAACATGCTACAGCACTATTGCCGTTTGGTCAGATATTAATTTGTTTCACTTTAGCTCATATGATGGCAAAGATCCTAAAAGATCACTTATGTCTCTCAGTTTAGGGTAATTATGTCACGCATGTAATAAAACAATTTTAGAATTATTCGTTTTGAATTATTCTTCACATTATTTAACGTTTGTGTTATTTTATTTCAATAAGCCATCCTAAAACAGTGCAAATTCCAAGGGAACTCAGGCCGTAAGATGTCACTTTGGCATGTTTGCAAACTATACGTTTTATAAGGCCAGTTCTGTTGGAAGGATAAAAAAAATCTTTGTCAGGAAAGCTATTTTCAGGGCTGCTTAAAAAGGCCTCAATACTTTTCTACTTCGGGTCAATTCGATTGGCAATTCCAGAATCTCTTCGGGCATGGAAGCATGAGGCAGTTATTTATATGACACCATAATGGGTGGTATAATTTTCCAAATACTGTTGTAGAAAATTTACAAATATTATAATTTGTATAAGGCAAATTACTGCGGCCAAAGGGAAAAAAAAAGTTCAGAAGCTTCGTGAAAGAGTCTTGTTACCAATTTGTGTTGTTATAGATTGAAGGGTGGCTTTATAAGTACATCCAGGCTTATTATTCGAAATTAGAATTGCGTAATTTTATGTGCTGCTGCAGTTAATGAGAGACCAGAGAGGTAATATCCGGTTTCTTAGTAATTAAGTTCATTAGAAACATTAGAAAGTGCAACTTTTTTAAAAAAACAGATTTCTTTTTAAAAGACCAGATACATTTTGTGTGCACATTCAAAAATAACTCATGCGTTTATTCATTTATTATTACAGCACCGGGATACCCAGTTATACGGATTTTGCAATAATGTATTTAAGATAATTCTGGAGTTGCTTGGAAGTGCATGAGGTAAAGAACCTTACGGTAAGTGTAGTCATTCAAAGAATCTCAAGGTAGTTTCACCTAACCACTTTGGTGGTGATTATTAACACATCATAAAATTAAAGAAATATTGATAAATTTTAAATGTAACAAATTTAAAATTACGAATTGTAAAATGTTCTTAAAAGAAGTCAGTCATGCATGAATATTTGAATCAAATTTCCAATACTACGTAATCTAATATATAAAATTAACAAGGGTGAGTGCCCAGGGTTCTGAAGCAGAGAAAAGTAAGCCTTCATTTATTTGGTGCTTGCGAATGTGCGCAGTTTTCAAAATTTGTGAATTTTAAATATTGGTAGGGTGGTTGGCTTGAGTAAAATTGCAGGATGTCTGGTATGAATTTCCGGGTTACGGCGCCCTTGGCCGAGTCCATTCATCTAGATTGCCAGATTTGTCCGAGGAAGGCTGTGTGACGTTTCTTCTCATTTCCAGTGTTGCTGGTCACTGTTCTTTCCTTTGAGAGGTGGTATAGTAAACCACAGCGGACAATTACCAGGTATAGGGGGGTGGCAGCCCACCAGGACCTTGAGCGCATGCAAGCTTACCGAACAACAAGCTCTTGAAATAGTTAATAGGATGTAATGCTGTATCGTCTCTAGTTTTTTTCTTGTTGACTGCTGCGGTTGCTTTTTTGAACCGACACCTGCAGCGTATGAGATTGTCGGTATGAATATGGCTTTATAGAAGAGTGAGAGTGTCTTCTTCTTTACGCCCCAGTTCTTCTGGGTAACTCTGGAAATGAGTACCGAATACTTCTTTATTTTTGTTTAAATATAGACAAGATGCGGAGTGAAAGATAGATTCTTGTCAAGATTAAGTCCGAGATACTTCAGCTCCGTTACTAATTTTATTGCTGTATTCTGTATCTTAATTTTCTCCGGCCTGTGTATGTCGTGAGAGCCTTTTAGGAGTGTTGAAGAGATTTGCAGTTGACTTAGACTGGCCCATTTCTGTAATGTTTGAATAACTTAATTTGCGATTATTTCCATTTGAGTTCTGTTATCCGCAGGAAGCATAAGGACAAGGTCATTCGCATATGGTTGGGTATCAACTCCATCAAGTTCAGGCCCATGAGCCTTCCAGGCACAGTAGTGGCCCTAGTACGGGACCCTGTGGGCAGCTCCGATGAACAGGTCGAGTGACTTTGCAGTATGGTGCAGTAACAGTAACAATCATGTTGGAAAGGTAGCTTTGTATGCAGCGATATAAATTGCTTAGGAGACTTGCCTGCCGAGGACCCTTGGCCACCAAAGTAATTCAAACGCGCCGGCAAAATCAATGGTTCTGATCAGAAGATATTTCTTGTTGCAGCTGTGGGCTGCATTTGTTTATACGTTCAAGAGCGTCAGCTGCAGAGCGTCGCCTCCTAAAACCGAACTGTTTCGGGCATGAGTGGCCCGCGGCGAGGTATTGACTTTCAATTTTGTTGTAGAGAAGATTTTCAAAGAGTTTACTCATTACTGAGAGGAGGGCAATGGTTCTGTATCACTCAGGGAGGTCTTGTGGCTTAGTTGGGTTTTTCGGTATCAGCCTGACCTTTGCCATTCTTCATTCGAGAGGAAGTGCCCTGTGGAGAGGCAGTGATTGAATAGGTTAAGGATAGGCTCCGTTAAATACTCCACTGCCTTTTTAACAATCTCAAGTTCGAGGTAGTCCACTCCGGGTGTTTTCTTGTCTTGCAGTTTGGTTGCTGCTAGAAGGAGTTCTGCTTGGGTAAAAGAGGGCTTCTGAAGAACAGTTTTGTATTTGAGGTTCTCACACAGCAGGATCTGTTCCTGCATGTTAGGATCGATTTGTAGAAGAAAAGTGACATCCATAATTTTATTTATTGATTCGTGCCACGTCTTAGTGTAGGTGCCCATGGGTGTTTGAAGGCTGGTATCACATCCCCTCTGGAGAGTTTATTTGTTGGTACTTTGTATACTATCCCCCAGGGGTAATTGTTTCCGACAGTAGAGACCAATGTCTCCCATGACAGTTTCTTCCTTATTCTGGTTAGGGCAGTATATTCGTTCCTGACTTTACGCCAGCGTTGTCTGAGGGATTCCACCTCGGTTGCTGGGCATTTGAATCTTCCTTTCTAACTACATATTAAACTTTGAATAAAACGCTAGCTATAAAATTTAAGCACGGAAAAAAATGAGGAAACTGATATGTACATAAAATAAAATAAAAGCAGATAATTTAATTATAGTTTTAATATGCATCATCTTCATATTCAGAAGCTTGATTAACTCCTCTTACAGCAAGTTAGATTTTATCTATATAATGTTATACACTGGATGTCTAGATAAAAACTGAATAGCATCCTCTGATATATGTCCATCAATTCCTTATGACAAATTCTCTTAACTTTGCATGTTCTTATTATGGCATTAAAGAGTTGTCATAGTTCTCTCCCGCTTTATTCATAAAGCATTTTTTTGGTTAATTCTTTCTTCTCTAAATGTTCTTGACCATCTTAATTTTTTTCTGCATTTTACTTTGAAATTCTCTACTTTCCCTGTCTTCTTATGCATAATTACTTTTATTCACTCTTTTCTTAGTGTCCACAGCTCTGTTCTATTTCGCACTGCAACTATAATTATTGCATCATGAAGCTCCTAATTATCAAATCTCATTATTTTTATTCCACGAGTGGCTTCAGAATCATCGTCTCGATAGATCCTTTAAGGTTATGCGATTATCAACCAATGCATTTTTATGTGTATTAGTTACAATGCATACTCCTTGTACGTGTCGAGGATAGCCCCTTTCTGTAAGCAGGTGTGAGAAAACTGGGTATACTATTAGTGCATCGATCTCAAGTTTGCTCTCAGCTAAATACAGGAGGCGGCTGTTCACGACATGTACTGCCTCAGGTGCTAAGCTATTTGGCGATCAAGTGTCTTTGATAGTAAATTTGCGCTCTCTTGAAGAAATAAAATCGTTTTTATTTCTTCATGTGTGTTTTCAGCGTTACACGAACAATCGATCAAATAATCCTCAGTAAAGAAATCACTTTACTTTATCAGGAGAAAAAGTAACCTTCTTTCTGCTTTTCCTTTTATTTGTCTATTACATGTATTACTAACCTACTGCCTCTTGGTCACAAAAGTGGCACTGCTCCTGCCTCTACGTGGCGGGGCCGGTAACTTGGAGGGAAAAAGGTCTCCCTTCCAGGGCAAAATGGAGCGAACAATTCCCAGAAAACCACTGTGTGCACAGATGAAACCTGTCAAGACAATAAGAGAAACCTCGTTCTGTCGCAGCAAAACGTCAAAAGACTGATGGACAGAATCCGAACTCTAACTTTCCTACTCATTCATTCAACTCAAGAGCAACCGATTGGAAAACTCTCTTCATTTTAGAATTTCTGTGCGTTCGTGCTCCTTTATGCATTATTAGGAGTTACAATCTTTTGAAAAGTATAATGATACATTTTATTCAATGGTAATTGAATAAAATGGGTCATTATACTTAAATGTTCGTAGTGTAAAATATTAATACATTTTAAGGGGTGCTTGCGATGTCAGATCAGTAATACAAATCCCCAATTCTTTACTTTGTTTAAATATTTAAAAAATCTAATTAAAGGCGAAGCACACCTCTCGTGAAAGATTATGCTAATTCCATAAGAACATGAAGGATTGATGGATCACCGCTCAGATTATGAGGAAAAATAAAATATCCGAAAGTTTTTGTAAAGTAAAAATGCTGCTTTCGTATTTCCTTAATATCAAAGCCAATTAGTTTGTTTTTGATTAGAGCAAGATTTATTGCATATTTTTTGCCCTCGTTTAGACTGCTTAAAGAGAAACAAAAAATCTGAAGACAAAAATAAAATCGATTTACTTGTGGCATTTCTCCCGACGACGTTTATGTTCGACACGCTCTTAAATCCCTTTCGAAGAAGTTTCGGCGTGATATGCTGAGCTTTTTTATTATTTTTCTATTTTTACTTGAAAGTAACGCTTTTTACGTGTTCACACCAAGGAGTGCAAAGAAGATATTCATCCCCTTTCCTCCCTTCCATACTGAGACGAACCGAAGTGAAACATGTCTGGAAAAGACAGGTTTTCCTTTTCTACACTTCGATTGTTGAGGTATGCGTAGTCCAATGATTCGAGAAACCTGCAGTTGCCAAAACACGCTGATGTATTGCTTTTATATTGTAAGCGAGCTAAAAGTGAATAGTCACATCAATGTATATGTCAACGTATCAGTTATTTGTGAATCTTAAGAGAAGGTTTTTATGTAACGTTAGGGAAAAAATTCTCTGACTTAGCTGTGTTTTAAATAAAACTTTGAACCTAAAATCAACCTTTAGGTCTCTTGTAATGAACTGAAGAACATCGGAACATTCCCAACCATCTACATACTTTGTACACAAAGCCAACCTGGAAGGAAAGTTGGAATTTCTTTTGGGGAAATTCGATCGGAGTATTTTTCTTTTCTAAAACTCCCTGCTGATAACGTGTGATTGTGATGAAGATGTAACTTACTTTAGTTGATGATATTGTGCAATAAAGATCTATTTATTATTATTATTATCTGTTTATTGCTCTGCTGTAGAGCCACCTCCTGGACAGCAGTAAGCTGGGGTGGGGGGTGATTACATTCATTGTTAAAGCAGGAACATGTCCGGGTTACATGGAGCCACATGTGTGCTTAACCTAAAAGGAACAGTATTTACAGAATTCTTTAATTGCATACTTGGAAAGTGTGGAGTACCATTCTGTCCCAAACTGAGCAAACTTATATTTGACCAGAAGTGCTGCAATAAACGTTAAATATATGCACGAAAAGGTATTTCTTTGGTTGAGGCAGTCCATTTTTTCTTTCTACTGTTGTTCATGTGAGGCATAACGGTAGATCTGTGTACGTATCCATTAGCTCCTGGCGTCTGTAGGTGTGCTTGATGGCAGAATTTATCCAGGTCGATGGTTAGACTTTATCCAATCAACCATGTTTCCTGGGAACATGCACCTCGAGCCTTTGAGGTTGCTGAAACTGATACTCAGCGGGAGCCTTGTGTTCACTTGACTTCTTCCGGCAATAAGGGGGGCTTTTATTAGGTCACTGATATCAGGGGCGTCAAGTCGTCCTGTGATAATCTTTTTTTGTAACATTTTGGAAAAAAATTCTCTGACTTAGCTATGTTGTAAATAAAACTCTGAACCTAAAATTGACCTTTATGTGTCTTGTAATGAACTGTAGAATACTGAAACATTCCCAACCATCTACATACTTTGTAAATAAAGCCAACCTGCTTAAGGAATTATTTATTATTCTTCTATCCATATTTCCTACCAATGTAGTATTTTTGCAAATACTAACAGCCTGCTGAAAGTCTGCGAAAATTATCAGGTCTAGATTCAAAGGGATGTTTTTGTATCTCTCTTTATAATTTCTTAATTAATGAATTCCTTTTAATTTCCTTGTAATTGGCCTTCATATAATGAATCATCTGTTTTCCAACAGTTCTTGTCTTAAGATGATTCATTATATTTGGATATCACATGAAAATCATGGACAAAGTGGCTGTGATCGCCATTTTAACATCTCGCGTGAAAAAAATAAATGCGCCATTGGCTTTTAGTTATTGGATAAAGCTGAGGAATGTTTCCTTTCAGAATATAAAGCACTGTGCATAAGTCAGTTTTTCACTGTTATGCCGCAGTGCTGGTGTTTGAAGAGCAGTAGAGTATTTAGTGATGTGCATAAATGGGTTTTTAATCCCCATAAGAACGTTAGTTTATTTGGGAACACCACCTATGCATCGGAATCAATTTTGCAATGCCAGTTGACTTTTTAATAAATATCCATTTAAGCCAGTACTAAATACGACTTGTAAGATGTAAAATCTTACAAATATAATATTTTATAGAAAAGGGAGATTAATTTAAAGTAAAACTTATAATAAAGCAATATGGGGGAGCGAAACCCTACAAGTCAAGAATATTACTAAGATCACTCACAACGTCTATACAAGGGGAGCGGTAAGTGAAAAGCTATTAGCAAGCTAGGTACACTTCGACTCCCAGCTCACACAGACAAGCCAAACAATACAAACGAGTAGCAACTGCTATTAGTAGAAGGTGTTAACTCTGGAAAACAATGGCGCGGTGGACCATGTGCTGTCGGGACATTTCTTTAATCAGTGACACCTGGAGAAGAGACAGGGTAGTAAATACGGAACAATTAGATTTAAGATTGGCGTCTGGCTGTCGGTGATGGCAAGTTTTATAGATCGTGGGAAATTAGTCTGCTAAAATATAACTATAAGCGGCTGACTTCGAAAGTACAGACAGCCTGAGAAATTTTGCAAACTTCTTAAAATAAAAAATTAGATCGAGCAATAAGGAATCAGCTTGAGAAAATAAAACGGGCAAATAAGAAGAGAGTGGAAGTTGATAAACTGAGAAAGATTGGTTAAGACTCAGAACAAGGATAGTACTGACACAAAGGCGCGGTACGTAGTTGAGATGAAAAAAAGCGAGTGAACAGGGGGAGAGAGAGAGAGAGAGAGAGAGAGTCAGAACCCAAAGTTGAGATTCATGTGGGTGTTTATGAAAATGAGTTAGGACAGACAGTGAAGTTTTTTTGTCGTGTGAGAAATTGTGAGAAGAGTCAGAACCCAAAGTTGAGATTCATGTGGGTGTTTATGGAAATGAGTTAGGGGGAGACACAGTTGAAGTTTTATTTTTTGTGTTAGAAAATGTGAAGAGAGTGAGAACCCAAAGTTGAGATTCATGTGGGTGTTTGGGAAAATGAGTTAGGACAGACAGTTGAGTTTTTTGTTGTGTTAGAAAATGTCAGAAGAGACAGAACCCAAAGTTGAGATTCATGTGGGTGTTTATGGAAATGGGTTAGTGGGATTCTAAGTTGAGTTTTTTCTTGGTGCTAGGGAAAATGAAATAGTCTGCAGACACAGCAGTCGAGATTTTTGTCGATATAAGTAAAATGAGTTAGTAACATGGACAGCTGAGGGTTCTGTTGTGGTAGGAAATATGTGTCAGTTAACAGTGGAGTGTTTGGACGTCGTGGGAAAAGAGAAGGGTAGCGCCCTGGGAAGTTTTCTTCTTGAAAGAGTTCTTAATAGGTGGAGTGGAAAAACGAGGGTAGCACCCTATGAGTTTTTCCTTGTGATACGTTTTAATAAAGTGGAGAGGAGGAGTTAGTGTAAGATGCCCTATGAGTTTTCCTTGTGATAGGTTTTAATAAGGTGGAGAGAAAGGGAGCGAAATCCGCAGAATTAGTAGCTCGAGAGAAGGAGCGAAAATGCGGAATTAGTAGCTCGATGAGAAGGAAGGAAGCAGCGAATGGAAGGTAGCCCGAATAAGGTGAAGAAAGAACGCCAGTCTCAGTGCAGCAAAGAGTTCCAAAAAAATTATCTGTAGAAAATTCAGGTGTAGCAGATGAAAGAGATTCTCAGAGAGCCAAATGGAAAGCTTGGAACCTCCCCGGAAAGGAAAGAAAAAAGATAGAAGTAGGTGAGATATTGTTAAGTACTGTAAGTTAACTAGGACTGTTAGTGAAACAGTATAGTGATTAATAATAAAAAAAATATTGTAAAATGCAAGAAAAATGAAGGATGAGTAATAGATTAAATTGTTGTTCAAAGGATTATAATGTGTTAGAAGGGTAGCAAGGATTATATGAGAAGTTTTGATTATGTTTTAAGGATAGATAATTGAATATAGTGTTTGTATTGATAAGGAATTGTTGGTTCATCTGAAAGACTAATAACAAATAGAGACTTTAGGAAAGTTAAGATTGGTCTTCAGTGTATTGTAACTGAATGGTGAGAACACAGAGTATAATGATGAAAATAGCATATTGTTTGTTAATATAAGAATAATATTTGCAAGATATCCTTGATTTAACTTTGTATGCATATTACATGTTTTTTTATTCAGTTGTATATTTCGTTGTATATATGTATGTAAATAAACTTTGTTGTTTATTAATTTGTGAGTTGGTTATTCCTGAACACTCAGCCTTTCCGAAGGGAATTATAATTAATTGACAAGTTTCCATGAATCTGGAATTCTCCTGTGAAGCAAAGTCAGATGTGTACGTGGGGGTGTAAGGAATAGAGGTCTATATAGTTATAAGGGAACAGAACAAATAAAAAATATATAATAAATAATTATTATTATACATATTCAAAATAAAATTTAAAGAAGAGTAAAGATATGTATATAAATTAAGAACTTATTTCCGCCCCCCACAGACTGAGGCAAAACATTAAGAACTGTATTCGTCACATGAGCAAGATGCAGTTTTAATTAAAAGTAAAAGTTGTAATTAAATTATGTATTCGTTTTTAATTAAATTTTGTTGTATTGCAAAGTAGGTTGCGTTTTAATTAGATTATTACAAGGTGGGCTTCATTTTAATTGGATAATCCCTTACGAAAGCCAGCTACTGAATATCTAGCGTTGTTTGTTTCCTTTTCAGACTTCACAAATGTGGTGTTCGGTTTATGATTATGCCTTTCTTCTGGTGGTTAGGGTACTACTAACATTTGTCTTATAAATAACAGCAGAGCTGTTAGTATTTGAAAATATAAAATTTATTTTAATCCGCATCATTCTGTTTTTCCGAGGAGCAATACGATTAACTTATTGGAAATAGTTGACCGTCAAAGAATTCACTCTTAAAAGTCGTGGAATATTTTTTTTATTTCAGTTTTTCAATGCATGACGTCTGTCTCTTACGCCTTTACGTTGCTGGATAGCAAGAAGCATATTTCCGAAGTATTTCTGTATGGCAATGCTTTTTTGAAAATGATGGAGACGTTATTTGGTCTCTTCAGCGTGAAAGCTTATCTTATCAGATCCGTTTAGTGTAGGCGTTACTTTCGAAATCAGCCGGCTTTTCACAGACGTCTCTACTTTCTTTTGTGCTGCAATTCTGAAACTAAATTCATCTTAATTTCTTGTGATTTTCTCCTGTTTCATTTACGTTTGATAAATGGCTTTTTTTTTAAATATCATTTTAGCTCTGCTTTCAGCGAATGATTCCCTCTTGTAGTCTTGTTAATATATACAGCTTTATACATCAACATTTTATTTAAAAAGTGAAATCCGTTTGTAAGAGGGCTGCTCAATAAAGAATGAACATAATGCTTTTGAAAAATAGCTTTATTAATCATTCATGTTTTGGTGGTTCTTTTCAAACCAGTCCGAATTTGATGAAATGCAGTTGCTCCAACGTTTTTGTCATGCGCTTGAGAATCGCATCCTGTATCTTTACAACTTATTCTGACGACCGGAAACGCATTCATCGTAGCTCAATCTTTAACTTTGGAAATAAAAAAATAAAAAAAGTGCAAGGTTAGGGCTGTAAGGAGGATGAGGAACACAGTGATACTGGCCAAACACAGTGATACTGGAGTAATTAGAAAGCAGGCTAATTACTCCAAATGCGTACAAGACGCCCTTCTTACGCATCTTTCGATGTTCCATGTTCACCCTCTTTGACCTAGCTGCAATACTTAATCCTCACCTGTGGCCACTTGGTTCAAGGGTCAGGTAATTTCGGGAAAACTCCCGAGTTTCTGTCCCCAGTCATCGTCGCTAGCAACTAAAGGGATCGGAAGACATTAGATCTGACATGCTCTGCTCAGTTTTTGCTCAAAACGTCAGGAGCATCTGCAGTAAGTTACATTCCCTGCAATCACCCTTGTTCCTCGAGGAATTTGGAATTATTTGTTTTACAGAAACCTGATGTCTTCCAATAAAAAGCTTGATACCCTGTTGAGTACCTCATCTTAACATGTAGTTACTAATGATCGTACGGGAAGAATAGGAGTAGGAGGAGGTGTTATGATTAGTTCCCATCGTAATTTTTCACTTTCCTGCCTAAAGATCAGCAGTACAGAACGCTTTGAAGCGTTATGTGCCAATGTTACATGTGGAAATCACCTAATCCAAATTTGTCTAATTTATCTTCCACCTGATCATACACAAGACTCTAGGGATGAATTGCAGTCATGGCTCGCGACCCATCTCACCCCTGATAAACCAACCTTTCTTACAGGGGACTTCAATATGCCCACCACAAGACACTCTGAAACTAGACGAGACTTCATTATCTTCATCGAAAATTTAGGGCTGCATTTCTTTGAATCACAGCCTACAAGGGGCAACCAGACGTTAGACCTAGTATTTCATCATACTGCAGATTTGACGCCCACAATCCCGACTTTTGCCTTTAATTCAGACCTTTGCTTTTACGTTCTCATCCATGCATCCTAATGATCCTCACCAAAACCATTTTTTCAGTTAATTTCATCAAGCAAGATGTCATTATGAGTTTTTTCACCTCAACCAACTGGGATGCTCTTTCCACCCTGCCGATCGATGAAGCCGCTAATGGCCTTGCTTCCCACCTGACAGCAATGGCTATTCAAGGGTCTTCAAAAACCATCAAAATCTGCAAATGGACAAAACCATGGTTCTCAAGAGATCTGAAGCCCGCCTTTCTAGATAAGCAGCGTGCCTTCAGGAAATGGAAAAGTTCAGGAACCACACACGATTTTATTAACTTTAAAAAGAAACGTGCATCTTTTCTGAAGCAAAACCTACAAGCCAAATATAGATATATAGTTAACAGATCAGTATGCTCGAAGCGGCCATTTCCAAAGCACTACAAGAATATTCAGATGGTTGAGAGCCTCTTCATAGAATGGGCAGACAGTACTTTTGGCGAGTGTTGCGTAAAGGAAGTATCTGATCGTTCCTTCCCCATCCCTTTACGCAATTTGACTCCCTTGTCTACACTTAATATCACAAAGGAAAATCTGTTGAAAGTAATAAACGAGTTACCGTTGGGCTTGATAGATTTCCTTTGTTCATCATTAAAATATCCTGTGTCTGCTTTGGGGATGTTCTTTTACATATCTTTAATGAAATTTTGCGAACATCTTCAGTACCTCACATTTGGACACACAACTGGGTCAAACCCATTCCGAAGAATTCGAGACCTAAAACTGCGAAGGATTTTCGTCCTATTTCAATGGGCTCTTCGTTCCTTAAAGTTTTTGAAAAGATAATCGTAGCGCAACTTATTGAGCACCGTTTTCAGCACAGACCATGTCACCTTCACAATGTTGTCTCTGGGAAATCTACTACCACCAGTCTCCTTCAAAGGCTGTTTCACATACAGGAAGCTTTGAATTTTCGAAAGCAGCTCGACATAATTGTTTTTGACGTTAAATCTGCGTATGATAGGATTTCCATCACATCTTTTCTTAATATCTTGAAGAACTACTTGAGGATCTTCGATAACCCCTCACTGTACTCAAACAAATTTTGCGGGAAAGACGGCTCCTTGTTGATCACGATCCTTAACTGTCTTCAGAGGGGTTTCACAGGGTGGCGTTTTGTCAGCAGCGCTGTTCGCAGCGGCTTTGGAACCTCTACTTACAAATTTCCAAAACATGATATCGTACGCTGACGATCTGAAGGTCTTCAGATTCATTCAGATCAGATTCATTCTGATCAGCCGGAGCAAGCGCTCCCTACCCAAAGAACTGCAACAAAACAAATCTCTTAGATAAGCGCATTTCTTCAATACATTGGTCTTGAACTAAATGCCGAAAAATCTGCCCAGATAACGTTTACAAAGAGGAGACGAATAAATCCAATGGACATCTCTATAAATCGACACTAAATTAAACTTGTCAACTGTCACAAGGACAGTTTGGTATTCGAACCTGTCTTTTCTGGACCACTTGAAGGAAGCAAGAAACAAATTCTTCGCAGCCCTTTGGTCTGCTCGACAGGAACTGGTTGGTTACCGCAATAAGAAACTAATAACTATGTTTGTCCGAACTTGTGTGGTACCGGTGGCACTGTACGCGTCGTCGGCCCCTCCAACCTCCCTGCGACAGTTCTTGGGGACTGAGTATTGGATTCTGCGATCCCTCAATAGGACTTCTGGACATCCCCTTACTATCTCTAGGGGGTATACTACATTCGCTGCATGGAATGATTCCTTGGAAACAAATCACCACTCGCAATATAATTACCCTCTCCAAACTCATTTCGGGTAGACTGGGTGCTCCTAACATCGATAGCCTTATCTTGCCCACGAAGAACAGCAGAGTAACTAACCGGCAAACATCTTTGATCAGACCTGCCCTCAACCAAATAAATTCGCTCAGCCATATGTTCCCAGCAAACAAGTGGACTCCACAACGACCTGAATATCAACCCTGAGACGATTTGCGTCGACAAAGCCTAAAGATCAAAAGTTCTAGCTGATACCTACACAGTCCTGCAATTTTAGATCTTTAATATCACCATCGCTTTAAGTGGCTACTGTGTTGGAGAATGATATGTGCTCCTTCTCCTGTTCCTGACAGCTTGCAGCATCTTCCCGGCAGCCCCGCACTCTTCTTGGACAGACGCTGAACGTATTTAGAGTGTTATGTCGGACCTAATCTGTCTTAACTTCTGTAATTAATTATTGACTCTGTATATTTTATTTTATCCAATATTGATATTGTATTAATTTTATAATTCTATTACCCTTCTAGTATTTGATTGTTGTCATGGGATGGATGTAACTTTTCTTTACCTGATTAAATAAATACTTGATGACGGTATGAGAAATGTGAATTCTCGCATTGTCGTGATGTATCATGCGGTTGTGGTCGTATGCGACGAATGTGATCCCACAAAGTGTGCAGTACAGTTCTGTAGTTCCGTAACAGTCGTACGGCATGGCACAACATGCTGGTAAAAATTTCCTTGAATGTAAAAAGGAGAGATGGCCATAACCTTTTCCTGCAGAAGCCATAAGCTTTGCTTTTTTCTGCGTTGGCCATGATGTAGACTTTCAAACAAAGCTTTGTTGCCTACTCTCTGAGTCGAAATGATGAATAATGTCTCATCTACCGTTATCATCTTATGCAGAACCTAAACACCCGTTGCGGCTCCTGGCAAACCTCCATGTCAACTTGCTGTTGCTACGGTGTGAGTGGTCTTGGAACCCAGCGTGCACAAACACGTGTCATATTGGTGTATTCAATAGTAAGAAAAAGTGGGGTGGGGGCCATGCTGTATGAAGTAATGAAATTTTTGGATATGGCGTACACATTGTAAGAATATACCCAGATCCTTGACATAACGTCGCCTCGACAATGCCGTCCCCCGCATACACACTACTCGGACTCCCTCCGGTCACAAGCCGACCGGGCTAGCCGGGTGGGTAAAGTGCCTGCCTGGCAACCCAAAGGTCGGGGGGTTCGAATCCCGCCTCGGGCTTGGATCAGAATACTGCAAAAACCTTGGGAGGTGCATTATGGCCACAGAAGCAGATGCTCCAACAACTAACTAAAACAAAACAAAAACAAACCCTCCAGTCACTATCTGGCAGAGTAGAGATAGCAAGATTATACACTAGCTGATCCGGAAGCCTCCTAAAAAGTTACCAATAGGTTCGGTCCGGTGTGCTAACTAGTGTCGGCCTGAGAACGCCGTTTTAGAGCTGTACCCTCGAAATGTAATGAAGATTGGATCTCGCCATGATGTCCATCATAACCTCAAAAGTCATCAGGCATACTGCACAATGGAAGAGATGGGGAAGGGTTGACCGGAACTTAGCTCTGGAGACTAAACATGGGTTCCACCACTTCAAGCCTCCAATAAGCAAAGTAGAGGTGTTGCACAGGCTTATGGGTGATCTACCACCTAGTACTGCCTGGTAATACAGAGGAGCAGCATTCCTCCATGTGGTGTGGGCGCCACACCTCGACCCCTGCTTATGTTGGTTCACACCTAGGTGGTCACCCACAGTGTGCTTGTGCATAGGGGTTATACCCAAGGCTACTAACAGTCTTAACATCGTGAAGGTGTAAGCAGAGGATTTGGCTGTCACAGACCATTCGAACTTCGCTGAAATTGGATACTCATGACTTGAGTGTCACCCGAATATTAGATCCATCAGCGTTTTAGACTCTCAGGTAGCAAATACAGCTTGTCTGGCATATGTGAGAATGTCTATGAGAACCTCAAGGACCATGTGCAGCCGGGCATGGAGAATACCGTGGACGTTTTCTACTGATGTTCTCAACATCTTTGCTGGTTGTCTTACTGTTATACTCCTTTGGTCTGAGGGGGCAGTTACCCCAATTTATACAAAACTTCCTGCACTATAGAACGTTTCAGGTCAGATATAGGAACAGTATGTCCAAATCATTTGAACAAGAGGAGGGTGTACCGCAGGGTTCCATCCTGAGTGCAACACTATTCACAATAAGAATTACAAATATAACACAAGGCATACCAAAGACAGTTGAATCATACATGTTTGCCGATGATCTGATTATCTCTTGTCAGTCACAAACCATGATTTCCATTGAAAGGCAACTTCAACTGTCCATAGCCAGAATAGAATTGTGGGCGCAACGGAATGGCTATTCATTAGCAGAAAATAAATCGACTGCAATTCATTTCTGTAAAATACGAAAATTACATCAAGATCCTGAAATATATTTAAAGAACAATCTGATTCCTCTTACCAACAATTTTCGTTTATTGGATTTATATCTAGACAGTAAACTTAACTTTTCCAATCACATAGCCTACCTTAGAACGCCTGTCAAAAGAAATTAAACATCTTAAGAGCTGTGTCATCTAACTCCTGGGGTGCTGATAGACACTCCCTCACACATCTTTATAAAAGTTTTATCCGGTCCCGCTTAGATTACGTCACCTGTCTATCACTCTGCAAGAAACAATTCCTTGTTACGTCTGAATAACTGTTCAATATAGTGCCCTAAGGATAGCCACAGGAGCCTTCAGAACGTCTCCAGTCCACAGCCTGTATATTGACGCAAATGAACCTCCATTACACCTTAGACGAAAATCCTTACTATGTAGCTATGCTGCAAAAATAAAAACTATTCCATCTCATCCTTGCTGGGAATACCTGTTTGACCCTCAGTATGAAATGCTATATCGTAATAAACCTAATGAAAACCGCCCTGCGGGTATTAGATTGCAAGAACTGATGCTCAGTTGGAATATTAACTTCCAGCATATCCTTGAAGACGTAGCTTCTCCTGAACATCCCTAGTCTCATTACTCACATCTCTGTGATAATTTCTTTCTGAGATGGAGAAAAGGCTCCCTGCCAAACAACAACTTCCAGCAGCTGCATAAAGCCCACGCCTTAGAAAACGCAGAGAAATTTCATATATATATATACAGACGGCTCCAAAACAGATGAAGCTGTAGGTGCTGCAGCAATTTCTTCCAACAGAATGCAGTATCTATACTGTAGAACTGTATGCAATAAAACTAGCTCTAGATAATAGAACCAAACAGCAAATCAAAAAAGCTCTTATATACACCGACTCCTTAAGTGCCGTCACTGCCATTCAATATACTACTTCTTCCCAACATCCCATTCTGAAACAGATACGGTCTCAATTATATCAATATCAAACATTCAAACAGTTGGTTACCTTCTGCTGGATCCCTGGGCATGTCGGCATCCCAGGTAATGAAAGTGCAGATCGTGCTGCTAAACATCCTACCAATGGATCATTCTATCATCTGAAAGTCCCACACATTGATTATAAATCCACTGTTAAAACAGCATGTAGGCTTCAATGGACTAATCTGTGGCAAACAAGTAAATAATAAACTGTTTCAGATTAAAAAAGAACATCAGTTGTGGACTTCTAGTTTCAGGAAAAGCAGACGTGAAGAAGTGATTTTGGCAAGACTCCGTATTGGACACTCATATACAACTCATTTTTTCTTGCTTATGGGAGAAAATCCACCTCAATGTCCATTCTGTCAGACTCAGCTAACAATCAAACATATTCTAATAGAATGCCCTAATTATTCAAGTAACCGGAAATCCAGTTTTTATTCTGCATCCAATCTGCTGGAACCTTTAAATTTAATACACATACTTGAAAATAATGCTAATTTTGAAGCGCTGTTTTGATACTTGAAGAGCATAAATGTATATAAATAAATAAATAAATAAATATTCATTTATTGCAAATACAGCAAGCCCATCACAGCACATGGCTAGGGGCAGATAAGAATACAGAGGAAATGATATAAAGTATATGTACATAGCAAATTTTATATAGATATTAACAATGGCTAGGAATTTTAGTTATGAAATTTAAAAAATTGTAGAACAGGGCATTTAGTTTTCAGCTGCCATTACTGGGTTGGATTATTTTTCTTCATTTCATCGGAGATCTGACTCCTGTAGGCTTCAGAGTTGATTAACCTGTTGCAATCAATGTTGTGATGATTTATGAAGTGAAGAGATGCATTGGGGAACATTCTGTCCATTTGTTTGAGCCTGGAGAGGTTGGATTTGAATCGCTGGTTTCTTGTATTTTCCCTGTTGGGGGCAGCTATTATATTGCCTAAATTTGGTGAATCGCATGCAGAGGTGATTATCTTTGCAAGAAGCATGACTCCAGACTCGTTGATCATCTGTTGCAGAGGCTTTGTTTTTAGGTTTTTATAAAGCTGTTGCCTGGATATTGTATGTGGAAAGCGAAGCTTCCTATTGAGCCATCTAAGAACCCAATATTCTAGGGCAAGGAATTTCTTGACGGTTACTTGAGGAGCACCAGACCAGATTTCGGAAGCATAGGACAGAATGGGAAAGATGCATCTTTGAACATGCTTAATGACTGTTTTTCTGTCTTGAATCGCTGCTGTTTCTTGTTTCATTAACCATTTTGCTTTTTGAATTTTTTGAGCAACATATAAATAGTGGGCATTAAAGGAGAGATTTTTATCAAAAACAACTCCAAGGTCTTTGTGAGCGTAAACATTTGGGATTGGGACATCTGCAATTTTGATTTCTATGTGGTTGGGTTGTTTCTGAAGGGAATAAGTAATTTGAGCAGATTTGCTTGCATTTATATTCAGATTGAGATCTTTCAGGTACTTGATGATTTCACAAATCTGTGAGTTCGCATCATTGATAACTTTGCGAATATCATCACTGGCTTTGGAGGTTATAAATAACTTTAAATCATCAGCATATGCCAGTAGATTTGGATTTTCTTGTAGAAGTGGTTGAAGAGATGCTGAAAATATCGTACTGGAGAGAACGGCTCCTTGGGGAATGCCTGTTGAGGTTGTGACGAGAATATCGTCAGTATTAGTGGGGAAGAGGAGAAGTCTGCGATTTAGGCTGTATTGAAGATAGGAAATAATCATTGTGTCAACGAGAAAGTGATTTTTTAGTATTTGAAAAGCTTTTTTGAGATCTATGTTGTCGAAAGCACCTTTGATGTCAAAATAAAATACGTCGCATTGTGCCTTGTCTTGAAATGCAGTTTGGATGCGTACAATGGTGTCAGCTAAGCTTGTTGTTGTGGAGCGCCCTCTGGGACCAAAATGCATATTGACAGGTGCCTTGGCGAAGATTGCATGTTGAAGATATGGGAGCATAATTTTTTCAATAATTTTAGTGATTATTGACGAAATAGCAATTGGTCGATGGCCGGGATGGTTATTTCTGCAAGCTTTTTTAGGAATCAGCGTAATCCTGAAAGTTTTCCACTGTCTTGGAAGGAATGGCTGGCAGATGCACCTGGAAATGATATGCACTAACGAATCAATGATGTATACGCTGGACAATCTAATAATAAAACCAGGGATGCCGTCAGGGCCTTCACTACTATCTGGGCGTATTTGGTTAACTGCACGCTGAACTGTATTTTTGTTCACAAGTTGGTTAATTAGCAGGGCTTGATTCGGAGACACATCATGTTGCACTTTGTCTGCTTGTTCATAGGAATTAAATGCTATAAATCTGTTTTGTATACCTTCAGTGAAAATGTCAGATCTGCTTGTTTTCATATTGCATCTTATCCATTCAACAACTAGATCATGCTGTAAGGTAGCTGTTGTTTTTGTAGATAGTGCTCTTTTATTGTGCTTTAGCGTGGACATAACATAATTTTTGTATGACTGAATTTTTTTGAGTTGAAACAAAGCTCTGCTCTTTTTATATTTTATGTGTGCTGATGAAGTGCCGTATTTCTTCCACTGTCTGTGGTATTTTTGCTTACTTTTAAAGTATGGTTTCAGGTGGGATTTGAACCAAGGTTTGGAGTGAGAGGATATTCTAACAAGTTTGGATGCCGACTCTGTTTTCAGTTGATTCAGCCATTTTATAAGAAGAAAGGTGGCGTCCTGTATAGGAATATTTTTGAGAGAATCCCATGGGTAGTATTTTAAGAGCTGCAAAAACTTTTCTTTCTGAAGGAATTTAATTGATGATATTCTTTTAGTGATTTCCAGAGGGGGGCGAGGATTCCCGCAGCAAATTGTTGCTTGCAGTTCTATACTTTTGTGGTCAGATTTAAATGTAATGTTCGTACTAGATTTTTCATGCAGTGGAAAGTTAGAGTATACAAGATCAAGCGCTTGATTACCTCTTGTAACAGGGACATTGATTTTGTTTGCTCCTAGAACTAAAAATGAGTCAGACAGCAGCTTCATTTGTAGATTATATTTGGGCAGGGGAAGGTTAAAGTCGCCCATTATAATGATGTTAGTTTGAGGCTTAAGAACAGTAGTGATCCAGGTTATTACTTCATTAATGATGTCATCAGTAGGTCCAGGCGGAATATAAATATTATAAATTTGAAGCAGAGATTCCTTAACTTGAATTAGTAGGGAAATTCCTTCAAAGTTGAAAGTATTAGAGTTGTATGTGTTCAAAACTTTAAATTTGGATTTTAAAATTATTGCTGTCCCACCACCTCTACGATTAATTCTTGATGTCATGAATGGCGTGTAGCTGAGATTCTTCGGCAGTAGGAAAACATCTTGTAAAGATTCCTGCATCCACGTTTCAACTAAACATATGATGTCATGCGATTCTTCAACCATTAATGAAATAAGCGTAGACAGTTTATTTTTTATGCTTCTTACATTTTGAAGAAAAATGCTGAGATGGACATTTGTGTTAGAAGGATGTTTGCAAACAGATGTATTAGATGGCAAATTAAATGATGGATTAGGATGAGAATTAGGAATATTATTCTCTAGCTATGCAGAGAATTGCGCAGATTGGGAATTAGATGGTAACTTTTCACTAGAGTTGTTGAGCGATCCTCCAATGGCTCCATAAAATGGCATGACGAGTAGACCATTTGGCCAGATATCAGGATTTAGATATTGTTGTATGTCACAATCCTTTAGCTCAATTCTAAATGATGAATATGTGGGATGTTTCGTTCTTATTTTGAACGCTCTACCTGGAATTTCTAACTCTAATAGTAGTTGGTCCATCTGCTGGGAAGTAGTATTCGGGTCTAGCCTGCTAACAAAAATGTTACTATTTCTAAGCGTCGAACTATTTCTGTTTCTAATTTTAACACAAGACTGCATATTTCTTGTTCCTATTATGCTTGCATTTCTGTTGTTTTTGCGAGGAAACTTAAAACTTGGGGAGTTTGTAGGCAAGCCATTATGGGAAGGCACTTCAGGATAATGATCAGTGCGATCATTTTGACAGTGCACGTACAAATTGCTTGGTTTTTGTTGATTACTAATAGAGGTGGATATAGGTTGTCTGCCTGTGTCAACACGTTGCGAGGAAGCACGATTGTGTTCTCGGACAGAAAGAGAGCTACAGCTTGATTTTTGGTATCGCGCAGCTGTTTTTTCTGGAACGAGTTCTTCAGCTTCTGGGCTGAGGGCTGGAACTGCAGAGGCCTGATGAAAAGAAGGGTGAGGCACCGGATGGCTTTCGACCATAGCCTTTAGTTCGAGAAGCAAGTGGTAGAATTTACATTGCTGATCTTCAATACGAAAAAGATGTTGTTTAATATCTTCATTTTCTCTAAATTGTTTCCTCAGCATTTGTTCCAGAGAGGCAGATGAGCGATCATTGTTTGGGGCTGTTGAAGGCAGGGGGGACAAAGAGGAAGCGTCATCCGTTTGGGCGGAGGCATCTTTAGTTGACTTCCTTGTATGGTCTGAGGGCTTAGGAGATTGTACTATTTTGACGGGGGAAAACGAGGGATGGTCAACGTTGCTAAGGAGATCAGCATCTGTTGGGGTATCTTGGGAATTCAGGTTATGCTGATTAGGAGACTGTAAGTTTGCACTCCCCTTGTTAGTACTTTTGCATGAAGGGCATCTGAAATTGTTTTTTAAATTACTGGATTTAGAAAAGTTCTTTATTAATGAACATGCATCACAAAAAACCATACTGCAAATTCCCTTGCAGATAACCCAATTCCGTACTGTTTTTTGACAGACATTGCATGAAAGAGCTTCTTTAGGTGGCATGTTGAAGAGTTGAGAATGGCTTTAAATATCAGCAAAAAGAATGTAACAAATAAGCAGGTGCGCCGTTATTGACACAGCAGGGAATCGAAGAGAAGAGTATTAAGCCTGAAGAAATAACAAAACAGTTCGGACGTGGGAGTGGCTGACTGCAAAATTGCTAGAGGGCTGCAGGACTTTAAGCAGGAACACTGCCAAGGTCACCAACAGCTTTGTGTCAAGGTAGGAATTTCAGGTCAAAAGTCAATAACGTTGCTGTTTGTAGCTATGCTAAACAAAGGCTCAGATAGCAACGTTGCACACTAAAAGTTCAAGCTTAAATAAATAGTACTTATCTTGATGAGGACTTCATAAAAACCATCTAAGTTGCTTGAGAGTCATCTATGGAACATGTCAATACACAGATTTTATAAAGATGCCATTTAAAAACTACTTAAAATCACTATAAAGAAGGAGCTGAATCACACACGTCTAACACCTAGGCCACCTGGCGGACATAATGATGGCCTCTGACAACAATTATATTAATAACTCAGTCATAAGTTAATAATGAAAAGGCACAATATGGCCTAGGAGGCCCTTATGCCAAAAAACCCCAAACAACAACTTACTGTTATACGACGGTCTTCTCTCACGATTACAGAAGAGTGCTTATGGTTTCTGTGGTTCAATCTTTAAATATTCTAAGCCGCCTGCGAGCTGTGCTATGTGGAAGTTGCGAGCTGTGCTATATTCACCATAAGCCTCTTTTAACATTTCATACCCTTCAGCTGATGTTTTCTTGAGAAGGAAACAAAATTTAAGAGTAGCATACTGTTCTTCGCGTCCATTTTTACGTAGGTGAAACTAAATAAATATAAAATTGACCGACCGCCAAGGTCACACCGTGTGCACGTGTCAACTGTGCAGTTGCTATGTGATTGCAGCTTGATTTAGTCTTAAATCCCACAGCTCAGCTAGAAATATCAAGCAGTAGGGTTGTTCATGAAAAATTATGACCATTCTTTATTGAACAGACTTCGTAATGCTGCCTAACTGCAAAATTTCACTTTTCACATGAGTAAATAAGAAAAAAAAGGATAGGTTTTAATAGACTCGATTGACGTTATCCTTGAGCATCTTCCAAAGCTACACTTTATATACAAATCAATCTGTTGTTTCTGAGAGTACATTTTTCAGCATAGTCACGTTATAATTACAAGCAACAAAGTCGCAAAAATTAATGATTTACACCTTTAAGTATATCGATCCTAGTGGTTACACGCTCGCGTGCTGAAAAAACCCAATATTAAATTAGGTCCAAAAAATAAATAAATAAAAAATTGCAAGAAACTTGAAACTTATTAAGATAATCTCACCCTTGCATTGAGTTTAAGTGTAAGTATGTGCCTTGTCCGCTGCATTATTTGACTTGGTTTTTGAAATCCGATGTGTGAATGATCGTTCGTCATAAGAAAATGTGGTCTCACCAATAAAAATGACATTTTGCATTTGTTTTCCTGTTACAGAGGAAGATTATGATCCTTTGTTCATAGGCGATGCACAATTTGCTTTCAAATCGCTATGATCTCGATGGTGGTAAGCACGCGTCTAAAAGAATGAAGCTGCTGATTCTGGTAAATTCTGGAAGTCCCGATTATATGATCATATAAAGAGACCAAGGCTTAATCTGGATTAAAACAGTTCCCTAAACAGATCTGAAATATTGCAATAAAACTAGATCTCGCTGAGTCATAAAGGCACCATGATTTAAAAAGTTTTCATAGGTTAATCGACTGACCTCAGAAGGCAACAGATTTCGATATCCTGGAAAACTCATACATCAATGGGAACTCTGTAACATGAAATAGATTGAGCAAACGTTAGTGTAGTTCTGCATCTTCGAAGTATACCCTAACTTGATTTGGTCAGCTTAAAAGTTGACTTCGTTATCAAATTACTCATGGGTAGTTCAACGCCTATAATCACCATCTACCTCTACTGGTTGAAAAAGACTTCAGTTTGAATGGCGACATTGAGGGAAGAAATTTTTTAGCTTTTTTTTTTCATATTTGAAGTAATCGGCCATGGCCAACAGTTACATGTTTCTTTCTCCCAACTCGGTTTTTTCGGTCAGAAAACAACAGTCTCTTTGGTGCTTTATGCACGCTTACCTCAACCTAAATTTGTTTTTAAAAAACTATGTAGATCTGTATTTCTTAAATTCTTGTGTGTTACTCTTTCAATGTTTCACATTGAATATTTAAAGAATTTCAGACTCTTAAGTATATACACTGGGTGGCTAACATTTGTTGTTTTTTATTCCATGGCAACTGGAATTTCCTCTAATGCTAGTGTATGTTTATAAAATAAATAGAGGTGAACGACTTGAGGGGTTTTACCTGCGACATTTCTAACAGACTTAAATATCTGTATTCTTTAAAAGCACATTGAGCCGTTGTTCCTGAGTTACTTTCTTAAGAAAAGCTTTAGATTTTACCGTACGTCTTTACATAAACGAATAACCTAAAATCTTCTCTTCGAAAGTCAGAATTTCATCCAAATATCTGTATAGCACACACACATGTCAACCTTATAAGTAAGATGAACTAGAGGCACATGGAAAATATAGAATTTGTTTTTCAGCACTCCAAATACGACAAAACGCTTTTTTTTTTTTTTTTTCAATCAAAAAATGGTAATCCCGTTTGTTGAAAACTGTCTTAATGCTCTGACAGCCGTTCTAGGAGTGATGTCATCGCACTATAAAGCGGGTAAAATCCATAACGGAGTCCATCTGCAGTTCGCGCTTTCTCAATACAGACAAAACAGTTGATAAATAAAGCAGTTTTATTGGGGATATTATGTGGTGGTCTGAATTCATTTTGCTCGGCTACGCATCTTTCACTTGCTGTAATATACTTCACTTTATACTTTATTAAGAATTTCAAGACAAATCATATTTCTTCTAAAGCTATTTCTTTTGTCATCTGTTTATCCAGTTGAGCTAACTAACAGCTGCGAATCTCTAAGACGGCACCACCATCGAAACAACGGTCACAGCGGCGAGAATTTTTTCAAATAAATAGCAGCATGCTGGAATTTCTAGTAAAACATTTTTCAAAGGCGCTCAAAAACGTTGATTTTTGGTCACTGTTTACATCATGACATTATATTATTAATTTATTTGCCGCTGTATTAATAAACAACTTCATTCGACGAGCAGTACTTACATATCTACACTGCACGACAAAATTAACAGAACATAAAATGTTTTTCGTGAATATTTTATTGTGAACAGTGTCGCCGAAGGCGATTATTTGATATCCTAGCATGAAAAATCCGAGTATCCAATAGAAATCAATCGACCATCTTACAGAGCCGCACATTATGCAAATTATTCATGCCTATAAACACACAGGTTGCAACCATATCAATTCATTCCAGGTTATTGGCTTTCCCAGCGGAATAGCCATATTTCCGATACGCAGGATGGCAAGTCACCATTACAAGAAGAGCGGGTCCAAGGTCGTTCCAGGGCTACGTCAACCAGACCAGTCTCCGCTATCTGACTTTAACAGCAAGACGGAATCCTACTATGTCCTGCCATCAACTGTCTCTTGAGGTTGCTGCGGCTACAGGTGAAGTCATTTCCAACTGGACTGTGTAAAGCATAGCTCAATTTAAGTGGACTCTATGCAAGGAAGCCAGTGGTTTGTGTCCCAGTTAACCCCAAACCACCGCAGAGCTCTTCGAAACTGGTGCGATGAACATGTGACGTGGAGCACTGATAAATGAGGTAGAGTTCTGTTGTTTGATGAATCCCCATTTTAGTATACAACCAGATTCAAGAAGTAATTTCATCTGGAGAGAATGAGGAATGCAGTACCATCCCTTCACCATCAGAGATAGGGACAGTTACGGTGGAGGCGATGTTCAACCGCTGCACTCCTAAGTAGTCGCACATGTGGTTCGAGGATCCGTTCTCCGTACCCCTTTGCAGTTAGGGTACCCCAATCAAAAACATGAATGCACATAGATGTCAAGTAGTGGAGGAATATCTTGAAACTGAAGATATCCAGAAATTTCCGTGGGCACGCTCACCAGACTTAAATCCGATCGAACATGTGTGGAACGCCCTCGGTCACTTGGTGACCTTGATGCCATATGTTCGTTATACCTGTCCGAAGTTTCTCGCTGTATCCTCATTTCATCGTTATTCTATGGTACATCACCATACCAAATTTTGTCCCGCTTCATCGCAAACTGCACGAATTACCACGTTTTCTGTTCTGTTAATTTTGTCGAGCAGTGTGGCTTTAAAATTTTAATTTTGAAGGTTGAACGCCGATGCCTGAACTGGTCACTTGGCCATGCATACCCACACATATCCTCAATGCACGTGTAGCTTCGGTGGCTGTTAAAAAAAAACAGCTGCTTACCCTATAAGCACCTAAGAAGTTTTATTTTATGTGAAAACATCCTTGGCTTGGATGAGGTTAAAGAGTTTTAGGAATGAAAAGAATCCGAACAGAGTGTTAACATTTTAAAGCATTTATTTTTTCCCCTACAGTTTCATTAATTTGAGGTTGCAATACATGTTCAGTAGGGAATTTACTTACAATGGGTTTGATAACTGAAATATACTTACAGTTTAGATTGTAAGAGTGGAGATTGGAGTTTGAGGTTATTACCAGAGGCTCTGGCAATAGAAACGGGGACGAGTTGATTTAAAATAGCTATCGTTGCGTTCATATCGTTTCCCATAGGTTTTTTAGGAGCATTGTTAAGCCACAAAAGAATGTGATCGACCGGGTTAGCCGGGTGGGTAAAGTGCCTGCCTGGTGACCCAAAGATCGCGTGTTTGAATCCCGCCTCGGGTTTGAATCAGAGTAAATGCAAAAACTTTGGGAGGTGCATTATGGCCACAGGGGCCGATGCGCAAACAACTAACAAAAAAAAAAAAAAAAAAGAATGTGAGCATGTGGACTGCCACGATGCTGAAATTCGATCCGTTTAAAATAGTTAGTGCTTTGATTCGGTTAACTACACGCGTTTCCAGAAAAAAAAAAAAACATTATTAAAATGAGTTATGGGTTTGAAAAGACCATTTTGGTTTCGAGGCAATGCCAAAATTCTTCCATTTATGTAAGAGTAGTTTTTCCCTCTCTTATACACTGTACAGCAATTATTCCATTTTTATTCATCATTCATCCGTTAATTATTCACGAAGAGAGGAGGAAAAATCTGCTAGTTTCTTCTTATATTAGTTTCGATTCTCTTTTCTTTTCACTTCCTTCTTCAGATATAGTAAAACGAAGCTGGCTCTCAGTAGACGCTAATGACGGCTGAGAATGGGCCTTTTTATTCCGGTATACGCGCGTATTTGCAACCTCTACAGTGTTTCTTTTTGTTTATGAGATCAGCGATCGATGCCATTTTGTTTTAAATTTAAGGTCGCCTCGTGAATTCTTTCTCGATTGGATCAACATTCTAATTGAAATAATACTTCTGTGTACATATCAGACAGCCAGATAAGTTTGCTAAATCCTCATCCTTTTATGAAAACTCGTCTTTCGGAAGACTCGTTTTCTTTTTCGCCAGATATTCCCTTTTGCTATTGTTTTTTTATTTATTTTTTTTGTTTCGGCCATCCAATAAGTGTTCAAGAGTTTCTCGTCGAAAATATGTTTTCAGAGCCAGTCTTGGGTGCCCAGGTGTGCAGCCCTTATGACTTCTCAGTTATTCAATAGCAACGGACGGGGATTCAAAAGTGATATTTTACCTCCGATTTAGAAGAGCGCCACCATATCAGTTATTGCTTTTTTCAGATCATATTTATTTATTTATCATGGCAGATAAAAACAAATTTAATAACAGGGAGAGGAATTAAAATATCATAATTGATTCTAGTGCCTGACGATAAATTAGGCCCAATCTATTGTGAAATTTCGTACGAGTGCTGCTACTCGTTCGGAATTATAATAGGACAAGGAACGGTAGCCTACATACTACCCTATATCCCTAAGTACATATCGTGATGAGCTGAGTGGAAAGGGTGTAATGGCGTTCACAGTGCCAGGCGGGTATAGTGATATCCTCAGTTTCAAGATATTCTTACACCACTTGAGCTCTATGTGCAGTCGCGTTGTCGTCCGTTAAAAGAAAATCTGGGCCAACCGTAACCCTAAAAAGTTTCGCGTAGCGTTCCAGGATCTGTTCTCTGTACCTCTGCGCAGTTACGGTGCCCCTATAAAGAAAATAAAGAGGGGTTCAGCCGTTTATCATTATTCTATCTCGCACGAGAACACCGCCTCCACCTTAAGTGTCCCTTTCTCTGATGTTGGAGAGATGGTACGGCATTCCTAGTTGTCTCCAGATGAAATGATGTTTAGAATCTGTTTTCAGGTTAAGACGAGACTCATCAGAGAACAGAATTGCAACCCATTTTGGGTTACAGGTAGTTTGGGGTTAAAGAGATAACCCCAAACCACTGGCTTACTTGCGTAGAGTCCACTTCAACTGAGCTTTCTTAACACAGTCCAGTTAGAAATGTTTTCACCTTTAAAAAAGCACTGCAGGATCATCTAGACAAGACTTCAATTATAGCTCGGACACAGCATGGTTTTGTTAAGGGGAAGTCTTGCCTGACCAATTTGATTGGATACTATGATGCAATCACAAAGGAACTGGATGCAGGGAATAACTTTGATATTATATACTTGGATCTTGGAAAGGCTTTTGATACTGTTGCACATGGAGGACTGCTGCACAAATTGGAGCAGTGTGACATTGGAGGCAATTGCTGCTGTGGATAAAGGGGTGGTTGAGGGGGAGAAGACAGAGAGTGGTAATCAATGGACACTGCTCAACGTGGACTAATGTTATTAGTGGAGTCCCTCAGGGTTCAGTGTTGGGTCCATTGTTATTTTCAATGATATTGATGATGGTATATCAAGCTTAATGTTCAAGTTTCCAGACGATACAAAGGTTGGCAGAGTTGTTAAGGACACTACTGACAGTATGCTGCTGCTGCAACAGTATCTGGAAAGGTTGAGCAGATGGGCTGAGAGGTGGCAAATGAAGTTTAACATTGACAAATGTAAAGTACTACATATGGGAAAGAGTAATCCCAGAATAACGTATAAACTCTGTAGGACTACATTGACAGTGGTAGAGAATGAAAAGGACCTGGGGGTAATTGAGCAGGCATATATGAAGTTTTCTGAGCAGTGCAGATGGGCTGCAAGAGTAGCTCATGATGTCTTGTCAATGATATACAGGAATTTTTCTAGCAGGGATAAGGAGGTGATTATTCCATTGTATAAGGCAATGGTCAGGCCACACCTAGAGTACTGTATACAGGTCTGGATGCCTCATTTCAAGAAGGATGTAGAGCTGCTGGAACGAGTACAGAGAAGGGCAACAAGATTAGTGAATGGAACGAAGGGTTGCTCTTACGAAGAAAGGCTTAAGTTTTGCAAATTACAGTGTCTGGAGACTAGGCACATGCGAGGTGATCTGATAGAGGTGTACAAAGCCTTGAATAGTTTGAGAATGCTCATGCCGATGGGATTCTTCCTCTAGCTCAGAATAATCACCTGAGAGGGCATAAATTCAAATTGAGGAAAGACAGATGGAGGATAGATGTGCAGAAATTTGCCTTTAGCCAGCGGGTAGTTGGATGGTGGAACAGACTTCCATCCCTTGTAGTGGAGGTTGATAGCCTAAATAAGTTTAAGGCTCAGCTGGACAGGTATTTCGAACGAATGGAGGGGTGAAATGGGAGTGTTTTTTTTTTTTTTTTTTTGACTAATGCTGCAAAAGCTTGCTTTCTTGCATCATATGCCTCTACTAATGCTAATTTATGAATATATATGAACTGTAGCATTTCATCCCGGAAAGCATAAAAAACTGTAAATTTATTATCCTTTTCGGGATGCAATGCTGCACGTATTGTATAGCAGTGTCACTGATGGGTAAATTTTATTCCTGTTGGCCAGAGTATTAAGAAAGCAATTTAAATGTCAAAATTACGTTTCGAAAACAGAAGAAAACATTGAATTAAATTAAATGTAAAATGTAATAAATTGAAATCCAGTCCCATCCATTAAAACAATCGCAATTCTAATATACTTTGAGAAGGGCGTTACGTGGTGATACCGTTAACTGAGATCTAGACAATGTCTTAACGAACATTTGAAACAGCTTTTAGATGTTTATAGTTATGTACACAACAAAATTATTCGCGCTCTCTCTCTCTCTCAATTAGTTTTCAAGAAAATTCATTTTTACATGTGACAGTTTTTGAGGCGTGTTATTAAGTTAGGACATTCCTTTTTTTATATTGGCTTCCTAAATGCAACCTAAATTTATGTCCATTCTGTATGGTTCCTAATGTGATTATTATTCCAGGCACAGATTCTTCGAACTCAATAAAGAAAATACAGAAACGTCATTTTTATTATGATACTGTGGCTGATTCGAAGTGTCAGCATATCGTTTCTGTAAAAGAAACCCTCTAGAGCCTTAGAAAAACATGTAAAAAACTTCGATTTTCCTGGAATAAAAAAATCATGCAATCATCAATTAAAACCGACTGACACTGTATAAAAAAATAATAATGAAATGAAATATTCCTCTTTTCCAGCAGGGAAATATATTCATTACTTCGGCCAGTAACAGCAATAGAATCATGGCTTTTTTCCTCGCGGTATGATGTGAAAGAGCAGCGGGACTATCCGCAGTACTAATGACAAGGAGCTACATTATAGAAAGTGAGATACAGCGAATGCAGGCTCGTTTGTAATATGCTCCCAAAGAATCCTTCCCTTTAAAGATAAATCCGCTACGGAGGTAATAAAGCGATATGAAGTTATTTGTGTTACTGGAAGGTACTCGTAATATATATACATTGAAGCGTTCCCTTTTCTTGTCATTTGATATAAATAACCTGCAGAGAGATTTGTAAGGGAAATAGGGGAACGTGTTCTGTAAAGGAGATAAATGGCATAGAACAAGAGTAGATCTACCGGATGCAAAATTTGACAACGTAACAAACAACTTATCAGCTCCTAATGGTTCTCGTCGATTTATGGTAATAAATCGACGAGAACCATTCATTTCCCCACCATAAATTTATGATTTATGGTAGGGAAAATTAGTGATTTAAATCTTAACAGAACTGGTTATGAAGTTTGGTTATTGGTTAAGCATATTACAAGATCATGTTAAAAAAGTGTTGCAAGTCAGGACAAAATGTTCTTTTTCTCCGTATTTTTTCCCAGACATGATAGGTAGGGGGGGGGGGCTCATGATGTAAGCCTTGCGGATTGACTCTAGGAGTGAGGAACCCTGCAAGGTTTAAGGGAATGGGGAATTTTTCTCAGCATCGGCGACCTTAGTTGGTAGACTGAATTTATTTTGTAAATACTGTGGTGTATTTATTCAAACAGAGGAGATGCCACTGTGCAGGCATCAAAGGTTCAGGGAAGCTGCTAGTTTCTCTGAACCTTTGATTCTAGTGTGGGATATCCTTGATCCCACATCGAGATCAAGGAGCCTTCAGTAACGGCAGAGCTCTTCGTGTCTTACACTAAGATTTGGGGTTAAAAAAAAAAAAAAAAACTTTCATATTAGGACCACCGTAAAACTTGGCATGTGTAATCTATATGTATAATAATTTGTTATACCCCATTGTCCGAAATGCTCTTTGAAATTGAATAACTTAGAGTAAACAAGGTTTTGGTCTGATTCCTTTTGCAGTCTGTTTCATGTGACACTAAAATTGAGGAAAAATTTCCGAAAACTTTACGGACCGATTTTCAAATCTAGAGAGTTGATTTACCTCCCAGTGAAACTAACTTGATGTTTACTTCGAAGAGAAGACAATTTTTTAGCTTTAGTCATACACAGTCAACAAATCTCAGGGTCATACTTTCAACAAAGTTGTCGTTTTTGCTCATGGGCAACTTTATCTTGCAGTTTCAAGGTTCAGATAATTTTTGTGTAATAATTGTAACTTTTTTAAAAAGACGATGTACTCATACATATATGCCATAGCCAAAGCAAGTTGCAAGCTGTTCAGAGAAACTCTGGTGACCCTTTTTAAGAGCCCCCAGAATACATTAAAAATCCACACAAGCTGGACTACTACTACCAAAGGAAAATTACAAATGCCATAACAACCGCCATCAGCATAGCCATCAGAAAGAAGAATCCCAAGCCAGGGACAGTACTCTGGTGGAACTAGGAGCTACGAAATCTGCGACAGGATGTGAACCAAAAACCGAGGAGATTTCAACGTGCGCGTCGTACTTGGCTGGAGAGCGAGGTAGTCGTTCTACGACAGTAGTACAGGGAAGCCCGTAATCAATATACTGCGCTTATAATAAAAAGAAAACAGAAGACTTGGGAGGAGCTCGTCTCCACGGTTGGAAAAACTGATTCATGGGGGACAGTATATAGATTTACAACAAATAAACTCTCAAGAGGAGAGGTAGTGTCATCAACCAATGCTCCCCAAGGAAATATGACCACCACCTGGCACAGCGCAGTCAATAACATCCTAGACACCATCTTCAAATCCCAGGTAATATCAGATACCCAAAGGTAAATGCAACTACAAACAGAAAATGAGACATATAACAACAATAAACAACTGGAACCACCCTTCACTTTGGAGGAGCTCAACACTTTTTTTTTTGTCCCCTCATTTTTCCCATTATATAAAATATATATGAGGTCAGCGTTTTTATTGTTTTGGCATGAGAGTTTTATGGCCGAATGCCCTTCCTGACGCCAACCCTCACCGTTTATCCTGGCTGGGGATATACGGCGGTCATTCCCTGACCTTCCGCATCCTGGAGGAGCTCAACACTGCTGCCTCTTAACCAGAACAAGGAAATCCCCAGGCCTAGACCGTCTTGAATCTGAAATTATCAAGAAGACAATAGAATATACCCCACAACCTGTCCTGCGCCTCTTTAACCACTGTCTACAAACAGGCCAATTCCCGATGAACTGGAAAACAGCAGTCAGACTAATCCTCAAAAACCCGACCAAACCCCAAGACCAGCCAAACTCCTACAGGCCTATTGCCCTCCTTACTGTGCTTACAAGCTATTGGAACACCTCATCCATCAACGTATTGAAAAACCATTATAACTCAGCCGAACTTCAATCTCCAAACCAATATGGATTCCACAAAGGCTTGTGTATAGTGGATGCTCTGCAAGCGACCATCACAGCCGCACAAAACACGGACAAAAATACTTTTTAGTCATCTCCATTGACTTTGCTGGGGCGTTTGACTCACTTTGGTGGTCAAGCGTCCTCGGCAGACTCCGCACCGCCAACCTTCCAAAGAACTTTTATGACTGCATCCGAAGCTACTTTTCTCAGAGGAAACTCCTAGTAAGAACACCCTACAGCCAGGTCTCGCTACAAATCCACAGACATTGTCCGCAGGGTTCTGTCCTGGGGTCCTTCCCGTGGAATATTGTCCTAGATGAATTCCTAAACTACCATCTTCGTACATTCACAGGCATATGCGGATGATGTGGTACTCACCCTCGCAGCGGACTCTCGAAAACAACTAGAAGTAATGGCCAACAGAGCCCTCACTACCATGCAGAAATGGACAAACCATAACTTCCTTCACATCTGATCAACAAAAACTAGCTCCTTACTGCTCAAGGGAAACCTAAATATTAGGAGGCCTGCACAAATAAAAATACGGAACAACAATCCACCTAACAGAGCAAATGAAGCACCTGGGAATTGTCCTGTACAGGAACCTGACATTCACTCTCCGCTTAAAATACATCCAAACCAAGATCCGAAATTACATGGTCATGGTCAATAGAATTACCCGAAGAGACTGGGGTCTTAAACGCTGCACATTGTCCTTACTCTATAAGGCTGCCTTTATGCCAATCATCAGCTATGCCTCCAGCATATGGTACCACAAAGCAATAACGGCGACGAATAGAAAGAAACTTGACACGATACAGCGCTCCATACTGCTGACTATATCTAGGGGGGTACTGCATGGTCAGCACCCACGCCCTACAAGTGCTGGCCGGTACCCTCTTCCTTGATCTGGAGATTGTCTGGACATGCCTAATGTATAACCTCACAAAAGGCAGAACGGTAACCTACTTTGCCTATACCACGGACCCAACAAAACACCCTCACGATGAAGAAAAAACGATTTGATACTCACCTAATGCGGATATGGCAGGACCGCTGGACCAATTCCACCAAGGGAAACATCACCAGGAAATTCATGCCCAATGTCCAAAGGACCTACCCAAAGTCGCCACATTGGTTTTTCCCAGTCTACATGCAACCTTCCTGCTAACAGGACACGGACCCATTAGGGTGAAACTCTCCATCCTAGGCATCACTAACAATCCACTATGCCACTGTGGACTCCCTGAAAGTTGGGAGCACCTAATGTACAAATGTGAACTATATGAAGATCTCAGATACCAACTAATAACAAAAATATATTACCTGCCGCTAGACCAGGAACATCACAACCTGAGTGATGAAAACCACTACAGTGCCTTCAAGATATTTGCCCACGATCTCTTCGAGAGACGAAAAACCTTCCCGCTCAACTAAGACATAATTCTGACGTCGAATGTCCCTCCAGTAGCAACCGAGGTATACATTCACCCACGACCAAACTAAGACTGGCAACAAAACTGATAGTACAACCTGGACGTGACCTGTGTGCCAGCAACGATGTCTTCACCGGATACGACACTTAAGTGATCTGGACTCTGCACCAACCTTGACAACCTGCAGCTCTGTTGCTAGCGCCATCTGGTGATTTGTATCACACTCCCTTGCGTGGTACCTGTAATCCCTCACCCCTGACGGGGGGGAGGAGAGGAGTTCTGTCTCCTCTCCTACTCCCCTCTCCCCCCGCTTCTTCTTCTGGCATGGGCCTGCCTCACTGACCTGACTGATTGAGGTCGCCTTCCCTAACGTCCCCATACTTCTATCTTTTCCCCCAGTCTTCAGTCTATCCCCCACTCTATCTATATGTAAGCGAATGCCCCACACATCTAAATTTCAACATGTCAGATTAACCGCGATCTCCAGTTTTTGGGCTTTTCCAACTTCAGCGTTCCCCCACGGTTTTTTTTTTTTTTTTTTTTTTTTAAGTCCTTGCCACTGAAATCTCAGGAAATTAGGTGGCAGTACCAGATTAAATAATTATAATAATGGTGTACCTGGTCGTCCTCCACGGGACGGAATGGGGCAACTTGGGCAAATTGGGTCCCATTTGGGGTCCAGCGTTTAAATGACCAGAGGAACAACGGTACACGACACGACACATATACAAAATTCATACACCTTTAAACCTCTGGATTCGACAGTGTTTTGTTTCACACCCACAAAGTATACTACGCGGAGATGGGGAAATCTCTGATGCCGTTTGACACTAAACACACTCTACGCTCTATACTGATACATGTAGAATATTAACAAATTGCATTTTTACCCGAGTCCATCCCATTAACACCTTAGCTAGCAGCGAAGGGAGCCGAGAGAAAGATTTTTTTAAATAACTTCGATATCATTCTTTACTTCTTTGAAATATTTGCCACGGATTGATACATTTTAGTATGTCCATAAACTGCATGCATTCTCTGGTAGATTTGTGTGTTTTGTTTGACGAAAACCCGGTTGCTTGGGAGGAGGACCTTACTATCCACTCCTGAGACTAACTTAGTCAGCATCGAGTGAAAAATGTTCCTCGCGATCGATTCGAATTCGGGCCTTTTCCTCTTGGGGAGGACGATGATTATAACCACTGTGCTATCCACGCAGACACGAGTGGAGTTAGCAGCGAGACATCCCACACATTAGGGTACAAGGACTCCATTGTTATAAAAGGCTATTTGCCCCAGATGAACAATTCCCACAATGCCAGCAATGAAAAGTAGCACCGGTCCCGATGAAGTGACTTTGTCATCTACCACTGTTAATAAAAGATCTTTCCCTTAGTATGGGGGTTGCACGAAGAAGTCCCAGCTTCTTCGTGCAACCCCCTAATGTGTGATCGAAATATCAGGAATTCCTTCGCCGTGGTACGTGGATAGCATTATGGTGTTACATGGACGTTGAGACCTCGTATGATCCTGGTTGTCATGAGTCCTGTGTCATAAAAATGTGAGGGTTGATCCTGAAGGCAGGGGAAACAGTCTTGTAGCGAAACGCATTCCTACGGAGATGTGGTGTAATACGCTGAATACGGTTGAGTAGTGGCTGAACGGCTTTTGTTATTAGTTGGTATCTGGACTGGTGATAGTTCTGTGGTTAGGATTTTGTTATTAGTTGGTATCTGTACTTGTGATGGTTCTGGGATCAGGGAAGTCCGTAGAGGACCGACTTAGGTCAGTGGCATGGAATAAAAGTACACTTACATCTTCTCTGAGAATGCTTACGTGCAGCTATGCCTAACCACTCATAGGGAAACTGAACTAGAGGTAAAATCTACGGACACTCTTGGACCATATGGGGAAAACACTTAAGTAACTAAAAGGGATGTATCAAAGCAGTCAGAAACCATTAAGTGCAAAACTTAAATTGTGTATACATTAGTGCCATGGATATTTTAAACAAATTAATGGATTTGAGCTTTGATCAAGTCAAATGATGGTGATGTAGTTGGACATGAGACGTTTCAGCTACATCAACGTTATTTGCAACTCAGAAATACAAGATGAAGAATTTCATTTCGGTGAATATTTGTGTTGGGGAGAGACAGGAAGGGACAAACGGAGAGGTGGGAAAAGGGTACTTCTCAAAACCTGCGTCAATGTGGCAAGAATATTTCCTGAGTCAGATTGAGACAGCACAGATGTCGAGCCATTGTTGTGTAAAATGATTTGCAGTAAAGAGAAGATAAATAGAGTTATGTTATAGGCCAAATAGCTTTGAGGAGTATGACGAAAACCTCGTAAGCTATGTTGAACGGGGTAATAAGAAGAAATGTCTCATTATGCGCGACTTCAAACTTCCCTCTTGCAGAATGGAATGCATTCACATGGTAATACTTTTTTGAATAAAGTGGATGATTGTTACTTATCCCGACAAACTTCGTGGAGTTTGATATCCTAGATCTTGCTCTCATTCTCTCTAAGGAATTTAACTGCTTCAAAAACTTGACGGGGAGGGTGACCATAATAAAATGGGTTGCATCTCAAAGAGAAATGCGAGAGATTCAATTTCTGTATGGAGAATGCTGTGTGGTGTCAGAGTAAAATATGCTATATGAAATGTTCCTTCCCACACTGAAAAAAGGCTGTGAGATCTTTATACACATACGATTTGGTTTGATTTTGATTTACAGGCGCAACAAACATACGAGTACTTCATAAAAAGATCAAACAGCTTCGGATTGTTTCAAAAACGTACTTTACTTGGGAAACAAGGTGATAGTACACAGATTTAATAATCAGAATTCAATAAATTTATGGCATTCTCATCCTAATTGGCAATTTCTACCTGCTGATTTTCAGTACGTACATTATATTGAGACGTTACAGAAGTATTTGTGAATGTTTAGAACAACAAGATGAAATTTTGAACAAACTAAATTTGTTTTGTTCTAACGAAACGATTTTAAAAAGAATGGACAAGTTTATTTTTAAAAATTCATTCTGACTCGTTGAATAACGTCTTAGTATAGTTTTAGCGTAAGAAGTATATCATTATTGTCTTCGTTGGTAGCGCAGTGGATAATTGCTGGTGCTGTTTCTCTCTCTCTCTATTCTTACGGTAATAAGTGAAAACGTTGTCCACCGAAGTTGAGAGACAGTTCCGTCTAAGGCGAGAGGCTATAAGCTTTTTCATTCTGTGATTGAGTAGAATGTATTGATTTTCCGTCTAGCAACAAGCAAACATCTTAGGGCAGTGTTCTGAATTTAGGATTCCTCCCCTCAGATGCCTTAATCCGTTCTTTTTATGTCAGGATCACATCATTTCAACTAAAGTAAATGCGATTAAAGATAAATCATTATCATAACCAAACGTATTGTGCAGATATTAAAGAGAATGAGTTGTTGCAAAGATGAATAAATAAGATTCATGCTAATTGCATTTGTCATATCCTTTACTGCAATATTTGTAAAATACAACTAAATGCGCAGTTGGCAAGACATTATATATAGAACTAATGGAGCGTACGTTTCAATTCTTTCACTATGGTGAGTTATGGGAAGGATATTTTAATCTTTTAAGATGGCAGAAGTAGAAATATCCGTGTCAGAATATCTTAGAATTCCTTCACGTTCATTATAAAATTTGAAAGTACTGAAACAGAAGAATTTATTTTTGAATAGGCGAAATCGCCTTCACAATAAGTCTGTTCACAAGGATCGAACTTCTTTGTTCCAGAATGGCAGATCGAAATGTAACAGTATACTACCGCACATGTATTTTAAATTTAGTTCGGATGGAACAGTAAACGCAAAAGTTATTTGAGTGATACACACACAAGGGGATCGCATTAGTTCGTTTTCCATCTGCGAAACGAAAACTAGAAATGGAACAATATATCTACAACATTTCCATAAATAAATTTATATCTAAATCATTGTTTACATGAGTCTCTTTGAAACTGGAAGTAGAAATTCTTATCAGGAACGTGGTTTCTTGTTGTAAGTATTCTATATACCTGTATAGTAGATCGCACGAAGTTTTGCCATAGAAATATGTGGTAAAGTGCTGTGGCGCCTTACGCAATCCTGTGTATGGAAGACCGCACTGAATTTCATATTTACGCTATCCTACTGTTTTCTTCAAATAAAGTTTGTTCCGATAAGGCAGACAAAGAAGAGAATCATCCCGTCCGGATGAGGATCTCAAAGGAAAGGACGAAGCGGTTGGGTCACTAAACGGAATCTTCTGAAAAAGAAAAACGAATAAGAAATAGAGAAAACTTTATCTATTCTGATACACCAAGAGCAGAAGAAAGCAATACACTAGAAAATCGAGAAATTTCTGTGCTACGTATTCTATTTCAGTCTCTCTCTAGGAGAACTGAAATTTTCAATACAATGGATACGGTGACAACAAAATTGCGACGCATTTGCCAAAAAAAATTGAATCAGATAGAGTTTGGGTTTGTAGAATGGAAGGTAAAAATAAAATCGTTTTAGAGTATACGCTTTCTTTGAAAATAAAATCGGCGGTGGCAAACAGACGAATGGTAATGTCGCAATTGAATTTTTATAACACGCTTACACCCAGGAATTCCGTGCACAGTAATGTATGTGAAATATAATAACCATTCTGGACTGCAGTTGGGATTCGAGCTACAGTACAACCTGAGATAGCTTTCGCGCATTCCCATAGTTGATTAGGTTCCTGAATTGAAATATAAGTAATCAAATTTGAAGTCCATTCTGTCGACCTATAATTTGCTCGTTAATGCGATATAATTAAAATGCAATGAATGATATAACCGTCGAAGTCAAGCTAAATTTTATAATTAAAAAATGCCGATATGTAAAAGCGTTTGAAATGTTAATTCCAAACACTACAAAAGATGCATTTCCTTTGTATTTCTTTACAGATCTTTGTGAAGAAAGCTAATAAATATGAGGAGCACTTTTTCAAAAAATTATGAATTATTTACAGCAGCAGTTACAATTTCATAATTTGTATTTTTTCTCTTTCAAAGGAAAAATAGAAATTGAATAACAGAAATCGATTAAAATCGTTTTTAATTATAATTTAATAAAATAAAATATTAAAATAAAACTGCCCCCATTTTTATTAGGCAATTAATTAATCTTAGGAAATTAAATTTTCAAAAAGAACGAGATTTTAAATGAAATGCGATAGTTTAGGGTGGAAATAGAAACAAATGATGTCATTCTTAAGATGGAACAAAAGTTTTAAAATGCTGGTCCCAACAACAAAAAAAAAAAAGGAAAACTACAGATCATCCCATTTGGGCCTTTTGTGTTACAGAACAACACGAGAGTAAACGTTGGTCACAGGAAACGGGGATCATCGATTAGAGTTCGGCAGTTTTGGCTCGTGTGGAGAAGTATAGATTTAAATTCCATTGGAGACGGGAGAAATGATTAAAGTCGCTTCAATTGAGGCTGTAATTAGCAGATCTCAGGAGGAGGTACTGTAACAGTTGTGGACACACATTTTCAGGCGACAAAAGATACAGTTCGATCCGTGAGCCCATATCATTACAAGCATAACAAACTATATGAACTTGCCCACTACGACTGAGTCTCTTCCCTAGTTGGAAATATGGACATTTCAGCCACCTAAAACCGGAGTAAACAACATTTAAGCAAAAAAGAGAGCTACAGCTAGAAGAGGATGCAAGAATAATCCCAGTTGTGTTTTCATTATTTAAATACGAGAAATTTGTGTAAGAAAACTTGCTTTATATTTGTTCCGGCGTAGGTTTAAGGTTTGTAAAAACCTCATTTTCATGATAGAAAATAGAGAATATTTTGCACTCATTGATATAATCCTTGTTTCTTTAGTGATTTTAATTAATAATTTGTTGCTAAGGGCGTTGAAATTAAATAATTAATTGCCTTTCATGCAAATCAAAAGCTTCATTGATAAGTATTGTGATCTGAACCAAAGATTGTGCTAAATACGACACGTGTAAATAACAGTGCCAAAGTGAGGAATCTTTTCGCTCATTAAAAATTGTTTGCTTTGCTCTTTTTTACTCACAATTTATAGCATGTTTCGTCATCAGAATTACGTTTAAACGAATATTGGTTTAATTTAGAAAAACATACTTTTTCGTGTAAAAGATTAGAAGAGGCAGAGGCAAATGTATTGCTGGAAAGAGCAGTTTTTGATTCAATTTTAAATAAGCACAGTAAACACGCGTGTTTGTTTAGATCTCTTCTTTTATCTTTGGGACGCAGTTTCATTTCTGATGGAAAGCAACGAGTAAATTTTGCTTTGACACAAGTCTTATTCACTGGTCGGAATTATAATAAAAATGCGAATATTTTAGTAACTCAATTTGTAATTTTACTCTGCTGAAGAAATGAAATTTGTTCAGCAGAGTGACAAAATGGAATGTTGGGATTTTGGCTAGGGGACAAAACAAAATTTCTTCAGCACAGTTTGAAATCGATTTCTTTCCGATATCTAAAAATTTTCTGTTTTTATTACCTGTAAGTGATAAAATAGGAAATATAAAATATATTGAAGGTCGCTGACCGCATGAATCCCGCATGCCTCTTAGAGAGTCTTAAAAAGTCCGTGACTCTTTCTCACTCTCGTAATCTTTAAGCAATATGGATAACAGTTGAAAACTGCCTCATTTTTTTCATCATACGCAATAGTTTGATAAGCAACCACGAAATTTGTACAAAAATTCAAAATGAAACCAGCAACTGTGTTTCTCCGAATAAAAACAGTTTTATACTGGTGGAGGAGAGAGCAGAATTTCAAAGGAGCCCCCTAGAAACATTCAAAATAATAATATTTATATCACGAATCACCGCTACAAATAATATTAAATCAATTCTACAAAATACACAAATTATAAGCCCGTATATAACCTCTTAACTGTACCTCCCTTAATCAACTCTTCGGCTTAACACATCTTTTTTTTTTTGGGTATTAAGAAACAGGGAACTTTACTTCACATTTGGCTTGCACTAGAACACGAACTTTACATTATTTTAAACTTCGCGGCTAGTACAGTTATTACTAATGTTGTGTTCCATAATACGTTGAAAAATCCTATAAAAGCCTTAACTAGATGGAGGGTCTTTAAACTTTTCAATATTGTGATGGACAGGGTTCTTTCCTCCAAAAAATTCCGACAATTATGTATTCTCGTCATATGTGACATGAATTCATTATTGCCTCGTAGCATCGGTTGAAAATAAAATTACTAGTTTAGTTTAGTTTTAAGTAAGAAAATCGTTCATATGACAATTTCTCACTCGTAATTCTATTCAAGATTTGTATTGTGCAGCCTAGTCTTAAAATAATTTCATTAACTTCAGGGTATTTATCTAAAAACTATACAAAAACCCAAGTTTTATTGAGAGCCTCAATTTACTTAATTACAAATATTGCTAGCGATATCGTCCCTCTGAATAAACAGCAGATGCTCTGATTCCAATAATGAAATTATAAACAGCGAAGGAAAGCTGATCTCCGGACTTGTTCATTATCTCTGTTTGAATTACCATTTTTAGTTGCGCTCCATATTTTGGGTCATGTAGTTGCAGACTTTTATATAACCACACAACCAGTGATCAGCTGAGCTAAAATCTAGAATGCGTCGTTGTTAATTCGTTTCTAAAGCTTTAGCGATGCTTCTTCTAACAAAGTGTTATCCTAATAATGCTGTAACCACAGTGAATACATGGGAATGCAGCATCCTCTTGAAAGATCACCTGTTCCAACGCGCCTGTGTCTGATACGACAAACTTTTACCACATTTCTACCCAAATACCGATCCACGGATATAATAACGAAGTGTCTGTTAAAATTTCTTTAAAATATACAGTTGTTAGAAAAGTTGGTATGAAACAGCACCATACTTCTACCTTCTCAGCATATAACGGTTTATTTGTGATTGTGTGTCCCGGCACAACATAGTTATTTATATTAAGAGCCCCAAGAAAATAAAAGAAGGCTTCGGCGAACCGTAAAACGATAACAATCAAGTTGGATGCGACATTCAGATGGACTTCTGGCTGGTAGAATAAAACCCTTGAACTGTTTCATAACTATAAGGACGTGTTTTCAGAATTTTGGTTATTCTTCGAGTATAAATGTTTTGAGTATTTGTAAACTTGCAAAAGTTGTCCTACATTCTCCTAAGGGTGAAGCTGAGGATAATTCACTTTCATTTTGACTAATCTCGCCAGTGGTTTCTACCCTACCCCTATCTGCATTTCTTGTTTTATCGGTAACGCATTTCATGTCTTCAAACTCCTATCTAGTTCTACAATGATTTAAATGAGAATAGAAAGGGCTTTATTTTTCTTCGTACTGTATTTCCTTCTATAGGCTATGGTAGAAGTAGAATTACCGGCATTCCAATAAGGGGACAGAAGAAAAGCATTGAAAAAAGAAAAGAGAACAAAATTATCTTTTTTCGACGATTAAACTCCACTTTAGTTCACATTCCTCATTATGCATGGATATTTATGATACATATGGCGTTTACCTCTCTCAAGTGATTTTATTAAAATATTCTTACAGAATAATTTATCTAACCCTGATCATTAAGTTCCAAATATGCATATTTTCCACTTCTTTTGAAGCCGCGCCATAAACCTTAGTTATCATGTTTTCTTTTGCTCATTTTAATATGTTTACGCAAACATAATTAAAAATTTAACGTTCGGTTATTTTATGAAAACTCTATAAAACAGCAACATCTTCTCAAAAATGACTGGCTCGTTTTTGGCTGCCATTAATACAAATATGATTTAAGTTGATTTTAATATTTATTAGGGAAGAGTTTTCGTACCAGTGTTATTCGACTTAGCTAAATAATATAGAAAGCTGTTTTATTAGAGCGAGCTAGACGGAGCAACGTCAAGGGGTAAGAAAATGTGTGAATAATTGATTTCTATTTCCAACTATGTATGCAGCTTATTCCGTATAGTTTCTTTAGCTTAATGAATGCCCTGTAGTGATTTTGAATATGCATTTTATATTCAGTATTTATTTCTTCAGGCCGGACATTCAAGCGGGTAGCCACTGTATTTTTTTATTTGTTAATGTAGATCAAAGCGTTTCTTATCATGCAGCGTGTTTCTTTAATTTATGATTGTTTCTACTGCTTTATATACATCCTTGAAAAACTGCAATCCGATTGCCATATTGTCGTTGTTTCATGCAGGTTTTCGCATAGCCACAATGGTCGCTTCTCTGCCATACTCCGAGGTTATGCGTGTTCTGCACTGGATGAATGAAACAAGAATGGGTAAATAATCGGAGCGAATTTTATATTGAACAATAAGTGACTCCTGATTTAAATCACGACTGGCAGTATCCATTTAACAAATCTCGGAATTTGAGATCGTAATAGAAATGAGATGATAGAAATCATTCAATAATTTCAGATGATAGAAATCGTTCGCTTCTTAATAAGCTGTAGAATCTGTGATCGTTCTGGTAAAAAGCAGTTTGTAGCAATATGGAATAATGTTCCCGACTAAAACACGTATTTCACTGACGTAGGAGGACTTTACTTTTATCAAATCCACTTTATATTTTCCATTTAAAATTTCCCTGACACTGCAAATGATAAGTTTTCGAAAGAAACAAATAAATTTAATAAAGATGACGTTGAAAAATGGGAAATTCCTTTTACTGTACGAATCTAGAGTTCTCTTTTAAAGGCAATCTTATTTACACAATCAGAAGATAACGAATAATATAATATTATTCTTAGAGTGACATCAAGTTGTGTTAAAGGTAGGACAAGTTGCGCACTATCGCCTGAAAAAAGATAGTACGTAGAATAATGCGACTCTCTCACGAAACCGGAATCATCTGACAGTGATAACCGCACCTCGGCACATGTTCAGCGCTGATTAGATTATTTTGATGCATATGTATCTTGGTAAAGGGAATCGAAAAAAAACATCTCTTATGGCTTGAACTGCGCCTTCTTATCTTATTAACTCGATAGAGATGAAAGCGCATTACTGTATTCGTTTGCAAATAACAGGGATTTTGAAAATTAGTAATCTCGCGAAAGAGATGATCGATGGTTATTCAATATTTCTAAACTGAGTCCTCGCATACGCGCGCACACAATTAGTTCAAATTTTTTGCCAATGAATGAACGAAGGACGGCGGGTCCTTTGTAGAATAGAAATACGAGCAAAGTTTAATGTTAACTGCATTAAACTTCAGTGGTCCATTTATGTATCTGAACTTCTGTGATTGTTGTGATATGAAAACATAATTTATAATGTAATATTTTAATAAATAAGAAAAGCCATTGTTTCCAAATTTAAAGGCAGTTTAAAAGGAAAGAGGTACACTATGTTAATAAAGGTTTCGCTAGAATAACCACTAAGTTTATTTCTTGAAAATTATTGGTTATGCAAATGTAGAGGACGTTGCTATAGCAGCACAATAAAGCTGATGAAAGTATAAGCGTCATTCAATCAACTATACATGTGGAAACGAGTTCAGAAATTGAACATTAATAGCTCAAAAGGATGCGTTTGGGTAAGACAGAATGCAATGGATTTTGGAACGCATATTGGGGTTTCTAGTTTATATTTAAACATTTATTTGCATTTTTTTTTCCTCCTTAGCTTAACCGTTATTCAGAGAGTACATCACGTGAATTCGTTTTATATGTGAAAGAATGCATGCATGTGAGGATACAGGTGTACCCGCAATATTTATAAACGATAATAAAAATAAATAATTTGACCCACAGAGAACCTGCCATCTTGTTTCATCCAGGTATATGTCCGCCACTTCTTCACTAATTAATTTTTGAATAAAATAATGTTTTCGGTCGACATTTAGTGTAATCTTTGTTTAACATGTGACCTTTTTTTGTACATCTGAGAAAACGAAAATACATCCTACCAGGTTGAAAACTGGTTTCTAGTCTTAGCAGCTTAAAAGTGCAGAGTCTCCCTTTGGGAATAATTAATCTCTTTGCAGCAAGTCCGTACACTTCTTGAAAGAGTTTCCACTTGTACTTGCGGCCAAAGGATTACTTTTTTTTCATCCAATATAACAGACAAATGGGCTTCTGGATGCAATTTAGAAACAGTGGGCGAAATTTATACTAAGGCATTTTAGTCTGAGCCTTTACCTCTAACAAAACAACCAACTTTTTAATTTATCATATCTAATGAAGCCTGAAAAATATAAAAATAAATAAACCGATTTAAAAAAAGGAACGTGTCTTACACATTTTTTGCGAAGTTTGTTTCTGAGTGAAATTATGAAACAATGTCTTAACACTGCATCCTCCATTTACATATTGTCAATTAAAAGAGATACTACAAGTCACCGTGGTGTTTACTTCGGGTTATTTATTTATTTTTTATTATTTCTCTATAGTTAAAAATGGCGTGTTTGGTAACGCTAAACTCGTGGTGAATACTTTAGAAAAGCGTTAGAAATTGTAAACGCGTTAATTGAAAAGGAATGGGCTTTAATAAAAACTATTGTGAATAATAAAACCTCGCTGGTGCTCGTTAGCAACGCACAAAAGTCTTGGGAAGTGGGTTATTTTACACTAACTAGCTATTCATTCTGAGTGGTAATCGCTGATTATGTGGCGCGTAATTATTGGTACGATAACCTCACAAGTATAATCTTAAATGAAGCAGTGCGTTCGACGATTTAAAATGAGAAAAAGAAAGTGAAAAATATTTCGCAACTCGCTATAATTACTTACAATGTCATAATTGGATCGGTTGGACCTCGAGTGATTGAACAGGCGATGTTCAGATTAATGTTAGTGTCTGGATTATAAAGTGAAATTCGTATGCGAATTTCAAATGTACTGTCTGTGACAGTCTATCGTTAGGGAGTGCCAGCCGGTGTTGCGATCCACGAGATGATTCATAATTTAAGAGAACGACTGACAAATGGATGGCGGATACAGGATTATTGATCATTCGTGGAAAGATATAAGCGGGTGTTATTTTTCTTGCACTCCTTGCTAAGCGTCTCCCGTAACGTGATATTAAGGAAACAGCAAAGGCGTAGTGTCCCTTAATCTGTCATCATCAGTGGGGTGGGTTTGTATTCCACAAGGTTTCATTTTCGGAATTCATCCCGATATCTTTATTCTCATTAAATATCTTCGCAGTAAGCTCTCCAATTTTACTAAGACTTATTTATCAAATGTTCTGCTACAAAATTAAAATGAATCCGCAGAAAGGCTGTAGCAATTACAATATGATGATTGGTACAGCAATACAACGGAACATTCTTAATTCACTGTATTTTGCAAAGCATGTAATGAAAGCGACTTGTTTATTCTTACTTTCTTGAATCATAATGGAGCAGTGATTAGTTCTTTAATAACGATACTGCCGAGTTCATTTATAACGCACTCCGTGGTCAGAAAATAAGAGCACCCACCTAATACTTTGGGCACAAATAATGGCTTGAAAAATGTGGCATGGGTGGTTAGGCAGTACATTAAAGTCATGGTCTACCCTGTCACCGCCAGAACATCTCACTTTTACATTTTCAGCAGCAAAAACTTTTCTTATTGTCTGTTATTTATAGAACTCATACTTAAATTGAGTTTGCGACTTTGCTAAACATTTTCTGTTTATTTTCAATCTTTCCAAAATGAGAATTTTACTGTACGGATATCAGGGGCGAAGTTAACTGGAAGCTTTCCTGGTTGTCTTAAGGACTTAAAGAGATGATGGTTGGTTTAGGCTAGTTTTTCTTATCGATTTCCTTCTGTACGTTGATATATCCATCGTTAAAAAAATAATTGTCACTCATTGACATATTATTTCTTATTGCCGCGTTCGGAATGGTGTTTTCCATATTGCACTCACCTGAACATATATATCTCTCCCTGTAATGCCAAGGTGTGTTATCCGAAGGCAGGATTTGCCCAGCATCAGCAACATGACTACTGCTCATCAGTGGCAGATAGCTCGCTGGGTGATAATTCGCACTCTTTATGTAAATAAATGAATAAATATTCTTTATTGCGGACATACTCTGTACGCCTTCATTACTCTTCACTACCAGTATAGCCAGGGGTTTCACAAAACAAAATAGAGAACTTGACAAGTCAGTGACTGCATCAAGATCAATTTGCATCAAGCAACAATCCGTCGGGTGTAAAATAATAAGTTAAATTTGTACAGGTTGTTGTTTAACGTTTTCATGGCAGAGATTGGAAAGACATTAGTGGTTTGTTCCAGAATTTTTATGGACACACACACACACACACGCACGTGGCAGCATCACTGGAATAAGATGGAACTGAATCGGGAAAATTCTAATAACCTCATAACTGCTTTGAAGTGGGGAGAATAGATGCCTGTTCTTGTAACTTGACGGGAAATATTTTACGAAAGGATATGGCTGTCATTAAGGACAAAGATGGGCTTAAACGGTATCGATTTAATTAATTAATCTTTATTATACGTAAGATACCATACAATATACCCATCACGGCATACTGACAGGGGTCAAAAAACCTAAAAAATAAACATTTTCTTGGCAACTCTCAGTGATAATCTAAACATGTACAACGTGCGATGTTCTTAAACCTAAATGAACGTTGCATTATCCAGTTGTAGTTATTCTCAACAAAAGTTCCAACCGGCTTCTTAAATAGGTAGTCATTCTACCTTACGCGAGGCACTTTAATAAAGTGGACTTTGAAAAAATTAGAAGCATTGCTTGTGTACGAGATGATACTGGAGACTGTCGTAAATTCAAAACACGTAAAATGAGCATTCAACCCAGCAATAAGCTAAGTGTGGTCAAAACCTACCAGAGCAAGAAACTTTATTTTATTCATAAGACTTTTCGATCATCATGTGTTTAGCCTATATTACAAATATTATCCTCTTAGAGAGGGCTTGAATCATCTACCACTTCCCTATAAGAATTTGGTTCTGCTCTACTACTTTCTTATCTAGATATAATATCTTAAATCGGGTTTTGAGAACGTGTATCATTTATATTCACGTTTTTGTTCAATCCTTTAACAGTCCAAAAATATATTGCGTTGTGTTGATAGTTACTATTTAAATAATGAAGTAACATGCATGGCATTAGTGGCTCTGATATAATTACATGAACATAGTGTTACTCCTATATAAATAAAGAACTCTATGGATGTACTTTTCAGTTTAAATTACAGCAAGAAAGTTCTTCACAATTATGCAGATACAAACCAAGTTACCTTCATTCAACCTTAAAAGGGGGCTCGGGATCAACTATCGCCAACGGGTGGTTGACTGCTGGAACAAACTTCTATCGGTCGTTGAGGAAGTTGATAGCTTAAATAAATTAGAAAGAACTGAACAAGCTTTTAGAGCGAATGATTGCGTGAAATGGGATTTTTTTTGGCTGATGCTGTATGAGCTTGCTTTCTTGTATCACATGCCTCTACTAATGCTGACTTGTTTAAAACCTTGATATGTGTGCAACATGGACTGAACAATGGGGATGTGTTGGACATCGTCTTCCTTGATATCCAAGCTGCATGGTTGCAGATTAGATATGATAGGTTCTCAGTCAATGCCCTTCTCAAAATCCTCCAGAACCATTTCTAACACTGCTTCCCTACTTTTCGATATCTCCAGGGCGTTACTAACCAACTGTGCTTTAAACAGCAACTTTAATCAGGCTAGCCTCCTCATATTCAGCCAGCATAATGTGAATTGAAACACCCACCTTGGATTAAGGGGTATGCACAAACGGAGTGCTTAAACCGCGCACAAGTGCTGCTTAGCCCTTAAGGACGCCCTGCAGGGAATTGCAGAAACGCAGTCATACTTATATTTTTATATAATATTTTATTTTATTTTTTGTTTTGTTAAGTGATCACAATTTGCAGGCATTGGTATATTACTAAATGTTCTTATCAGTAGTGAAAAAGTATTACTTACTGTCATAGAGGGCTTGTCCTTTCAACGTACTTATGTTTATGACGAGCTCACCCCCCCCCCCCAAAAGGCCACATTCCTACCATTTCGGAGAGAACTGTACACTTCTACATGATGTAAATAAATATAATAAATCGTCCGAATCCCATCATAGAGTTATTAAAAAGCGACTGAGACACTTTCCACTGTTATTACTCCAAATGTGTATCCATATAGTTTCACATAATGCCAGAGAATCAAAATACGACTTTCCATTAATTTAATGGAAGTTCGTAACAGCGGACCTATTGTAATCTTTGCTAATGATGCATATCTGGTAAAATGTTTAACTCCATGTACGTTTGTTTCGTAAGTTGGCATGCGAAGTGATTTATGTGATAAATTTTCCTAGTGAAAGTAGTTTAGTATAGTAAACCCTTCATAATTCCCTGGACCGAGGAATGGGAAGTCTGGAGAGTGACTTGAAATATGGATTTAATTTATAATTGGAAGGATTAATTCGCAAAGCACGACTACATATGTGCATGAAATATTACTTCATCTCTAAATATACAGCTTTATAACATTCAAGTGAGGTTTGCAATGTTGCTTCTATCAAAGTTGTGACAGTCGGCTCTTTATATTCAGAAATATTGCAAAGCGGAAGTTATGAAGAATTTTATAGAGCGAACCTACTAAATTAAGCCAAGAAATTATATTGTAAACTCTAATATTTTATCTTGAATGTTAAAGGTAATAGTTGTAAACTATTACCTTTAACATTTGACTCGGCACAGCCGTTTGTGGCATTATTTAATATAACTTTGAATATTTGAAGAAAGCATTCAGACATATTCAACATTTTAAAAGCGCATAAGTTGTGCGTGAACAAGGTGAACACAAACTCTCGACCTTAAGGATACATACTCCTTTAATTGTGAATGGAGAGTACCTAAACCATTTACGATTCGCAGATAACATTGTGACCATAAGCCATGATTTAGAGGAAAATCTTAATCAGTTATGCAGAGTTAGTAAGGATTTCCGACTAAAGATTAATATGACTAAAACAAAAGTAATGATGAACAAGTATGCCACAGAAAGGGCTGTGATCATTGAAGGAGCAGTAATTGAAAAGGTGGTTTCATATACTTATCTGGAACAGGTCATTTGCTGTAATAATGACAAATGGCTAGAAGTCTCAAGTGAAGATAAATTTTGGATGGATAGCATTCAGGAAATATAGTCACATACTGAGGAGCAATATCCCAGTTTGATTGAAACGTAAAATAATGAACCAATTTAAGCTAATAAAACAGAGAAAATAAATCAGAAAAAACTTCTCTGCTCCAGGAGCGGCAAAAAGCTAAGTCCGCACAGGCTACACTTGCCCTCAAACCCCCAATGTCAGAGTAGCAAGCTGGTATGCGATATTAATAATTCCTGTTGAAGAACAATTTAATTCACAACTACATTTGACACCTATGAAGTATAAAATTTGCATGCGTAATGTAAATTTAATTTTATAATAATATCTAATCTTCGTTATTTATAATATAAAAGAACTAAAAGACAGAAGATTTGTTCACGCTCTGAACAATTTTTTATGCATTATCCCAATTCGAAACTTTCATTTTACTTTATGTTCTATAAAAGTGTCTCGTTCACATCACGTTGTTCATAAACATATACGAATCATATAAAAAATGTTTTTTCTCTACCATTACATGCACACTGCTTTTGCGCTATCGATTTTACTCTTCTGTTTGCTGATACATTTAAGTAACGGAAAGATGTCAAAATACCAAGGCAAACATTGGACAGTTCTCTAAGGTGAGCGACAACAGGAAGAAAGGAAGCAGCCTAACACTAAACAGGGTTTCAAGGTTACTAAAAATCGAATAAGCTTAACACATATAATCCTCTATTAGGCTTTTCATACGATCGAAGAAATACTGTTCAAGGCACCTAAATTGATGTCAGATGAACTATTGAGACACGTGGCATAAAATAAAAGTGCATAGGATGCATGTAAATTATCAGGTAATACAGAAGCCTATGGTAGATATAAATTAGTCTGTAATCAAGCCACAAAGGAGGTTAGGCAAGTTATGGCAGATTATGAGAAATCTGTGGAAAAAAATGCAAAGAAAAACAGCAAAGAGTTCTATGCTTATATTAACAGAAGGAAGGGGTTAAATCACATTGGCCGACTTGATGACTATGAATTAACTGTTAATGACCCTGCTCAGGTTGCGGACAAATTGAACATGTATTTTGCCTCGACATTCACATACGGAATTATTTAGGGAAGACGATGCCACAAGTTTACAAACTCTGTCAAGGAGCTACATGACTTTGTGATACTGAAAGGAAAGTGGAAGAGATATTGTTGAAAATGGACAAAAAAGAACCTGGGGTGGATGGAATCTATCCAATTATATTAAAGAAGGCAGCAGAGGAGGTAAGAAAACCCTTAGCAATAATTAGGAGAGCATCCTTGAATTCAGGGGATTCCTTGTGGACTGGAGATGTGCGAATATATCCACAATTCATAAAGGGGGGGGGGATTAAAAGGCGACGTGAGTAATTACAGACCTGTTAGCTTAACGTCTGTTATGGGAAAATAATGGAATCCTTGGTTAAAGTAATGCTTGACTCTCTGGACAGGCATACAATTACACTTCAATCACAATGGATTTGCTAAGGGGCAGTCTTGTCTAACAAATTGGATAAGTTACTATGAGTCATTGACCGCGGAACTAGATGCAAAAAATGATTTTTAAATCATACACTTGGAATTCAAGAAGGCTTTTGATACTGTTGCAAGTAAAAGACTGTTGTGCAAACTGGAGCAATGTGCCATTAATGGCAAATTACTGCTACGGATAGAGGGATGGTTAGGTGGAAGAAGACAATCGATATCAATGGACTAATGTTATTAATGGAGTTCCCGGAGGTTCATTGCTGGGCCCATTGATGATATTGATGAAGGTTTGTTAGGTTTAATGTCTAAGTTTGCAGATGATACAAAGGTTGTCAGGATGGTTAACGACAGACATCAGGGCGAGCTACTGCAACAAAATCTAGGAAAATTGAGTCGATATGCTGACTAATGGCAGTTGAAGTGTAATTTTGATAAATGCAAGGTACTGCATATGGGTAGCAGTAACTCCAGAGTAACTTATCAACTGTCTGGTACTGCATTCGGGTAGTGGGGAAAGAAAAAAAGAACGGGGGGGGTGTAATGGTGCAGTCAGACATGAAATTCTCTGAGCAGTACAGACATGTTGCCAAGACAGCCCACCGGGTTTTGTCAGAGATATACAGAAACTCTATTAGCAGGGATAAGGAGGTGATTATCCTTTTTTATAAGGCCATGGTTAGGTTGTTATTATTATTATTATTGGGTTTTAAAGAGCATCGGCTAGTTACGCCATGTTGCTCCGTGTATATTGATATTGGCTGTGAATTTCGTGTGTTCTAAGGTCGATTTTCTGTTTTGCTGGACGAAAAATCCGAGTATCCATGAGAAAAAACCATGAAACCTCCGCCTGAGACCGACACAACGTTGTGAAAAATACCCATAAAAATTCCTCCCGTCGATGACGGGAGGAATTTTTCTACCCGGTGTGGGGAGGACGGGGATCCTACCAACTGTGCTACCCACGAGGGCTGCATTGGTTAGGCCGCGTCTTGAGTTCTGTATACAGGTTGAGTTCTGTATGGAGGCCTAACTTTATGGAAGCGGTAGATCTGCTGGATTAGATGCAGAGCAGGACAATCAGACTAGTGAAGGGAACATAAGGGTGTGTGGGGGTGGGGTTGGTTTATTATATTTTTTTTTTCTTTGTCTACTTATTTTATCTATTATTATTTATATATTTACTATACCCCACTTTGCATCTGACTTGTTATCTCACAGAAGAATTCCGGTTCTGAGGGAGTTTCTATATTAAGTGCACTCCTTCTTTGGGTTTTGCTGTGTGTTCAGAAATGACCAAACTCCATTTTCATTAAGTTAAATACAATTAGTTTATTATACATATTCACAAATAAAAAAATCTAGGAAATCATTACACATTATTCACTTGCTATAAGTACATAGCATGGATTACGTTCCTGGTCATTAGGTTCTCCTTTCCATCATCTTCTTCTTACTATTGGGTCACTAACACTCTCCTACGATCAGTTTAACTTAACTCTTTCTTAAATATAATTGACATTTTATTTAATATTCATACTTATCTAGCACAATCCTACATTCTTTTTCATGGTTAATACAATTAAATGTCCACTTTACAAATTATTCTAGGCTAGTCTCACCCTAACACAACCAAATTACCCATTAATGAAATATACATTGGTTTATTTATTTCTTGATTCTCTCAGGTAAATTTCAGCATTTAGCGACTAATTGCATCACTTCTCTACTTAGTAACATTATATAAGTTAACATACAACTCTAACAGCTCTATTGATTAACCCTACCAAAAGGTTTTTATTCTACATTCATTAAAGTTAGGCAGATGAAACGTAACTATGAACTATCCTCTTATTAAACAATCCTTATGACATTTCTGCACTTATCTATAGAATAAGTATTGAGTCAACTATATGCATCCCAAAAGAATTCCCTTTAACTATTATCTCTCTTTAGTTAAAGGTATTTGTACCATTAGGTAGTAAACTATTATACTACCTAATGGTACAAATGCCGTTCAGCACTTACTTCTGGTGAGCTGAATTCCTCAGCTAATACAAGGATTTGTCTTTGACGTTCTGCTCTGCATCGGGTTCCACCCTCATTCTGAGATTGCTTTTCTTCAGCTTCGGAACTGCTAACATCTGCCAGGGGTACTATCCACTTCGCCGATCATTCCTAGTGTCTTATCTTTCTTTGCTGTGCCAGATCATTCAGTAGGAGTCGCTTCCCTTTACTTTACTTCTTTCTGTGGGCAGCAGGACGGTCCGGTGTTCTTCTGTAAGCATTATCTCGCTGTCCTCCTAAATATATCTCTCGGTGGACGCTTTCGGACTTCTATGTCCCATCTCGAGAAAGTTCCCTTTACTGTAACTTATCTATTCTTTACTAAAGCGATCAGAACTTAGTCAACTCACCATAACTGGTTCTACTGGTGGATCACTTCCGGGGACTGTTTCCCGAGCCTACCTCTCCGAAAAAAAACTTTCATCACCCCTTCTAAAGTATACCTCTCCGAAAAAACTTTCATCACTCCTCCGAAAAAACTTTTATCACCCTCTTATTCGCGCGCTCTTCCCTTTTTATTTCCCAAAATTTCGTAACGCCCCTCCTTTCCTCAACCAATCATTTCTATCTGACCATCATCATCTCCATTCTCATTTGCCTCGACCCATGACAGGAAGGTCGAGCTCCTTCCGGTGTAGAAAGGAGACTTCCGGTTTCCAGAAATTTCTCGAACTTTCTAGTAAGATGACCGGAAATTCCATCAGCTTAGAATCCTTCTAGAACCATCCAGAAAACACCTGCATCCATTTACTTGGTTCGTCTCGCCTTATTATGAAATGACCACGCCTGCTCTGTTAACGGTAAACCAGGCTGCTCCCCGCTGGTATCCCTATTGTAATCTCTGGGGGGCGCCTCCGTAGCCAGGTGGGAAGGAGCAGCAGTGCGTAGCACATGCTTCTTGATTAGACCGGGGTTCGAGCCCGTCACCACCAAATACGGAGTATGCGGAAAGGTCAAGGAATGACCACCGCATATCCCGGAGCAATATGGCCTTAGTTGCTAATGCTCCTAAAAACCAAAATAACAAACAAACAAACAACAGTAATCTCTGGAGCACTCCGTCCCTTGCCATCCTATCAATTGAACCCCCACTGTTCCGTCTCGTTATCTTCACTTGCTGCTTCAGGTAGTGGGCGCTGATCGTATATCTCTTTCTTATGTTTATTTTCACGGTATATTTACATTAACTCTAGCTCTTACATTAACTATAGCTTCCACTTAATTTAATTCCATTAACGTGAGACCCACTATCTTAAATATTTGTGACTTTAAGTGTTTTCTTGTAAGGTTTACAATATCACTCTATCTAGCGTTCTTTCTTTAATTATATTGATATTTAATTTAACTTGTAAGACTTTGTGTCTTACAGGTGATTTTACCTAGAAAGGCTTCATTTCTGCAAATTGCAGCATCTCACGGCTAGGCACTTGTGAGGAGATCTTTAAAGCCTTCAATGGATTTAGTAAGTTGAATGTTAATGGTATTCTTCCACTTGCTAAGACTCTACAAATGAGATGAGGGGGATAAATTAAAGTTGACGAAAGACGTTTGCAGGACAGATGATATGCGGAAGTTTGCAGGACAAATGACAGATTGGCTCAGATTCCTTGTTAGGGCATGTGTTGTATTCATGTCCTTTCTCAGCGCAGTGGCCACAGGCCGGGCACAGGTGTGCGAAGTTTGCCCGAACTTACAGCATTTATAGCATCTCGGGACTCCCTAGCATCAAGTGCTCCCTAAAGCAGTGACTGCCCCAATTAATATAAATCCTTGTTTGATCTTTTAAGATAGTATCTGGGCATAATAAGGTTACTCTAAGGTCATAATAAGGAACATCTCCAGGTCCGAGAGATGTTCTTGTACATACGTTGGTATATTTCATCGGTGATCTCGGAGGGGGTGATGTCTTTATCTATGTCGAAGATGATAATTGGCGGCTCTTTTCTTTTAGGGGCCGCAGCGGTGAGGACTAGCGTTTGGATATTTGGGTTTTCAATGATTTCTTGGGCGTCCTCCCCGGTTTCAATCTCTATGACCACTCTCACGTTTATGGTTTTCCTTGTACTTTTGATTTTATTATTTTTCAGTCCTTCATTTGGATTTTTCATAACATGGTTTTTGATATCTTCTTTTGTTTGTGCAGTGTTCTGCGTCGTTGGTCTTAAAACGACCAGGTTTGGCTGTTTAATCAATGTCTTCTTCCGTAAGGGGGATCCACTTGCTTTTGGCAGCTGTTTCCTATTGGGTGCAGTCCTCAGTGCTTCTGCGTGCGAGGGGGCGCGCTGTGGCATTCGGTTGCCCAGCTCATCTAGGTACGCCTCCAACTTGGCCTTTGTACTTTCTTCTTCTAAGTGCTGGTTTACAATTATAGTCTCCATTTTTGCCCAGATTGTCACGATTTCACAACGGTGACCAGTGGTGATTCTACTGTTTGATTTTGATATTAATTTCTCTAGCTGAGTGCGCAGTGCAAACATCTGTTTCTGTTTGAGAGCTGTTCCTTTCGGTAGTGAAGGTCCAGGGGTGGGATGGAGTCTTGTTTTGACCCCTTCTCATCGTTTTCCGTTTGTGAGCACTGGTTGTCATATACTTCTTTCATTTCACTAGCACTCCTGGTCTCTTGGTCAGTATTACAGGCAGTCTTTGCACCTTCATTATTGTCTGGGTCATCGTCGGCAGTTATATTTACTGCTTCAGCTTGGTTTTGTTTACCTAGCTGGCTTACATGTACGTGACTGTCACTGACGTGTCGCCTTCTACTCCTTTTATTTAAAATTTGCTGTCATGAAGCAATGGAGGTTACTTCATAGTTGTCATTAATTTCGGAGATGTCATTTGCGGGTGATTTTACCTGCGTGATATAATTCTTATCATGAATTGGTTTGGAGGAGGAAGGTGTATTATTCTCGCTGGTTACTTTCAGGCTCTCTTGATCGCTCCTTGATTTTTCCGCCGTTTGGTCCTTTAGTGCACTTTCATCCGCAATGCTGTTGTGGTTGTTTGGCACCCCACACAGTATTTCATTGTAATTAAAAAAAAAAAAAAAAAAAAGTAAACTGCAGCCATTATCAACCCACTGCAGGATGGAAGCTTCCTCAACAATTCATGCTAAGGGAAATGGACCATAATCTGCCACGTTGGTCTAGTGCGGGTTGGCAGATCGACCGAATTTAGCAGTCAAGGGCTTGAACCCCGGTCTATTCGAAGAGCGTGTGCTACTGCACTCCCGCTCCTGACCACTCTGCTTCCGAGGCCTGCAGATAAGGTTATTGCACCCGATGCATTTGATATGAGAGTTAGAACCGACGTTTTTTTTCCCGTTCTACATAGGTGACAGGTACTAGTCTTGTTATTACCACGAATGCGATTATTTACACTTGACATTATTTGGTTGTATATTTCAGCGTGGCTAAAGACGGAGACAATGATAGTCAATCAAGAGAGGGGTTACAGAAGTTCCCTAGTGATGTGGGTTATTAAATTCCGAAGGACTGAATGCTAGCAGTTGGATAGCTGGAGGCGCTGGGTCGCAACTAAACGGTGCACATTGGCAGATAGGCAACCGCAAAAAGAAAGGCAAATGCAAGTGATGTACAGCGAGCCTAGTTCTAAGTAAGAATACAATGGAGTCCGCCATTAAGTATTACAGTACAATTTGCTATCAAAAATAAATAAAACATACTTAACTGCATCTTCGGATCCAACGTTGAAAATATTTCCAGCGGATAGGGATGAACTTGAGTAATCGCTCAGAGTTATAGCATATCACTAAACACCGTTAGAACTGATCAGTTTCAGTTAAATTTAAGACCACAAATTAACACGCAACTATGTAACTCACCACCTAGAGACCACTGGAACTTCTGCACAAGGTGTTAACGGCGCGTGATAAATGGCTTCATCATTTTGACCCACATAGTAAGCAATGAAGCTTTGTTTGGAAGTCTACCTCATCGCCAGCACCAAAAAAAAGCAAAAGTTGCGACTTCTGCCCGAAAAGTAATGGCCATCTCTGTTTATTTATTTATTTTATTTTTTTGACATTCAAGGAATGGTCTACCAGCACGTTATGCAACTGCTACGGAACCTTATTGTAGAACTGGCCTACACTCTTTCCGGATCACATTCATCGCAAACGACCACAACTGCACGCAGGTGGATGGATGCTGCATCACGACAGTACGAGACCTCACATTACTCATACTGTCATCGAGTACTTAGCCAGCATTAATATCAAATGTGTTCTTCATCCAACCTACAACTGTGACTTTGCACCGTGTGTTTTTTTTTTTTTTTTTTTTGTTTCCAGTCATTAGAAGAAGTCATAAAGACCTCGGAGGCGATTCTCAAACGCGTGTCAAAAATGGCTTCAACCATGTTTTGGAAGAATGGCAGAAACGTTGGAGAAAATGCATATCATCGAATGAGGACTACTTTGAAAAGGACCATCAAAATATGGATGATTAATAAAGGTATGTTGTGAAAAAAAAAACAATTATAATCATTCTAACCTTCTTCATTGAACAGCCCTCATGTAATATTTTAATACTGGAATATGCTGCGTCAATTTGTGATATATATATGATGCTCCGTATGTTTGTTGAATTTTTTCAATTTGCAGTTGGCGAAATATTTATCTACTCTTGGTGGGTGGCAAATTAATGTAGTTTCCTTCAAGACAGACCTACATAAATTCAAGTCTTTGAAATTATGAGTCAGACGATCTCGCTTGTTTTTTAATTACGCTCAGCCATCCCTAGACAAAGATAACGAGTTCAAAAATACCATAATTACGTATAGTGAACTGAACTTCATTACAAGCTTTCTGACATGTAGTTTTATAACAGAAACAATATCCGAGAATATAAATCCTCACATCATGAGCATAGCCTTCTTCAAAACTGTATTGGAATATCAAACATCTGCTGTGCATATTTCTTGGCATCCATTTGTTATCAATAAAAGTTCGTTCAAAACTTTTGCTTGTAGTAAATAGGCAACGAAAAGCTTTTCCTCCGTTGCTAAGTGAAACTACTTGTTAAAAGGCGACCTTCGTTATGGGTTTGAGCATTTAACGCACGTTTCCCTGAAGGGCGCCAGCGTTACTTCGGTAAACCTCTACGCACGTACCTTCACTAGGTGCCTCTTGCTGACTCGTAACGAGCTGACTCGTAGCGTTCAGAGCAGCTGGCTCCTGACTTCTGCAATTCACATCGTTAAAAAGTCACAGCAGCTCTCAAGAAAATAGAAAAGGAGAATTTCATTTCAATCTTTTCAACGAAGCCGAAGTGACATGTGGTATTTTATCCATTCAAAATAATAATATCTTGAGAGGACGGACAGAATGATTATTTGGTGTTACCTGAGGAAAGTCTGCTTAAATTAAATGTCAGGAGTATAGAAATCTTTTCCTTGATAGCCTTTAATGAAGGTAAGGCGAATAGAATCGAAATAAAATTTGTGGTAGTCTGTCTGTTCAACTATTTGAAATTATCACTTATTATGGTAATACTACTCGTGAGATTGACCAGTGCAAAGTTTTCCGAACTGCAAAACCATCGTATTAGTTCTTGGGTTTTTTTTTTTTCCTTCTGACAAATAAGAACTTGCACTAAAATCGTTATTGTGACTGATCAATGTACGGTTTATTCCACTTAACAAAATTATTCTCAGGCATTTGGTGTTTCTTACAGTTTTGAAATATATCCTACCTTAATCAAAATATACCACATGAATATGTGGTATCCTAAGATGTCACCTACTGTTCAAGTTCGCTCTGCTGCCCAAATGTTGTCAAATTAGATTCAATGTTAAGCCTATCGAAAATTATGGTAAATGTTGCCACTTCAAGGATGTTCTCATATAAAATGTATTTTATAAAATTCATAAATTATACAAATCTTCATAATTGTTGCTGGTTGGGAGATTGTCTATTTATGTGCGAATCCAATACACGAAAAGATTTACTACAGGATGATAAAAAAATAATAATAAATAAATAATAATAATAACGGATAAGACAGTCCCGCACAACAGATCGGACATAACGCTTGTGCACAAGAAGGAAAAGGTTACTTATATGATTGATATAGCAGTGCCCAACACTGGAAACGTTCAGAAAATCCATGAGGAAAAAATTAGGAAGTACACGAACCTGAGACAAGAGATCAAAGACGTGTGGCATATGCAACAAGTAACTACCATCCCGATCATCGTGCAACCACCAGTATGGCACCAAAGACCGTACATAACAGCCTAGCGGCAATTCCAGAGAACTCCAGAAAGTCACAATCCTGAATACCTGTAGGTATCCAGAGAGTTCCTCGACCAACAGTAACACCAGACATAACAATAACCACACTGTGTACTTGGTAGCAATACCCGTCACGAGGTTGATCCCCTAATCAAGGAGAAATAATATAAGATCAATAATAATAATAATTTTACCGACAAGTAAGATGTAACGTTTACATTTTTCATGCATGAAGTCGTCTTCTGAAGCATTTCTACCCACAATAAACGGTTATGTTCAGTAATGTTGGTTTGTGGCATTTATTTTGAAAGTGTGTTTTTAGTCAAGTGATTAAGAGCGAGAGTACAAAAGTACTGGCGTTTGAGCGTCCGCAGTTCAAGCACACTCGACGACCGAATACAGTGATGGTCTTGTATTCCCTTTCGTTTGAGCTCCTCTGACCTCATGTAATCACCCCGAAGTATAAACAGAAAATATATTTCATAATCCGTTTCCTTCGATCAGAGCAGTAGCACAAGAGTCAAAGCCTGTTTACGCCTTCTGGCAGTGGGACTCATCTAGCTGTTGAAAACAAAGAAATGCAAATGAGTTAGTATTTAACAAATATCAGTGGAACAGTTTCTGCACCGATGAATTTGATAATTTCGATTCAATGAAATTTGTTAAATAATCCCTCGTATATCATATTCTAGCCTCTATGATGGATTAGATGTAGATGTTCCCCAATTTAGATTTTGCCTATACCAAAAATTCAATGTCCTACTCTTCTTGAACATTACCGGCCAATCTCCATCGCCTCAAGTCTTCTAAAACTCCTAGAGATGGTACTTCTCCCCATTCTAACTAAACAACTTCTTCCACGTCAGCCTCATCAAATCCACTACTCTCTTCCTCATGGATCCACTGTGACTAATCTCTTAGCCACCACCAGCTCTATCCTCTCTGCGTTTGAACCTCATGCAGAGCTTGCAGTTACCTATGTAGACTTCGAAGCAGCTTTCGACTCAATGAACGTTCCTGCAATGCTGAAGCTACTTTCAGACCATTATCAAATCAAGGGAGCCACTCTACAGTTCCTCACTTCACTCCTTCAAAATAGAATAACCTGGCTTACTGTCCACGGCCAAACATACGAGCGATGTATCTCTTCAGGCGTGCCACAGGTTAGTGTCTTATCTGGGCTCTTGTTTACAGCGCTTATCTCACCGCTTGTTGAGTTCAGGCATAATACTCTATGTTATGCTGATGATATGTAACTCCTCACACTGATTTCTCCACATGATGATCTTCTCATGATAACAGCATCAATTAACAATATACTCCTGGAATTTGCAAACTACCTCAACCAGTTTGGACTAAAAATAAATCTAGAAAAGTCTGAATTTATGATATTCTCATTAAAGAAAACGCCTTCCGATTTGGGGGTTGTTTTTGATCCTAAGCTCTGCTTTGGTAACCACATGAAAAAGCTGCTCACCCAGGCAGCTCGACTCCGATGGATGGCCAAACAGCATTTTCATTATATTAATGAAGTAACGATCACCAGAAGATATATAAAAAGCACAGTATACTCTCCGCTTCTATATGCTGCAGAAGTATGGGCATCTGCTGCCCCTAGCACAATTAGACCACTCTTTTCTACTGAGTTTTGGTTCTTAAAATGGGCCATAAACAAACATAAACTTCCTCCACAGTTAAGGACAACTGAAATGGCCAGTTTGATAAAAATTCACAGGCTTCCCACGCTGATTAGGGTGAAATGCCTTACCACAACTGTAAAAATGGTCACTGGCAAGATCACGGCACCATCCTTCTGGGACCTGTGCTCTTGGAGAGTCCCTCAGCCTTCCCTCAGAGCGACTCCAACTCTGTGCCCACATCTCAGCCGTCTCCACCTATCCGATAGGTTTCTGCCATTTCAGCTACTTTCATGTGCCAGTCTTTGGATGCTGACCTTAATAAGTTTTCTTGTGATAGGGCATACAGACGCCGCATCCTTAAATTGTACTTCCCTGCCCCTGATCCTTCTCCTTGAAGCTCGCCTTAATGCCGCAAACCAGCAATATGACATTAAGATGGCTTACCAACCAACTTTGCAGTTTTCCATCTATATATTCTTTGTACATTGTGATGTTTATAATTGTATTATACTTTGAGTGTTGAGCTGTATTTACTTTAATTCGTTCACATATGCATTTTTTATATTTAATTTATTATTTTCATTTTCTTATATATTGTAATATTACTGTTAACACCTGGCCTTGTGGCCGTGAAGAGCTTATTGCAATGTATCCATTGTATAATAATTATTATTATAAAGATTTCTATTCTATTAAAAAATACTGAATATATATATTCAATTCTAATTGGTTGCACGGATCGAAAGCAGTCAGTAAAACGGCACTTGTCTTTATAACTTGTTACACATACGTGATCAAATACTTCGGTAAAAACTTATGATTATCACTATACATTCGAAAGAAAATTTTGGTAAGAGTAAATCTACTCAGAGATGGTCTCTGTTCTAATAGCTTTGGTAATTTTAAAGTTTATGTAAATGAAATTGAACAAAAGGCAACCTCTCAATATAAATCTTTATTTAAATAAATATATTAATCATAACGAAAACAAATATATTAATCATGCTATCAGAGCGAAAAGAGTGTCTTATTCTCAATATATTCTTTAAGTTGAATAACCATTTATCGTCCCATTTCCAAAAAAATAGTAAAAAACATACTTAAGAGAAAATCAAATGTTAGTGCATTGATTTGTACAAGGGTGGCTCATTTATGAATGAGAATTTTTAATGAAAGCTTAAGTAAAATAAACCTACCTTGTGGTGTGAAACAGCTCAGGTGATTTATTAAAGACATATTAAAAGTTTCATACCTATTAAGAAATATTGTTCAAGGTTTAGGCTTAAATGGTTATGAAATGAACTAATGAGACTCGTGACAGAGAAGAAAAATGCATGGGATGCATATAAATTATCAAGCGACTCAGAAGCCTATGACAGATATAAGCTAGTCTGTAATCAGGTCACAAAGGAGGTTAGGCAGGCGAAGGCAGATTACGAGAAATCCTTGGAAAAATATGCTAAGAAAAACAGCAAGGATTTCTTTACTTATATAAACTCTAAAAGGAAGGGGATGAATCTGATTTGTCCACTTGACATCGATGGTTCGACTTTTGATGATAGCAAACAAACTGAATGAGTATTTTGCATCTACATTCACAAACGAGGAGTTATTAAGGTTTGAAAATGGCAGAAGGTTATCAAATTGTAGCAGGGTTCTTAATGATTTTGTAATAAGTCAGAGAATAAGTGGAGAAGAAATTGTTGAAGTTAAACATAAGAAAGGCACCTGGGGTGGATGGTATCTATCCAGTTATGTTAAAAAGCAACTAAGCAAACCTTTAGCCATAATTCTGAGAGCATCCTGGAACTCAGGGGAGGTCCCCACGGACTAGAGGTGTGCAAATGTATCCCCAATTCACAAAGGGGGATCGAAGGGTGACACAAGTAATTACAGATAAGTTAGTATAACTTCTGTTCCGGGTAAAATAATGGAGTCACTGGTTAAAGATGCATTGCAGGATCATCTAGACAAGACTGCAGCAATAATTCAGACACAGCATGGGTTTGTTAAGGAAAAGTCTTGTCTGACAAATTTGATAGGATATTATGATGTGGATACAAAGAAACTGGATGCAAAAAATAATTTTGATATCATATATTTGGATTTCAGGAAAGCTTTTGACACTGTTGCGCATGGAAGTCTATTGTACAAATTGGAGCAGAATGGTATTAAGGGTAAGTTGCTACAATGGATAAAAGGATGGTTGAGTGGGAGAAGACAGAGGGTGGTAATTAATGGGTGCTGCTCTTCGTGGACTAATGTTATTAGTGGAGTCCCAAAGGGTTCGATGTTGGGTCCTCTGTTCATTTGTATATTTATCAGTGATATTGATGAAGGTATATTAGGCTTAGTGTCGAAGTTTGCAGATGATACAAAGGTTGGCAGGGTTGTTAATGACAGTGTGCTACTGTAGCAGGATCTAGAAAATTTGGGCAGATGGGCTAAGAAGTGGCAACTGAAGTTTAACCTGAAGAGTGATTGTGCAGTCTGGTTCATTGTTTCTCTAGAAACAATGTTCACCCTCCAGAAATTTACCAGTCTGTTGACTCTCACAATGCTGAAACTCTGACTTGGAGTAGCACTGTCAATGCCATACTTGATGCACATCTTCCCTCAGATGACCCCTGCTGTGATCTGCCTATTCACCAGCACATTAGATCTCTCAACAATGCCTATCTTTCTTTTGAATCTTTTGAATTAGATCTCTCAACAATGCCTATCTTTCTTTTGAATCTTTTGAATTAGATCTCTCAACAATGCCTATCTTTCTTTATTATTCTAGATCGTAACATAAACTTCCAAGTATAGATCTATGCTTTTCTGTCTTTCGCATCAATCCTGGGGTATTAACCATCGTACCCTTCGTCTTTTGTACAAAGTGGTGTTTGTTCTGATTTGTACATATGGCGCTGGCGCCTGTTTTTGGTTTACTAAGAAGATCCGAGAGAAGCTCTCCTCTATCCGAAGACGTATGCTCTTAATGATGTGTCGCACTGTCTCGACAGCTGCGCTGCAGGTTTTAAACGGTTGCCTACCTCTGGACTTCCAAATCGTTTACGGAGATTTTTGCTATTACCTTAGATATGCCATTCCAGTTGACGTTTTAGACTTCACTGTTAATATCCACTGCGATCCTAAAATCAAAAAAAACCTCGTTGCTGGAACCATTTGGTTCAACTCTGGCAAGATCAGTGGTCTTCTTCTTCCAAAGGTATGGTCATAAGAAAGTTTATTCCATCTGTGTCCTTTGCCTTACAAAAGTCTATTCTAAAATGGTTCACTCTTTTTCTTCTAACTGGCCATGGTTCCCTCCGTGCTAAACTTGCTATGTTTAATCTGTCTGATTCTCCCCTCTGTAACTGTGGCAGCCCAGAAGACTGGCAGCCTGTTCTTTTCACCTGCCCATATTATTTGGATCTTCGTCAGACTCTGTTTGTTCTGTGTCAGCCATTTTCTCCAGGCAATGAGTCGTCTGTCTTGGACTGTAAAGAAAAATTTCATCTGCTGCAAGACTTTGCAGCAGATCAAGCCTTTGCCAGACGTGGACAACTCATCAATAGTGCCCCAATTTCAGGAACTACTCCTATTCCAGCTCTACCTCCAGTCCAGACCAGCATCTCTATCGTCACCATCTCGTGATACCACCACCATCGTCACTACCACCATTCTTTAGCTCAAGTACCATCGTCACCACCATCTTCGACTTGGACAGTTGGTTATCAAACTTGTACGGCGCCGAATGATATCTGTGTCTTCTTGATTTCTATGTTCTGCTGGCCTCAGGTTGGTCCTGAGGTGGAATCATCTGCTGGCACCAATAGATGGAATTCTACCGAAAAAGGAGCTATCACCAAAAACTTCGTTCCCGACGTAACTGCACTACTCTCATCATCCACCAGAAAATGGTTTTCACCATCACTGTTTACCTCCTACATACTAACTGGGCATGGTTCGCTTAACGCAAAACTCTACCAATTCAGACTTTCCAATACAGTCTCCTGTCGATGTGGGCTACCGGAAGACTCTCCTCACGTACTTTTTGAATGCTCCATTTACGAGGATCTAAGATCGGCTCTTAAGGCAACAGTACCAAACTTGTGTCCCGGAGGTGAGAAGATACTCATTTCTGTCAACAATTTCCAGGCCCTTCAAACCTTCTGCAATGCTGCTTTTAATCGCAGGAAGGCTCTCAACCTCAATGTTAATTCAAGAAATGAAACTGAAAATGCATCATAAATCATAATACAACTGTGCGCTGCCTTGTCGTCCTGATGACGTCATATACAAAATTGTTGTGGCTTTCAAGACCACTCAAAGATTTTAACAGATGCTGCACTTCTCTGACTCATCCTTTATCAAGACTCTCTTCAACTAAACCTCTGCTCAGTGATACCGTCATCTACCAGAGACTTCTGACACCACTCCAGTTTAACAGAATTCAGAATTATATCTAGAACTTGCTCCTGCCGATCATGATTGAATGACATTACAACTTCTGTTTGACAATACACCTTTTCTCTTTGTGGACCACTTTGGGCAGCACTGCATACAGATGTGGGCAAGAAATGGATAAAGATTTTATTTTACTTTTTTTTTTTTTTTTTACTTTATGCTATTCTCATCCTTATTTCTTCGTCTTCTGCTGTCCTGTCTCCTGTGTGTGTGTGTGTGTGTGTGTGTGTGTGTGTGTGTGTGTGTGTGTGTGTGCGCGTGTGCGCGCGGTGTTGCCGGCTTGCTGGCGCGGGGTTCTTTTGAATGGCTCCAAACCCTCTTTGGACATTCAGTACGTGACTGTTGAGGTTGGCCATGGTTCTTGCGCAGTTGTGGCCTACCTCCCCGTGGTGTAGGCGGACACTGGACAGGCTTTCCAGGTGATCGCCTGCCTGGTGACAAAACGGCCAGAAACAACTAAACAACACACACACTGCACGAACATAACGTTACACACATTTCTGGCCTGTTACAGTGCTTTCTGTAACCATCACAGTGTACAAAGACGGAGTTGAACTTTCGTTCAGGTGCCGTCCTACATAAGATACTATACATACATCTTACACTGGTGCAGGATTCCCCCACCCTCCCCCCAATTTATTAACTTATTTTTATCTTTAATTTTTCTGGCTATTTTTTATTTATTTATTTTTATTTTTTTCAAAAATTTATTTTTACTTTAAATTTTTTATTTTTATAATTTATATTAATTTACTGTTTAAATTTAATTTATTGGTTAATATTTTGAATGATTTGGATATTCACTACGTGACACTCGAGGTTTGCTGCGATTCGCACTCAGTTGTGGCCTGCCTACTCGCGGCGTGGACGGGTATCAGAACGCACCACCCTGGTGCTTTTTTTTTACTGATAGCAAAGCGGCTAGAAACAACATAACATACACGGCACAAACGTAGCATGACACACACATTTCTGGCCTTTCTGCAGAGTTTTTGTAACATCACAATGTATCACGGTGGAGTCTGCGCGGGTAGCGTGGCAGCGTCACCGTCCTCCCCGCACCGGGTGGAAAAGGCCGGGTTCGAATCCCGTCGATGACGCGAGGAACTTTAATGGGCTGTTTTCTCTCCGTGGCTGAGTTAGTTGGTCTCAGGCGTAGATAGCAAGGTTTCCTCCCCAGAAACTGTAGTTTTTTTGTCCAGTAAAACAAACAAATCGATCACAGAACACACAATTAACAGGCATAAGACACATACAGCACGGCAGATGAATTTAAGTATTCGGGTGGCCTGAATATAATAGTTTTGATTTGTATCACGGTGGAGTTGAACTAGCGTTTGGGAGCCGTCTTACATAAGATACTATACATGTCATGTCGACCTAAACATCATTGCTCACCAGGAAGGTGAGCAATGATGTTTAGGTTGCAGACATCAATCCCACCGAGCATCTCTGGTTTGTGTTGGAACAGCAACTACGATCTGTGGCATCTCAACCACGAACCTTACAGGAGTTAAAGGATCTGCTGGTTACGGTGTTGGTACCAGATACCACAAGACACATTTAGGAATCTTGTAGCGTCCATGCTTCGCCAGGTACGAACTGTTTTGGCTGCACGTGGAGGACTGACATCATATTAGGTAGGTGGTCATAATGTTTTGGCTCATCGATGTATATGAGTCTAGCGACAACTAATAAAACTTTCTGATATCGGCTAATTTATTCTAAGTGGTGGAAGTTGGATTGATTTTTATACGGTCCTTACTGTGTCAGTGAAACTTCACTTGATATTGGTGTAATATTTTAGCAGAATACTCCCTGTTATAATCTGCAATACATGATAATCTGGTTTGAAGAGAGAAACTGCCACCATTTAGATCAGGGGTGGGCAACTTTTTTCGTCAGCGGGCCGAATGAAATTTTCGCATCAAGAATAGATTGAACGATTTAATAAAAAAAATCAGAACTTAAAAAATGTTATATTACTTGAATTACCAAATTATTAATGTATTTTTAAAAAAAATATCTGAATGTCCAATTATCATTGAAAATGCGGCATTCGGCATCAATTTTTTAATTGGCTCATTTTATGGGCTATAAATTATATTAAATTAAAAATTGTAATAATTAGAAAAGGCATAAAACATAAAATATCTCGCACCAAAATTATTTTTTTCAATAAGAAGTCAAACCCAAAGGAACTTCGTTCGATCGATGCTACAATAATAATTAGGAAATAACTCTTTGACGCTGCGTAGAATCACTTGGTTACTGTTGTACTGGCCGCGATTCCCGATTGAACCGAATTAAGCCGAACGTTTACGGCGAGTGTAGTCAGGTATGGATTTTCTATATTATGCATTTACCGAGGGGGCCGGATTCAACATCGTCGCGGGCCGGATGTGGCCGGCGGGTCGGCTGTTGCCCACCCCTGATTTAGATGGTTAGCTCAGAACGCCGGTTTTAATCCCATTAAGCATGTGTTTTGATGAAGTAACTGCATTTAGTTTTTAGCGTGAGAAATAGCAAAATAATTCCGTTGACTGTTTTTTATGACTTTTTCCCCTCTATATTCGCCAAAATTTATGGAAAATTTCCCTTCATATGCTTTGTCGCCTAGTTTGTTGGTGTTGTAAAAAAAAAAAATCCAAAGGTGAGCCCACACCATATTAAATTGTGTTTTTTGTCGTACACATAAATCTAGTTTGTTTCTGGATATTTGATCTATAACGTACGCATTTTAAGCAGTTTTATTTTCGGATTATAAGAATAGTCCATCGTGATCCTACTGGACACCACACAAAATTCTGACTTTATCTCGGAAGGGATTATATTTCATCATTGCCTTTTTTTCCTCTCTAATAGCTGAAGTTTGACAGTCAGCTGGAAGTTTTTATATTCGGTAATTTTATAATAAATAACTTCACCGAAAAATATTTTTAAAAAAAAAGTGTTTAGGACTTTTGAATTTAAAATGTTTCTAGTTATTAGTAAGATGGATTTATAATTTAATTTGCCTTCAGTGTATTAACTTGTCAAACCAGTGAACATCCCACGTCATGGGTGTTCACTGGTTTTGTTGGTTTCTTAACTGTATTTTCATGTTTATATAAAGTCTTCAAATATGGATGGAGAGAAAAGAATAAAATTCCATATAAAGTTTTAGGGGATGCTTACATAAGTATACATGTCAGTATTCTTCCTCCAGAACTAATGCTTATTATCCTTTGCTAATGATCCATTTTAATGTTTCATTTATTAACAGTGAGGAGGTGCGCGATATGTGCCATTTCCAAATGATATAGAGTAGTTTCTAAATCACTTCGATGCTACCTGTGAGTACTAAATAAGTCTTGCGCGGAAGCAGCCAGTGACAGGCAGGTATCAAGACAATAATGCTTTTTTTCTCTCTCGAGAGTGTCATCTGTCTTCCTCAAATCGCATTCTATTTGCCTACCTGTCAGTGCAGTGGGAATGCGTAATCCCTTCTGTAATAAAACAGTCTCCAAACGAGAGGAAGACGAGTTCCTCTTACCTGCACAGCAATTCGAATGCAGCAAATTTACTCCAGCACAGTTGAGTTGTATTTTAAATCAATCAATTACTTGTTCAAAATCTAACCCCCCCACTCCGCAAACAAATATATTTTTTTTACTTCACAAATAAACAAAATGATAAGAATAAATAGTTGTTTGGATATGGTATGGCCTTTGTGCCATTACGCATCATAAACTTAATATGAAATAAGTAAATAAATAATCATAACGCTGCTGCAGCAGTGTAGTTAAGTTGATCCTAGTCTCAATGGCTAGGGACAACAAGTTATCTGCGAAAAACGATCAAATAAAGTGGCTTTATAGGTCTCCAGACCTCGATATCCAGCTGGTGGTTTCAGTCATCTGTTTTGGCCTTCCTCTGTTGCTGTCTTTGTTAATTTCTTTCTGTTTTGCGTTGTCCTCCATCGCAAAAATCTGTTTTAAGGCATGTCAAGAGTTTATTGCCATTGCTATTTTGGAAACTGAGGGCATTCGATTCTGAAATAATCTTGAGTTAGGGAACAGTCCGCTCATCTGATAGATCCCTCTGAAGCTAGTTGTTAAAAGCACGTTAAATTGTAATTTGTTTCTGACTGGTACTAAGGGTACCAGTCATTTATATGGAAGATATTTGGCGCATTGGCCGAAAAAATAGCTTGGCTAATAGAGCGATATTTGGGACTTTGATTTCAGCGCATTAATTTTGAGATTATTATGGAGATCTTAAATTAAGTTGAGTCGTCTTAAGACGACTTTATACATCGTCTTAAGTAAGATGATGCATAAAGAATAGTTTTGTGGCTTGCAAGTTCTTTATTGTGGAGCACCCACTAGAATGGATGGCTCCGAGTTCGGAAACCGTTTTTGAGTGAAGAGCCATTTTTGATTGAATTAAAAAAAAAAAAAAAAAAAAAAGAATCCGAAGAGGGGCACCTCAGCTGAAGCTGTGAGGGGTGGGGTTAAGAAATGGAATAGAGTGGGAAAGTGTTTAATTTAAAAAAAATATTATATTTTTTGTCTGTATATAATATTATTTATTAATGCTCGCGATGCGCAGGGAAACTAAACTGAGAAGTGTTTGCGGCTTGCGCTGAAACTAATGCTATATTCACGTCGCCGCCCGCTCCCGCTGAGCGCCGCGCTTGTCGTACATGTAGGCTAAAAGTTAAAGAGCCGCAAGTTGCCGACCCCTGCTCTGGGCGAGTACTAGCTTTTCGAACTTCTTTCTTCGTTCGCAACGTTATTGCTACCCCCGCTAGCAACGTACTGCTCTCTTCTTCTTCTGTTCGCTTTATCACTTGTTGGCTCCCCTCCTGCCTCTACGTGGCTGTGCTGGTAACCCGGAGGAAAATTTATCCTCCAGGACTAAAAAGAAGACTTTGACAACTAACAAGCACTTGAGCTTAGACGCTCATCTGACAACCTAAATGATTCAGAACGTGACACATCTCAATCCAGGAGACTACGGAAGAATGGGTAACAGCAGGAATATCCAACATTCCTTATATTGCATTCTCTTCTTCCACCTGCCGTCTCATTGTTTTTAATTCAGAAATGTTTAGAAAACGTGGCTGGATCACCGAAAATGGTGAAAAGACTCCGATCTACAGATTTACTCATTGAAACAGTTAACCATCAGCATTCTTAGGCTGTACTGAAAATATCAACTTTTAGTGGAATACCTGTACAGGTTACCCATCACGGTACATTAAATAGCTCCAAAGGAGTTATTGCTGAGTGGATGTTGAATGTCACTGAAGATGAGATTATTCAGGAATTAAGAGATCAAAACGAATAATGATCAAAGAGGATGGTAAACTTGTTCGCGCCAGAAAAATTATTCCTACATTTAATACACCAACCTTCCCATCATGTGTCAAAGACAGATCCTCAATTCGCGTACGCCCTCTATTCCCAATCCAGTATGATGCTTCAAGTATCAAAAATTTGGACACTTGCAAACAGTATGTCGAGGGACAATCTGTCGGAACTGTGGCTCCAAAACCCACACACAAAATTAGTGCACTGCAGAAATACCACAATGCCCTAATACAAAGGCCAGTAACCAACCTACTCAAAAGCTGCGAACTCTGGAAGGTAGGAAAAAAGATCCAAAAATACAAGGTTGAACAAAAGGTTACATATCAAGAAGCGAGGAAGAAAGTTATATGCTAAAAATTAATTTATGCTGCAGCGACCCAGAAATATCAGTTGATAGCAACACAAACAGCAGTAATTGTGCCCCCATCTATGTCAATTGCCAGTTGGGCTCAATCCTTACTCTCATCTACAGAACAGACACCTACGGAACAACATAAGATGAATTGTGCTAGCAATACTCCAATAACTCGCTCATCAACTGCTTCTGATACCCTGCCTGTGACTGTAAAACTGAAAGAATCAGATAGACCAATCGTGCTCAGGAAACATGGATATTCACTTGGCCATAGTAGCCCTTGCGCCATTAAACTCCCACTCCAACAATAACAACATAATCAACAACTAGAATGGATAGAATAGGATAGATATATTGTTGAACATGGTTGATCATGGTTTTATTTTGTTAATGGATACGGATTCTTGTTCAATGATCCACTTTTTTTTTTTTAAATTTTAAGTGCTACATTGATTAGTTGCTGAAACTTAAGCTTATATCAAGGATATCTTACCCGTTATATTATATGAAGACAAGCTAGTAACTTTGGTATTAGCTTGTTGTGAATAAAAAAATCTAACGATTTGACTTCTTCTGAAAAGACAAAACGAGGTGGGCTGACTTAAGAAGAAAATTTAAAGTCTTGCAGATACAACAGCGTTAGCGATGAGATTATCTGAGCAGGATCCTGAAATAGGCATGAACTTGTGTCATCTGCTGTGTTCCGCGTTTAGCTAATCATGTTCTTCCACATGATACCGGTAGTGTTGGTCAATTCATGGGTTTATAAACGGTCATAGTGGACTAATGCAATAGACAGACAGCTGTGCGGCATATCCTGAAAAAAAAATATGCTGATTACCTAAGCCGTGTCACCATATGTGCTCCTGCTTGGACCATTGTGAGTATCCACGTCGACCACCGTCGTTGCTGTACGACGGTGGTCGACGAAATATATGTTAATGGACTCGTGTACGAGTCCATTAACAGCGATATATGTTAATGGACTCGTGTACATTGATGAATCAATTTATTATTTACACCCCATGATTGAATTGCCTCAGTGTTTGCTTTAAATAAACCGACCCAACTCAAATAGATTTTTATTGTAGCTACCTTATAACTGACAGTTTGTGAACTAATACAGAATTCTTATAAATGATTAAAACTTTAAATGTGTTGTTTCTTGTGAGGATTACTCGACAAAAACAAGCACGCTGCAGATGCTTTATACTCAAACAGGCAGCTGAAATCGTAGCGAAGGCTACCGTGTCTATAAACAGTGTGCGCTCTAGAAAGTGGCGTTTCTGTTGTTTCGGCTGGAAACTTTTATTAAATTCACTGAGCCCTACTAACTGAGTTATAAGACATCTTTCCAAGATGTTTCTAAGTGAAACATCTTGGAAATAGGTTCTTGAACAGGCATCGATGCAACGCAAACCTCTCTCCCGGGACTCATATGCTTCTAGCCAAGACAGTGTAACGTTTCTTTTAGAGCAAACAAGTATTTTGATACTTTATATAATACACGAGTTTTATTTGGTGGAAGAAGAGATGATTACTGATTCTACTTATTTAATGATTATATAAAAATATTCTGAATACGATCTTTTTTTTTTTTCTTACGTAAACCCCAAACACGAGAGGTATTAGAACGTATAGTACTTAGTACGGTGCTTGGGTTGGAGGTTGAGAAGACGAAAGAAGATATTTGTTGATATTGGACTTGAACTTCTGTAGACTGTAATTTTCAGGAAATACATATGAAGGAAGGTTGTTCCAGAAAATGAGAGTTGAATGAATAAACGAAGAAGATGAAAGGTTGGTTCTGTGAGTTTGAAGTTGGACAGTAAATGGGAGTTGGCTGGTGGCGGCACGTGTTCGGACTGTTTTGAAAGAGAGAGCGGGAATTATAGAAGCCAAATCAGAAGAACAGTGCCCGTGGAAGTATCTGTAGAAGAGGTATGCAGCAGAAACAGTAAGTCTATGAGAAAGCGAGTGGAGAGACTGCTAGAGATGAATCATTAATTAACTTAACTGCCCTCTTCTGAATGGAATCAAGAAGCCTGAGAGGGGTTTTGGGGGCACCACCCCAGATGTGGGAACAATATTCCATGGCAGGGCGGATTTTCGATTTATACAGAGTGAGCAGCTGTTTGGAAGAAAAGTAACGCCGAGAGCGAAAGAGAAAAACCAAGTTTTTTAGATGCAGAGGAAGCAATATTTGTAATGCTTGTACCAAGAGAGATTAGAAGTCAGGGTAATCCCCAAAAGAGATATATCATTTTGCCTAGAAATCGGAGTGTCACTAAAGATAAGCAAAAGAGAAGAAGAATCCTTTTTGCGAGATATAAGACAAGACTGAGTTTTAGAAGGGTTGAAATCAACTAAGTTGTCTTTGCCCCACTGGAGAATTACCTGGAGTTTGGCATTTAAGGAATTGTTAGCAGATTTTCGAAAAGTTAAAGCTGATTAAGCAGAGCAAGGTTTCTTAAAATGGAAAGTGGAATGCAATGTGCTATCATCGGCAAAACTATGGATAGGATTTCCAGTCAATGGAAGAAGGTCATTAATATAAAAGAAGAAAAGAGTGGGGGAAAGAACTGAACCTTGGGGGACACCGGAATTAGGGGAGAAGTTAGAAGACAGAGAGCCATCTACCATCACCCTAAGTGAGCGATCAGAGAGAAAACTGGATAACTGATTGGATAACCAATCACTAAAAACAGTTGGCAAACCATAAGATGGAAGCTTGTTTAGAAGACCTTTATGCCAAACACGATCAAAAGCCTTTGAGATGTCAAGAGCAACTACCTGTGTTTCACCGAACCTTTCCATTGAATTAGTCCATAAATGGGTAACATAAGCCAGAATGTCACCAGTGGATCGATACTGACGGAATCCATTCTGGCGATCGTTGATCAGACGGAAGGTTTCTAGGTAGTTCAAGAATTGGCGGTTAATTGATTTCTCCATTACTTTAGAAAGAGTAGAAGTAATTTCAATGGGACGATAATTGGATGGGAGGGATTTGTCACCCTTTTTAGGAACTGGCTGGATATGAGCAAATTTCCAAGCAAAAGGGAAAACACCTCTGGAATAATAAAGTGGAAAAAAGGCGGAAAAGAACAGGAGTAAGTTCAGCAGCACAGGTTTTGAGAACAAGTCGAGAAATACCATCAGGACCTGGAGCTTTCTTAGCATCCAGATTCGTCAAAATCCTTCTGACAGCCTTTTGATGGAAGACCACCGAAAGCATTGAATGGAGTGTTTTGGGAATGGTGGAAGGTGTTTTACCAAGATCATTAATACATTAGTTGGAAGAAAAATGGGATGCTAGCAGGTCAGCTTTATCATTTGCTGAAGTGACAACAGAACCATCTGGTTTTGACAGAGGTGGGAGCAGAGATGGGCAAAAGTTGTAGCCAATAGCTTTGGCAAGAGACCAGAATGCTCTGCTACCATTAGGGCAAGAAGCAAGTTTTCTACTCTTACCCTGTTAAAACTCTAGTTTGGACTGATTAATAACTGCCTTACAATTGTTGCGAGCTTTGGTGTAGGCAGAAAATGAAACTGAAGAATTAGAAACAAGCCAATTACGGTATGCAACGTTCTGCTCTTGAACAGTCAGCACATTTATTGGAAAACCAAGGTTTAGGAAAATCAAGGACGAGATTTTAAAGTGGAATGTGGGATAAAGGATTCTATTCCTACAAGAATAATTTCATTGACACGATCTGAGCAAACGTTGACATCAGAAGTTTTGAAACAGTAATCCGACCAAGGAGAAGAAGAAAAGAAATCTCGCAGGTCATCCCATCTTGCATTCTTGTAATGCCAAATACGAGGTTGGGAATAGCCATGAGATATAGTGTATAGTGTATAGTGTATAGTGTTTTTAGGGTCTAACGGCACCAGGGGTTTCCCCCATCTCCGCGTAATATACATTGTGGTGTGATACAGAACACTGTAGAGGCCAGAGGTTTAAAAGTGTATGGATATTGTAGTGTGTAATGTTTTGTACCGTTGTTCATCTGGTCTTTTAGCCGTTGGGTCTCAAATGAGACCCACCGTTGCCCACACTATACCTCGTGGAGGCAGACCAGGTACACCAGTATTTTAGAAATTTACTATTTACTCTGGCAGGTCCGGCCACCTAATTTCCTGAGATTTCAGTGGCTAGGACCTAAAAAAAAAAAAAAAAAAAGTGGAGGGGGGAGGAGAAACGCTAGAAATTGGGTCAGACCGAAAGAGATATAAGTTATACGGGTTATAGTTCATTTATTATTATTATTATTATTTATTTATTATTTTTTTTTTTTTAAATTTTTGTGTGGGGCTTGTGTAGTTTTGGCAAGGGTCAAACGCTAGTCGCAAGATAGCTAGAGAGGGAAGGGAGACTGAAGACTGGGGGGTGAAAGACAGAAATATGGAGTCAATAGTGAAGATAACCCCAAAAGTCGGTGGGGCAGGCCCATGCCTCACCAGGTGAAGATAGGGGATGGCAGGGGGGAGGGTACAGAGTAACCATCCCCTGCCAAGGAAAGGGAAAGAAAGTGAACCGAGTGAGGGTACCCGGTTCAGATCGCCTAATGATGTTTCGGCAGCAAACTGCATAATGTCTTTGTCAGGTCTTCGTACGCCATTCCTGGGACATGTTGTTCCGTCCGTGTGAGTGGTCAAATCCAGATAATGACTCCAGTTTAAGCCAGTGGTCAGATCCAGGTTAAGTTAATGATTAGTTTTTCAGATTGTAGCTGTTAGGTTTTTGTTTGGTTGACACATCTAAGGATCTTTATTATGGATGATGAGTGGTTAGTTTGTGGGAAAATTCCTGCTAAGGTTGTGGGTATGTTCTTCTTCTAGTAAAAAGATCCTGCGCAAACTGCGTTAAGGCTTTATAGTTGTCCTCGCTCTCCAGGAGATATTGTTCTTGGTTTATTGGTGAGAAACGTATTCTAGTTATTAAGAGGCAGCGGAGGTCTTCATATAGTTGGCAGTGGTGCATGAGGTGCTCCCACGTCTCTGGCTGTCCACAGTGGCAGAGAGGGGTGTCACTCAATCCGAAACTGGAGAGTTTTGCTCTTATTGCGCCATGTCCCGTGAGCAGGTAAGATGTCAGCAGACCCGGTGAAAACCAGTTTGGGCTTTGGGGAAACACTAGTTGATTATCCGGTATGAATCTTCGGGTGACTTCCCCTTTTGTCGAAGTCGTCCAGCGGGTTTGCCAGGCCTGCTGTAGGTGGGTGAGAAGGCGTTTTTTCTCTAGTTTACGATCGTTCGCCGGATCAGTTGTGTAGTCTAGGCAGGTGATTGATTTGCCTTTGGATAGTTGATAAAGCAACCCACAGCGGACGATCTCCAGGTCCAGGGGGAGAGCACCCAAGAGGACCTGGAGGGCGTGGGTGCTTACAGTACAGCAGGCTCTCGAGATTGTTAGTAGGACTGAACGTTGAATGGTCTCTAGCTTCCTTTTGTTAACTGCTGTTACCGCCTTGTGGAACCAGACTCCTGATGCGTATGTTATTGCTGGTAAGAAGACTGCCTTATAGAAGAGGGCTAGGGTCCTCTTCTTAAGTCCCCAGTCGCGACGAGTGACTCTAGCTATTAGTGCGGAGTATTTTTTGATTTTGCTTCTGAGGTAAGTAAGATGGGGTGTGAATGACAGATTTTTATCCAGCAGAATACCAAGATATTTAAGTTCAGTGGAAAGCTTAATTGTTGTTTCCTGAATCTTTATCTGGGGAGGCCTTCTGATATTGAGAGAACCTTTAAGTAGGATGGAGCAGGTTTTTGTTGGGGATATCTTTAAGTGGTTTTGGGTGGCCCAGTCTTGTAGGATATTTATAGCACGGTTTGCAGAGATCTCTAGTTGAGTTCTTGAGTCTGCCGCCAGCATCAGGATCAGGTCATCCGCATAGGCCTGCGATCGCACATTACCAAGGTCGAGGTTTAGAAAGCTGTCGAGCACCACGTTCCAGAGAAGTGGGCCAAGTACTGAGCCTTGTGGGCATCCTCTATAGACTGGTCGTGTGACTGAACAGTACGGAGCACTGACGGTTACTGTTCTGTTTGCAAGATAGGTTTTTATACAATTGTACAAATTAGCTGGTAGTTTTGCTTTCCGGAGTCTGCCAAGGACGCTTGGCCACCAGAGGGAGTCAAACGCCCCGGCAAAATCCACTGAAATGACAAGGAAGTATTTATGGCTGGTAGTGGTAGCTGCTTTGACGATATTCTCTAAGGCGTCCACCGTGGAGTATCCCCTTCTAAAGCCGTATTGGTTGTCAGAGTGAAGGCCAGCCTTGGAGTAATGAATTTCTATTCTGTTGCTTAGAAGATGTTCTAGGAGTTTGCTTAGTATGGATAGAAGAGCGATGGGCCGGTATGACTCCGGAAGGTCTTGTGGTTTTGTCGGATTCTTGAGAATAAGCCTTAATTTTGCAGATCTCCATACTACTGGGAAATGGCCTGCTTCAAGGCAATGGTTGAAGAGGTTTAGGATCTCATTTGGGATGGTTTCAACAGCCTTCTTTACGATCTCAGGCTCCAGCATATCTTCTCCTGGAGATTTCTTGTTTTTTATTTTTGCTGCAGCGGAGTCCAGTTCTTCCTTGGTGAAGCTGTCTTCCACTTGGGCCGTGGTGTATGTGCTGTTTTCCTCACATAGTAGTATTTGCTCTGGGGTACTTGGTGGCATGTGTTGATGGAACATGGCGTCAAGGATGTTATTTATAGATTCGGACCATGTCTTTGTATACGTGCCTTGTGGCGTCTTGGTGGCTGGGATGACTTCTCCCCTGGGGAGTTTGTTTGTGATTACTCTGTAAACCACTCCCCATGGAGCAGAATTTCCAACTGTGGAGACTAGGTGCTCCCAGGAGCGCTTTTTCCTTTGTTTAATCAGGGCTGTGTATTCGTTTCTTGCCGTTCGGTACTGCTGCTTGAGATACTCTACTTCCGCTTCTGGCCATGTCCGTCTTGCGCGTTGAAAATTTTTCCGTCGGGTGTAAACCTCCCGTCGCAGTTGTTGGAGCTCTGGGCACCACCAAGGTACGGCTCCAAGAGAAGGTTTCTTCCGTTTAATAGAGTTAATTGAGCTGTCAGTGACTAGGCTTACAATTGCCTTTTGGTGCTGGTCTGGGTTCAGTCCAACTGTGCTGAGAGAGTGGGCGGCCATGATCAGTGAATCCTTAAATTCCTGCCAGTTTGCCTTGTCAATTGCAAATCTATGTAGAGTTTGCCTCATAATTGGTTGTCGGCTTACTGATCGGTGTAGTTGGAAAGTTATTACACGGTGGTCCGAAGTGGTCCAGCTTTCTCTAACTGTCCAGGATGAAAGGTGTTGTGCAACGGATCTTGTGGCCAGGGTGATATCAATTGTGGCTTCCCACATTGTACTAGAGAAGGTCGGTAGGTTATTTGGTTGGTTGAGAATTGAGAAAGAACTGTTTGAAAGATATTCTTCCAGTCTTTGTCCGTTGTTTGTGCCTCGTCTATCTTGAGTTTCACTGAACCACGCTGGCGACCTGCAGTTTACGTCGGCGGCAACGATGATTTTTGCATTTGGGAATTCCAGAGAGATGCTTTGTAAGTATCTAATAATCAGGAGAATATCCTCCCCCGGCCGCGAGTAGAGAGAAACTGCGTAAAATTCCCCCAAAGGGGTGATGATATGGGCACAGGCTGCCCAGGGAAGGCAGTAATGTGGTATTTTGGTAACAGTGAGATCAGAGTTTCTGACCAGAATAGCCGCCCATGGGGTCTCCCCGTCCACTTGAACGATCTTATAAGCCAACGGATACCCTCTGACTGCCTTACTATGCGAATATGGCTCTTGAAGAAAGAGGATATCGAGGTTCTCCTCATCTGCCTTTTTCCTCAACTGCGCTGCAACTGCTTTAGCTCGCTGGGCATTAATTTGTGCAAATTTTACAGTGGTAGTATTAAATGGTTTAAGGTAAGTCCCCATAATCGAGCCTTAGTTGGCATGTGCTCTTAGCTTTTGTGTAGACAGGGCATTTATTGTCCCGGATGGAATGATCTGCCTGCATTTTCATTGATTTGCAGTTTGCGCAAGTGGGTGGGTCTTCTTTTTTAGTGCACGAGTTAAAGTCGTGGCCTCTCTCAGCACAGTGTCCACATGTGGGTTGAGCTTGGGTACACGTGTGTGTCGTGTGTCCAAAACGACAACACTTGTAGCATTTGGGGACAGCCACATGCTCCTTGAAGCGGTGACTGCCCCAATTTATGAACACTCTATTTTGTTGACTTATTGTTCTCCAGGCTGCGGGGGAAAGCTCCACTACCCAGTTGGTAGAATTTCCCACTCTGGCATTTTTTTGGAATTTCGGGAAAACGAGGTCATTTGGTTCAACATCTGGGTGGTCCTGCTGGAGGTTTCTTCTGTATAGTTCATCCTGGAGCGTTGCTGGGGTTAGGTCCTTTTCGGTATCATAAATTATTATGCTGGGCCCCTTTCTTTTCGGGGGTGCAGCCTGTAGGCCAAGTGTTTGTATTTTGGGGTTACTAATGATTTTGTTAGCTTCTTCTTTCGTCTCAGTTTCAATGATGACACCAATATTACGTGTCTTACGCACAGATTTAATTTTTGCCATTTTCAGGTCTTCTGCTAGATTTGCGACCACTATATTTTTTACTTCCTCACTTGTGTGATGATCTTCTGTGGAAGTAGATCTAACAATTACCAGATGTGGTTTTTGTAGGAGAGTTTTCCTTTTGGTTGAGTTTTCTGATTCAGTTGTTTGTTCAGCATTACTGGGAATCCTCAGCGTGTCTGCATAATTAGGGGCGCGCTGTTGCATTTGACTATCCCTACCGTCAAGATATGCCTCGAGTTTAGCCACTGCTTTCTCGCGTTCGAGGTGCGTTGTAAGTAAAATGGTTTCCAACTTCGTCCATAGGGAAACTATGTCTGCGCGCAGAGCTGTACTGACTCTGCTGTTGGTTGTCTTCATTAAAGTTTCTAGTGCAGTTCTCAGGTAGAGAACCTGCTCTAAAACGGGACCCTCAGGCAGAGTGGGATCCAGTGGTGTCTCTTCATCATCATTTTCTCCTTGCTGGGAAGATCGGTCTTGTAGTTCCTTTCGATCACTTTGGGATCTGGTTTCCATTTCTGATTTCGGAAATGATTTTTTATTACGCTTCTTGGAGGCTGGAGTAGGCCTGGAGGCCTCAGTATCACCCCGTAGGCCTAGAGTTTGGATAGTTTCAGGAGTAAAGTCCTGGCATTCATCAATGATAGTATAGTCTGCAGTGGACATGATTTTCGAAAAACGGAAAACAGGGGTTTCCAGATAATCGGGTCGCCGTTAGTATTCTCCTAAAAAGTAGCAAAATGATGGTTGAAGCAAGTCTCTATGATAAACAGGAACCCGGTATTGGGCTGTAGCCTTCTGTTCACGTGGGAAAAAATAGGAAAAGTTCAAGCGGAAAAACCTCTAAATTAACAGAACAAGGTCTTTTTTTTTTTTTTTTTATTATTATTATTATTAGAAGTTTTTGGGGACGATAAATACGATGTCAGTCTTCATTTTCTTGCAGGATAAGCCCGGGGGAAGTTTCACATCTGCCACAAAAAGTTTGTAGACGTGTGGGGAACACACAGAAAACATGGTAAAGTTAGTTTAAATCAGGCGAAAAGTTTCAGAGACGTTGTGCCTATGGGCATAAGAGGAGAAAAGTGCAATTAGGGTGGAGGAGTATAATCCCTAACCTTGTCGCCACGTGACGTTATTCTTGACCTTGTTAAGCGACAATCACTAGGCAACGTAAGCAGACAATTGCTGACACACAGCGGGTGGTCCCCTCCCCAGTCACAATTTGCTAGATATTAGCGTGGCAGCTCCGAAAAGACCGAAAACTGCTCTCTTCAATTTCCTGCCAATGGCGGCATGGCGACCTAACCATTGACAAAGACGTTGAATAATTAACGTTAAGATCTAGCAGAAAGATCCCAGAAAATACCAAAAAAAGTCTCACCAACGGAATCCTCTTCTAAACTTGTCTATGGAGAACATAATTCCAGAAGTATGAGGCACTTTAAGCACTTAAATTAAACAAAATATCAGGAGCTCGAATTATTGCGTCTGCATGCCGAGACTATCCCCGCACCTCTCTCTAGCCATGAGATATGTGTTCCATTGGAGAAGGCCGACCGGGCTAGCCGAGTGGGTAAAGTACCTGCCCGGCAACCCAAAGGTCGCGGGTTCGATTCTCGCCTCGGGCTTGGATCAAAGTACTGCAAAAACCTTGGGAGGTGCAATATGGCCACAGAAGCCGATGCGCCAACAACTACCAAATCAAAAAAAAAAAAAAAAAAAAAAACCATTGGAGAAGAGACAATCACCAAGTTGTGATCTGATATGCCTAAAGGATCTCTCACTTCGACCGTGTACTTAGAAGGGTTGTTTGTGAGAAAAAGATCAAGCGTATTGGCTGTATGATTAGGATTAAAAAAAAACAAATTACTATATTAGGGTTACCCGTAAATGATTACATTAACCCGTATTCGTGTCTGTAAATTGCGTGTGCTGTCTGGTCGATTTGCCTGTTTTTCTGGACGAAAAAACCCCAGTTTCTGAGGAAAAAAACCTTGCTATCTACGCGTGAGGCCGACTAACTCAGTCACGGAGTGAAAAAAGCCCACTAAAGTTCCTCGCGTCATCCACGGGATTCGAACCAAGGCCTTTTCCACCCGGTGTGGGGAGGACGGTGACGATACCACTGTGCTACCCACGCAGACTGTATGGTTAGGATTGTCCGGTATTCTTGTAGGTAATTGAACAATCTGTGCAAGGTCACTAGTAATTGCAAAAGCCTCAGCATCTCGACCAGCTGGGTCGCGGTGTGACTAGAAAACGGAAGCCAGCTGGAGTTGTGAAAATTAAAATCGCCAAGGAAAATTACTTCACTGTTACCAAAGTTGGACTGGAGAAAGTCAAGTTGCAAAGAGAGGAAGTCAAAGAGCTCGAAGTGATTAGTATAGTTGGTAGAACGGTAGAGACAACAGATGAATTTCACTCAATGAGGTAGTTAGATTTTAAACCAGAGAAGATCGAAAAGAGGAGATTCCAAATTATCAAGTCTCTGACAAGGAATATCGGAACGTACATATGCGCTAGTACCGCCTCTGTCAGAAAAAGTGACACGATCTGAGCAAACGTTTTCATCAGAAGTTTTGATGAGGTTCTGTCAGAAAAAGTACATGGGGTTTGACAGACTGCAAGTGGAAATGGACATCGTTGAGATTAGAATTGAGACCACGTATATTTGTGAAATGAATTAGGAAGTGTTTGGGTGATTTAGATCTTTTCGCAGATAAGCTTGCTCTATTAGTTTGACAATTCATGGTGTATTCAATAGTAAGAAAAAGTGGGTGGGACATGCCGTATGAAGTAATTAAATTTTTGGATATGGCGCACACATGGTTAGAAATACCCAGCTCCCTGACATAACGTGGCCTCGACAATGCTCCCCGCATACACACTACTCGACATAACGTGGCCTCTAGAACCCCTCCCGCACACATACTACTTGGACTCCCTCTAGTCACTATCTGGCAGAGCAGAGGTAGCAAGATTATAAATCTTGCTACCTCTACTCTGCTCCGGAAGCCCTCTAAAGAGTTACCAATAGGTTCGGTTCTGTTGACTAGCTAGCGTCCGGCCGGCGAATACCGTTTTAGGGCTGTACTCTCGAAATGTAAGGAAGATTGGATCTCGCCACGATGTTCATCTTAACCCCAAAAGTCATCCATCATACTGCATGATGGAAGAGATGGGGAAGGGTTGACCGGAACTTATCTCTGGAGACTAAACATGGGTTCAACCACTTCAAGCCTCCAGTAAGCAAAGTGGTGGTATTGCACCGGTTGATGAGAGTCATCTAATTGAAGTTTCAGGCAACGTGATGGCGATTTTGAAGTTCTCAATTTCTAGTTTGTTTGTTTGTTTGTTATTTGGTTTTTAGGAGCATTAGCAACTAAGGCCATATTGCTCCGGGATATGCGGTGGTCATTCCCTGACCTTTCCGCATCCTCGGTATTTGGTGGTAACGGGCTCGAATCAATTTCTAGTGAATGTATAGAAACAGAGACGTGACTGTACGTACTAAAACTAAAAAAAAAAAATTCTAATAACTGATTCGTTTAAGCTATTAAGAATCTAATCTAATGTCGGCAAAGTTCACTGCTATGTAATGAGCCCTATTAGTCAGTTGAATGTTAAAAGAATTTCAGTTCCAAATTCAATAAATACCTGTTAAAAATAATATATCATTCCTAGAATTCTCAGAAGCCACATGAAAATTTATATCAGGAGATAAGTCAGTCAGAATCAATCTACATTATCTGCTTTGAACTGTAAAACCAATTCGTCAACCAGGTACTCCGATTCTCCATCAGCTTTCCACATTTTTAATAAATAAATAAATCGTGTTTGTCCTGCCAATAAAAAAAAAAGGAACAGTGAGAGGCGTTCTGACAGCGCGTGATCAGTCGCATTCATTCTCCCTTCTGAGAACCTCATGCCCACTAAAACACGTGACCAGTCGATATTATGTCATTATTCCCTTAAATCTGCTTCAACTTATTAAATATGTCTGTAACACAAATTTTCGGAACTAGGTACAACTCTTAGAATAACACTAAAGAAGAGGACTGATCGACACTACCATTTCATACATTTCAGAGGAAAACATTCTCCTCTTTCTAAAAGCTCTTTCTTACGAGCTTTTCTCATACAAAACTCACGGTAAATGAATTTTGTACGTATCGCCCCATTTATCTTGCGGTGGGGATTCAAGTTCATCTAAAGTTATTTTTCTTTTGAAAATGCGCGAAGTGTTTTACTACCGAAATATTAAAACTAACTTACATTCATAAAATACTTGTTTGTTTGTTGTAATTTTTGCCACTTCACTGCAATAACTTTCTTTGGCTTTGGTATTACGTGGGGGATAACACGAAGTGCTCTTAGCCTAGTGGCGTTGGAAAGGGTATTAACAGGAGCTGTATGGGCTCACTTCCAACAAGGCGTGACTGAAATCAGCGTTTACGATCTGTTCGCTTGAAAATTATTAAGAAAAATCATTTTCGAGACTGCAGTCTTTGGTAATTTCTTTCTAAAGTAACAACTTTTCCTGCAAACAGCACTGTTATAGCAGGTGCAAACCACCATTACACGATATATATCCGCATATTATTATCTCAAAAACTATCAAGCACTTGGAAAATTTAATTTCACTTGCTGTAATAACTATTCCCCTTGCTTATTTCTGACATTAATTTAATTGCATGATTCTGTTAAAAATGATTTCTAAGAGAGAGGGAAATTTAGATGAAAAATTATATGAAACAAGAACGTAAATGCATTTTCAACGATGTCCTAAGTTCAGAATTTCCGTCGTTAAGGCAGAACTGCTATTTCGGTGCTTATGCGGATTATCAAAGTGAATTTTGAGAACCGAAATGAATTCGAAAAATAATCTCTTTATGAACAGCGATAACTGCCTTTTCTCAAGTTAAATTATGGAATTTTCCAGTTACTGTAATTAGACTCTACATATTTATTTATAAAGCCTAATAGCCTCTATAATACGTAAGTTTATGTATATATTTTTAAGTGCATTCACTAGAAAAGTATTTGAAGCAACTCAATCGTTCTAAGTTGGATACATTATTTTTAATATGACATTTTATATGATATAATATAATTACATTATACAGGGTGTCCCAAAAGTCATTGCAAATTTTGGTGAACCAGTGTGATTTTCAAATAAATAAATTTCATTACAACAAGTATATTTATTCTGTTTTACATAACACAAATATTTGTAATGTGTTAGAGATGTTAATATAATTTTTATTAATTTTTTAATGTTTTCTTTTCAGACCCATAAAACGTCCCGCATCAAAGGAATGAATTTTTGTGATATTAGGGAAAGATTTTCAAGATTTCACAGTGTGGTCCATGAAGCTGTTATTTTGGATTTGATCGACAAGTTCTGCACACATTTCTGCATGACGTCGAAAATCTTCTTTATGCAGGTCATTCTAGAGTTGGATGTGGTAGGGCTTTTCATCAATGTCGAACGCAAAATTCTGTGAACTGATGTCTTGGGTATGTTCAGTCTTCGAGTCCCTTCCTAACAGATAATTCTGGAGTCCTCTTCTAAAATTTCTCGAATTGATTCAATGCTTTCACGTGCTGTCCTTGGGCGTCCATATCTCTCCTCGTCACCCACAGACCCAGTTCTTATTCACCAGTGCAGAAATTGCATTGTCTCTACGACCGGGACTATGAAATCTCATTGGAAACCTTTCTCTAATTTCACAAAACTTCATTCCTTTGATGCGGGATGTTACAACAAAAATTCGCTCTTGAACATAACTCATCATGAATTATGGGTCTGAAAAGAAAACATTAAAAAATTATAATAACATCTCTAACACATTAAAAATACTTATGTTTTATGTAAAAAAAGAATAAATATACTTATCGTAATGAAATTAATTGAAAATCACCAAAATACGCAATGACTTTTCGGACACCCTGTATTAGCATTTTTAGAGGCAAAATTCTTCAAGAAATAAAAATGTTCTTTTTATATATTCCGACACGACCACATCGATCAGAGGAACATACAAATAATATTTTTTTTTGACAAGGATACAGTCGTTAACGACTGGAACCATGGTCATCTTTCCACCATGGTCTTTGGTGGAACCAAAAACTCATCTGTCGGATTAATCTATAGGGACCCCTGCGCCATGTTTAATGCTTTAGTGCAGCAGTTTTAATAAAATTATCTGTTTTTATCTCCGATATAATAAATATTCCTTCTACAGGATGCAAAAAATTACATCTAAGTAAGAATGGAAGGCAGGAAATAATACGTCTTGTATCGAACATGAACTATAAAAATAAAAACGGGGCATTTTCTTTAACAAGGATATTGAGTTGCTTCAGAAAGTTTATGGTAATAAATTTGAAATAGTGAACCGTAATGGGTTCTGTTTCCATTAAAAATTAATTTATTTCTTGGGGTTTTGCGTGAAGACTAGCTTCTGTTTTAAATTACATCCATCCTAGTCCTCGTTCGCACAAGGACGCCAATCGATTGAAGCAGAATCTTCATTATTGCCAGAAAGATGACAGTTGGCTAAGTATTTCACTTTTAACGAGCATAATCTATTAACAGCGGAGAAAGTAACTAAACATGATAAAACTCGCTACAGTTATGATTTATTCCTTTGGACAGAAAAGGCTATCGGGCAGACCCTTCGGCAGAAAGGGTCAGTTTAAGTCGATAGAGTATTATTAATGATTCAGCAGATCGATCATTTATCTTTAATCGCTTATCACCTGAAGTAACTTGAGGCAAACTAAAATTCTGGAGGTTTAGGCTGTGATGAAAAATGATCCGCTGCTCTTTTTCCGTTTCGATTTAACTATACTGGCTTCCAAAAGTTAACTTACAGACATAAAATGCCCTTGAGGGCAGCCCCATGGCTAGGTCACTGCTCCCTCTCTCATGCTGTGTGAAAAGGTCTGATTTCAGTGCCCACTCATCGAAGATGAGGATGGTTGTGAAAATGACCATAAAAATTCTTCGCACCAATGATGAAATTAGAATTCAGGCCTTTTCAGTCAAAACCATTGATTTGTTCGGAAATGGTTAAGTCGCATCTTGGGTATTGCATACGAGTCTGGAAGCCCCATTTAAGGAGGTCGTGAATGTAGTAGAAGGGTGTAGAGATGGGCGAAAAGATTAGACATGGGAAATAAAGAATATACTTACCAAGAAGGGGACTTCATTCAAGCTGTTTAAGGATTTGAATGGATTGAGTAAATTACGAGCTGATGGTATCCTTACTCTTTCTCATACGACACACTTCGGGGGGACTTCGGGGGGGGGGAATAAATTTAAATTGGAAAAGGCAGGAATAAAAATTTGCGCAACTTTATTTACTGCTTTCAGCTAGAGTGTAAACTGGTTGTTGGAATAAATGGTGTTGTTGAAGTGGGTAGTTTGAATAACTTTAAAGAAGGATTAGACCAGAGATGTGATGCCAATTTGTTAGGTGCTGGCTCGCAAAGAATTTCGGCTAAAGGTCATCCCTGGTTAAAACAGTCTGAAGAAATTTTTTTAACTTTAAGAAGGACACGGATGATCTCAGAAAATTAAGTTTGAACGGACCTCCTCCACTTCTTCCGTCACAGTGGATTGGAAAAACCATTGGAGGAGATGTACAGTTGATGTTCGCAGTTTTTCTTTATTTTTTTTTTATGCTGAATAAGTTTGCTTCCTTTCAAAGTTTTCCACACTAATGCTAATACTGTAGTCAGTGGACAAAGACTAAGGCTCAGGAAAATAAACCGCAAATGCTCATTGTTTAGTTTCACTTGATCTTTCTATTCCTTTACTTTAATGAACGAGCTATTTAATTGCACAACCTTGTCCGACCCCATATTTCTTAATATGGACAGTTTTTAGTGGCCTTACCCAATAGGGCCCACTAAAAAAAACTACTAGCTGATTATACTGATACTATTTCTAGTGTTTACAAATCTAGAGGACTATTTCGTATATTTTTAAATTTTATATTTCCAGTATACACCTTTCTAGTCAAGGAAATGCATGGATTGATAAAATAAGAACTATTTGCTTCCCGCTACGTATTTGTCTTATACGATAATAATTTGTACTCCATTGTGAAGACTTTTTCTTGAAGTTGGAAAAGTTTATTTTTTGTTTTCATTTGTTAATTATGAAAAAATATCACTGAATTGCGTTCTTGCGTTTAGTTTAACACGATATTTCCATAAAAGTTTAGATTCTGGGATATTCTATATTTCAATTTTTAGTTTCCTTTATCTTAGATATCTCCTTGCAGTTACACGTGCTTTGAACATTTTTATGTGAAGAGGATATACATCTTATCTCTTTTCAGTAGGTTTATAAATTCTTTTTCTTTTTTCTGTGTTTTTTAAATCTGGATGATCTAAAGAGGAAGTTTTTTGTTTATGTCCAAGTACGAACATTTACCATCATTAAATCAAATTCTAAAACTTTCACATTTCTGCGAGCATTGCCAAAAAAAAAAAAACCAAAAACAGTATGATTTCTTGAGGAAGGAACCACACACACTTCAATGTATGTTGCACTCGAAAAAGAAATTGCCAAATAGAGAGAATTAAACTTGAAATGGAATTATTAAAGATAAATATATATTTTATTAATTAATTCATTTCGATGTAAAATTTAATAAGAACTAGATTACCCACAGATTTTTGCGAAGATGAATTTGATATTTACATTTTAATGCAGCGATTTTTAATTAAACCTGATTAAATTTTCTAATTAAAGTCGCGATATGCGAACCTTCTTTGATATACAGGACGATAAAAACTGTAATATGAAGCAAAATTAAAAAAAATAATAACTTTTCACGAAGTCAGGTAGCATAAGCTTTAAGCGAGTACTTTTTTGAGAAACAAAAAGTAGTTCCAACGTTCTCCACTAGTACGTTTGGGTAGTTTTTCAATGGTCCAGGAACACGTCCAAAGAGCGGTTCGCAGATTGCTATCAAAAATGAGTGATGGCAGTTAGAGGAAAGAGAGTGGTTATATTAAAGGTAAGGTTGGGGTAAATGACACTGCTTTGTGACTGCATCTTGAAAATAAGAAAATTGTTATATTTCACTATTTTTCGAATCACTTATTAGGATGAGTTATGGTTCCAGTGAAGTGGTTTTTCGTAGTATATAAAGAAAAATTACCTCCTAAAAGTTTTTCATGGCAGAATAAATTAGCCTTATTCTAAGAGAAAAATTAGCCGTTTTCTCCCAGGAAAGTCAATCTATCTGTGTTCAGTGTATTTTTACAAGGAAATATATGCCCATGAGCATCTATGCGATTTTAATATACAGGGTGTTTCAAAAGTGATAGTCAATAATTTGAAGGTGAGCTGTACAGACTACAATATGCAAAAAAAGCCTAGGAAACATGGGTCCTTAAGACAATCGTTTTCGAGATATTGCACATTTCTACTTGGGATCCACCATTGACAAGGCGAACTGTACAGAGTTGGGATTCTGAGACGTAGCAGGCATACTAGTACTTGTCAAAGGATAGTCACCATGGAAAGAGGTTACAGCAACGAAAAGTATGTGGACATGCACTTCGCGTATCGTAAAGCCAACGTCAGTGCACTCGAGACTGCACGTTTGTACCAAGAAGCATTTCCCCGCAAAAGGCAGCCCAACAGGCGCACATTCATCAGGGTACATCAATGCCTTAGAGAACATGGGTGCTTCACACATGGAGTACGAGCAGGTAGGCCCAGAAGCATAACACCTGATGTTGAGGAAAGGGGGTTAGAAAGAACATCCTATAACATGTAACAACTGTAAAATCCTGTAGTGTTGAAACCAAAAATTAAAAAATGTATTATCTTAAAAAACTATTATCAAAAAGCCGTGAATCCTTAGCAAAGGATTCACGGCTTTTTGCTAAACTAGTGCTCCCATAGTCAGTGGTGGATCTTAACAGAAAATGTGCATTATCTCGAAAACAGTTCATTTGCGGCCCGATGCTCACTGGGACTTTTTTTCTTATTTTAGTTTGCAATTTTCACCTTTACATTATTGACCATCATTTTTGAAGCACCCTGTATATGCCAGTGTGCATCAATGTGATTATAATTACACGCAAGTATTGTGCGCTCAAGAAACAAGATCGAATTGTCATGGGGGTGGCGAAGCCATCGCTTCAGGGAGCATCTGGCAGTCCCAATAAACCTTTTGAGTTTATTCAAACTGTCAATCTCAACTACCAGTGACGCAACCAGTGATCAACTGTTGGTTGGCTAAAAGAAACCTTCCTACAATTTATTCTGAATCTCTTCCCCTGTAATTTGAATTGAAGCCCACGAGTTCTGGAATTCTCTGTAACAGTGAAAATCTCGTCTTCGCTCATTTTACTGACACCTCTCTGAGACTTATAAACCTTAATCAGGTTACCTCTGAGATGCCTGGTTGCCAAGTTCCATAGCCCACATATTTAGAGTCTTTCCTCGTATAGTTCTATATGTGAACCCCTGGCGCTGGTCGCCGTGATGGGATATTGTGCTGTAATTCTACTTCACAATAAAGATTTATTTATTTATTTATTTATTTTATTTAGTTTCCATTTGCCGATCTCACAATGCGAGTTTCACGTTCGTGGACCCTTTCAAGACGCTCAATGTCTTTTGTCAGATGAGGTCTCCATACTTGAACACAAATGTGGTCTTACAATTGCCTTATACAGTGGGTCTATGGCCTCCATATCTCTTCAGGATAATGTTCAGTAAATAATCGATAGAACACCGTGGGCTTTCCTGGCTGCCTGTTTACACTGCTCAAAAACTTCCGTATTATTGTAACTTCCAGATCCCTTCCTTCCTATACTGTTTTAATTCAATCCCACCAAGTGGGTAATTTATTTTGGGGTTGCTGTTCCTCAAGTGCATTTTGAATTTTGCTGCATTAAAACACAGCTTTCACTTTTCTGACCATTCTTGCAGCCTGTTCAAGTCATCCTTAAGGAGCGCTGCTTGCTAATGATCGTTAACTATTCTGCCATCTTTACGTCTTCTACAAATTTTTACATCAAGGCTTCCATCCCATCGTCGATGTTGTTTATGAAAATCAGAAAAACAGTGGTCCAAGAACCAATCCCCGGGGAACCCCATCTGACTTTTCACCAGTCTGAAGAATATTCATTAATCACAACCCTCTTCCTCCCTGCAGCCATCCAGCAATCCATCTTAGAATTTTTCCAGTAATCCAACTTGTTCCAGCTTATACAATATCCTCTCATGAGGGCCTGAGTCAAATGCCTTGCTAAAATCCAAATACATTTGTCCAAATTGTTACTTACGTCCAGCTTATGATTAAATGTATTAAAATAGCTTATTAAGTTAGTTAAACATTGTTTTCCTTTAACAAAATCATGTTATGTGTTACTCGAAATGCCATATCTATCTAAATGTTCCAGGATTGCACTCTTAATCATTGTTTCTTAGAAACAGTGATTAAGAGTGCAATCCTGGAACATTGATTGTTTCTAAGAAACAATGGTTGTTTCTAAAAAACATTGTTTCCGTACTACTGAACTCAGACCCGGTCCTGTAGTTACCAACTTCACTCTAAGAATCTCCTTTATACATGGGCGATACGTTGGCTCTTCTCCAATGCAAAGGAATCAATCTCGAGTCCAAAGATACCCTCATAATTAACTTCAATGGTATAAATACACTCCCTGGGGGCTTCCACTCAAATTGCTGGACCGTTAACTCCACGAGCTTTACTTGCGTTTATGCTCGAAAGATTTTCTACTAAACAGTTACTTGTAATTTCGAAATCACTAATTCCATATGACTTGGCCTCACTTGCACAGCCTCTTCTCAGCATGAAGGGTTTTCTAACCGTAAAGACAGATGTAAAGTACATGTTCAATTCATCTACAACGTCAGCTGGGTTGTCTGTGACTTTCCCACACCCAGTGCATAAGGGTTCAATCTGATTCGCGTTTTTCTTCCTTGTATTCACATGAAAAATATATACATGTATATACATGAAAAATTTTGTCCCCATTCTTTGCTCTCTTGGTCAGTGCTTTCTCATACTCAGCTTTTATCTGTAGTACTATTACAAACCAACTTGTAGCTGTTGTAGGCTTCAGTACTTGCAACATCTTTCTTCATCATTCAACTGACGACTGCGTGATCACTATCTGCTAATAGTTCTTGTATTTTAAGCCCTGTGATGTTATCTAATACGTGAGTAATGATGTTAAAAAACATTCTGACCTCTAGTATTATCACTGACATTTTGGTACAAATAATAATCATCTAGTTTATTTGGAAAATTTTCCCTAAAGTGAGTTTCCTTCCCACTTATTCCGATCAGTCTGGGGCAGATGGAAGTCACCCATAATAAGACATTCGAGCTTGCTTTCCCATTCCATTTGCATGTCAAGACTCTCGTCCTAATCTTCTGGTCTATAGACCACTCCCACTCTCATTATATTTTCGCTTCCAACTAACTAACACTACACATATTTTATGTTGGCAGACGTAACTTCGGACTCAGCAAAAGCTCTTTTCGCACTCAGGCTTCATTTGATAAGAAGCATGACATCACCACTCCTCCTATTCTCCAGCTCAAAGTTTAGGCAAATTCCCAAGATAAGAAAAAAAAAAAAAAAAGACCAGTGGAATAAGAAGTGCAAAATGGCAACAAAAAACAGGAGTATTCTCAGTCAGGAGCACAGATTTTGAGAACAAATGGAGAAATGACATCAGGACCTGGGGCTTCCTTGGTATTAAGATTGTTCATACTACTGGCATCCTTTTGATAAAACAGCACAGAAGACATTCAGCGGATGTACTAGGAATGATAGCAGGTAATTTATAAAGATTATCAATGCAAGAGTTAGAAGAAAATTAAATGATAGTATTTGGCTTTATCTTTAGTTGAGGAGTCAGTAGAGCCATCAGCTTTTAACGGAGGTGGAAGTACGGATGGGCAAAAGTTTCAGCCAATAGTTTTGACAAGAGAGCAGAGAGGACTAGAAAGTTTTCTACACTAGTGTTCAAAATCTAATTTTGATTTATTAATGACTATTTTATAGTTGTTGAGAGTTTAGCGTTGACAGAAAATAAACCTGGAGATCTGGATGCAAGCCAATTACCATATGTAACATTGTTGTCTTGAACAGCCTTAGCTCAATTATTTGAACAACCAAGTTTAGACAAAGGACGAGATTTTGTAGAGACAAAGGAGTGTGCAGTAAATGATTTCATACTTACAAGAATAATTTCATCGACACTAAGCAAACATCGAAAAACATTTCGATTAAAAGGTAGCGCATGTGTGCTACCTTTTAATCGAAAGGAACTGTACAGAAAACAACTGAGATAAGCAGTAATTGTGGCAATGATAATTTGGGATTCTCTCAGAAAACGTAAGTAGAAGGAGGATTGGTGGATTGTAGGTGGAAATGGAGATCATTCAGATTGAAACTGAGACCACATACATTTGGGAAATTAATAGGAAGTTTTTTGAGAGGTCTGGATCTTTACGCGGTTTAAATTTGTTCAGTTCGTTTGACCGTTCATGATCCATTAAGAAGTTAGGGTGAAGGTAAAGGGGAAGACATGTTCTATGAAGTAATTATATTTTTGGATATAGCGTACACACAACAGGAATATACTCAGCTCCTTGACATAAGGTGTCTCGAAAATGCCCCTGCATGCACAGTACTCGGACTGGCTCCAGTTATTATCTGGGAAGTAGAGGCAGCGAGATTATATGCCACTTGATCCGGATGCCTCCCAGAGAGTTACCAATAGTTTCGGCCCGTTAAGCTATCTAGCGTCGACTTGCGAACACCAGTTTACATCTGTATCTTCGAAATGTAAGGAAGATTAGTCTTCGCCCCAATGCCCATAATAACTTCAAAGGATGAAGAGGTGAGGGATTTGCTGAAACATTGCTCCAGAGAATAAACATAGGTTTCGTCACTTCTAGTCTCCAATAATCAAAGTGGTGTATTGCACCAGTTGAGAGAGCGATCTGCCATCTAGTATTGCCTGATAACACAGAGTGGCGTAATTCCTCTGTGAAGAGTGACTCCATTTTTCAACTCCTGCTTACAGTGGTTTACACCTGGATGGTCACCTCCAGTATACTAGGTGCAGCATTTCAAGACACTGAAAGACAGAGTCGTGACAGAGCGACCGGATTTCACTGAATTTCGTCCACTTGACTGAAAAGTGTCACCTGAACATCAGTTGCATCAATGTTTTAGACTCCCAGGAGGAAAGCTCTAGCTTGTCGTACCAGAGAGAATGTCTCTTGCAAACTTTGGGGAGCAATATACAGAATACTGGAATATGCATGCTATTGATATAAGTAAGTAATAATTATTTGTCTTAATATATTTTTCTCAATATTTCAGGCTGCTCAGGATTTTCACGTAACTTCATCGTACAGTCAGAATGTCAAGTCGATAGCCTGATTGAGAATATCGTACCATTAGATTGCACGATTTTCTCTCCTGGTTTTTACTGATCATTGCCCATAATTGTTGTCAATGCATTGTCGTTACTTGTTGCATATGCCACATCTCTTTGATCTCCTGTCTTGGATTCGTGTACTTCCTGATTTTTAGCTCATGCGTTTTCTGGAGGTTGCAGTGTTGGATACCGCTATATCATTTAGATAGGTAGCCTTTTCCTTCTTGTCGACAAGGGTTATGTCCAGTCTGTTGTGGGGGACTGTCTTGTCTGTTATTATGGAGAGGTCGCAGTACAGCTTGTGGGTTGGAGTTTCTAGTACTGCCTTGGGTTTTCATAATTGTAATACGGCACACTTTCTTTGATCAGCTGGCATTTCCTTGCTAGCTTTTGATGTATTATTCTGGCTACCTGGTCGCGCCTGCGAGTGTACTCAGTCTGGGTGATCACATTGCATCCTGTGGTGGTGTGTTGGTTCGTTTCTGAAGCCAGGTGGCATCGTCGACGTGTCATCTGACACTCCGGGCTCCTTGACGATGTATTTTCTGTATTATTTGGTGTTGGATGGCGACCATGAATCCTTCAATCTCGGGGAAGAGTGTCCCACTCGTGAGCCATGCATAGGAAGAAATTTTATCTATGTGGTCTTGATGGGGGTCATTGTAGTGTCTGCCCTGGGGTGTCTTCTTTGCTCGCCTTTCTAGCTTCGTGTGGGCAGGAGGGGAATTAGGTTGAGTGGGGTATGCCGTTTGTCTATCATGTTTATGGCCTGGTAGGATGCTGCTGAGTTTATTATTATTTTAGAGTAAATATTTTAATTTCATAAATAAAAAATATCAAATAATTACGATGTCCCTGAAGGTACGCAGTGTAGGCCTGCATTTTTAAATATCATTAAATTATACCTTTGATGCAAGTGAAACAAAGTTAATATTTAAATATATGCCAATATTATATTAGACACTATAGGAAGGAACATGGTAGACCTGTTGATTGCACAAAAGTGGATCCTCGATAACTTCCTAATAATAAACAGATTTAAGACAAAATTAAAGTTGATTAATTTGGTCTTAAATCTGTTTAAGACCTTCAAGTAACTCATAACTATTCAAAATCCTCATAACTTTTAAATTCAACAAATACATAAAAGTTTTGTTGCAATATAATAGATTTTCTCTTTTCCATGACTATCTGGGTCGTCTTTGGGTAGACAATATTTTAAGCTGTTCAAAATATATTCAACGTTTCTTCAGTAAGTTGAACCTTAATTATTATTTATTCTATCATGTCAGCGAGAAATTGACAGTAGTGGCATTCGCTTTGATCGATTCCTTTATTAATTAAATATTTGGAATAACGCGAGTAAATTTGATTTGCATATATTAGAATATTTAAACTAGTTTAATTAAAGTTATTCTTGACAGAGGTACCGATCATAACCTGGAAAGAAAAATAGCATAATATTGAAGTTAAAAATTATGTTTCTTTCGCATAAAAAAATACCAAAAAAAAAAATATATATATTATTATTATTATTATTATTAGTCATATGGTGCAAGGAAGCCTGAGGCTTATACTGCACCAGCAAAAAAAAAAAAAAAAAAAAATTTCCCTATTACCCTGACAGAGAGAGAGAGTAGAAAGGAATCACCAAGAAAGAGAAGAATGATGATATCCAGCTCAGGACCCTGGGTGTGCCAAGCCCATACTCACCAGATGTGAGCCCCTGGGGGTTATATATAATAGGAGAAGGTTACGTACTGTTTTATCATGGAATCTGGATTTCTTTAATAACTACTCTTTACGGGAATATTAAGATAGTTTATTTAGCATTATCTAAATCACTGTACATTAAGGTAACATTTCGGAAGCCTTGCTGGGGTCCATGCTCAGGCCTTACGTGGGCTGTCGTGTTGCCAGCCTTCTGCTTGCAGAATGTCTCAATTGCGACTGCACGTTCTGTGCGGAATTTAAACTTTCGGCACGCAGGAGGATGGCAACAGCCTATGTATGGTCTGAGGATGGGTTCCAGAAAGGTTCCCGAAACGTTACCTTAATATTTAGTGATTTAGATAATAGCTGAATAAACTATCTTAATATTCAGGTGGTATAAAAGTGGTCGTTAAAGATATTTAGTTTCTATAAAACAATTATTTATAAATCATATCGTAAATTGCGTTTCAAATGCAATGTGAAATGCAATTTACGGTATTTCTGACAGAAAAGCTGTCAGAATTCTATAGAGTAAATTCCAGTTATGAATTGCGCAACCTTCTTCCACGGCTGAAGCATCCAATTATACTAAGTAAATACGGGTTCAAACATCCCCACATGATTAGCAATGAAATGTTATCACACCTAAATTACAGGTCTGTCGACCTCAGAAGAAAAGAAAAATGGCGACTGGAGTAATCATTTCATTGGATTAATAGTAATAGCGTACCTTTTCTCTTCTAGCGTGGTGAAATACTTAATACATTTTTCCCTTGTTGTATTCTTCCTCTCCTTTTCGTTTATTCGGCGAGGAACTCTCTGACTATTCCGCAGATGTTCAGGATCGCAGCTCTCTAGAGTTCCATGAAGTGTTCGCTGGAAGACCTGTTGTTGCTAGGTTCTTATGAAGGCTTTTTTGGCACTATGCCGTTGGTTGACACGGTGATCGGGATGATCATTACTTGTTCCATATGTCACATTCTTTGACTTCCTAAAGTAGTTTATCTTAAGTCTGTGTACTTCTTGATCTTTTCCTCTTAAGTTTTCTCGAGGTTGTTGGTGACCCCTATGTTGTCAGGTAGGTAGCCACTTCCTTCTTGTCGATGAGAGTTATCTAGTTTGTTGTGCGGAATCGTTTTGTCCGTAATTATGGCACGGTACCGGTATAGTTTTTGAGCAGGGATCTAATGCATCCTTGGGTTCGTATTTACTATTCCTAGAATAGCTCATTGTGCTGTGGTGGGAATGTATTTTAAATATGAAGTCCTTTAAAAACAACTTTTACGGAAGATTTATTAGACTTATTTAGCAGTTTTCGCCAAAATTTATCTCAACGACTTAAAAGCTTGATTCACAGTGAAAGACATAGAGAAGTTAATAACATGTTCACTGAATACTGTCAGAATAAAATCAAACACTACTGTATTTCTGCATCGGTGAAACAAAAAAACTTGATTTATTATTCAAAATATAGCCGATTAAATTAACATGATTTTAATTCAGTGTGAATTCTACAACAAACAAAAGAAGAACAGAACTACATGAAGGATATGAATACTTATTTCTCCACAGATTTAACCTAACACTTTGTACCTGACTGCCAACCGTGGTTAAAGCATCGATTGCGGAGAAAGCGAGCAAGTTAAAGCGATCTGTCTTACCACATTAATCACTTAATCTGTGTGAGCCACCCGGTTATACTGCTAATTACTGTAGGTGTGTCAGACTTAGCAACCACATGTCGATAGGCTACTTTTGGGCTCTTCGCGGGTAGCCCACAGTGTTAAGATCGCTGTTTGGGCTGGCCTGGATTCGAATTCCATCGGACGGAAGGAATTTTTATGAGCATGGACAAACTGGGCTCGGTCGAGAGTTGTATAGTCTACCACTCCTTGGAAATTCCACTCGGAGATTCACTGAAGGAAAACAAGAAACCCGACCACAGCATTCATGTAAGTTGCAATACGCAGAAAGTTAATAGCCTTAGTTGCTGTGGCCTAAATACAAACTGGATTCGTAGAATGTTTTAACAAACATTCCCCCAATTCAATTTTTAGACTAGAAAAGGGATGCCAACACAGGTGAGACAACCTTGTGTAAGGTCGACGGATGATTACAGTATTTGTTGTTGAAATAATGGCTCATAGCTGTGAACACACTAGTACATCAAACAGTAGGTACCTATCGGTTTTGAATGAAAGTAAAAATTGAAGAACACGAAAATGTTGATGATGTGTATAATGTAAGAAACAAACTGCCGTGCTGATGGTTGTCGGATGAAAAGCCAGCGGAATCAAGCAGTAAAGTCGGGTGTAAGAAAGGGGTCAGTAATGGCAGTGTGCTACTGCAACAGGATCTAGATAATTTGGGCAGATGGGCTAAGAAGTGGCAACTGAAGTTTAACCTTGACAAATGCAAAGTACTGCATATGGGTAGAAGTAACCCCAGAGAAACGTACCAACTGTGTGGTACTACACTTAAGGTGGTAGAAAATGAAAAAGACCTGGGAGTAATTGTGCAGTCAGATATGAAGTATTCTGAGCAATGCAGACAGGCTGCCAGGGCAAGTCATGTGGTTTTGTCAATGATATATAGGATTTTGCTAGCAGGGAAAAGGAAATGATTGTCCCTCTGTATAAGGCAAAGGTCAGGCCACGCCCTGAGTACTGCGTACCGGTCTGGAGGCCTCATTTTAGGAAGGATGTAGATTTGCTTGAGCGTGTACAGAGGACAACAAGATTGGTGAGGGGAATGAAGGGTTCCTCTTACCAAGAGAGGCTTAAGTTCTGCAAATTGTAGTGGCTGGAGACTAGACACCTGCGCGGTGATCTGATTGAGGTGTATAAGGCCTTGAATGGGTTGAGCACACTGAATTCTGATGGGATCCTTCCACTTGTTCGTAATCTAAACCTAAGGGGGCATAAATTCAAATTTAGAAAAGACAGATGTAGAATAGATGTGCGGAAATTTGCCTTTAGCCAGCGGGTGGTTAATTGCTGGAACAAACTTACATCTGTGGTTGTGGAAGTTGAAAGGTTAAATAAATTTAAAGAGGAACTGGACATGGCATTTGGACGGAATGGTGTTTTTTTTTTTTTTTTTTTTTTTTTTTGGCTGATGCTGCATATGCTCATACACTTGCTTTCTTGCATCACATGCCACTACTACTACTACTACGAAATTTTCTCGCTGAGAATAAAGTTGGCAGGTGCTGAGACGAGAGATTTGTTGAAGTTCGATGTTTGGAGTGAAATTCAGCAATCATTACGCTGAAAATAGTGATATTTTCAATGCTGATAATTGCTCTTGTTAAAACTGGCTCTAACTAACTGAAGAGTTCATTTGCATAAGAGGAGTTTATAAGCACAACTGTTTCCTTTCAATAGTAAATAAAATCCCTAGTACAAAATATTACCGCTGATCTCAAATTTAATCGGCAGCAAATGTTGAAAGTCGGTTTGGTTAGATTCTGTGATAAGCAAATCATTCAAGGCTGACTGGCTCTCGACAAATTGTTTTCATGGATAAAAGAATTCTAAATGTGCTGATTAAGGGCTACGGTGCTCCTAAATCAAATTAGTTCTTCATTACTGTCTCCCACTGTAGTGTTCTTCAACTTCTTTCTTCTCGTTCTTCTGGGGAGAATTATTCTACAGTTTTGCACCAGTATCAGATATTTAATATTCACCGTGTTCGCTGGGATAAATATAAGGCGTGTCCGAAAAGTTTTAGGACTACGTTTATAAAAAATCGAAATCACACTTAAAAAATGTATTGTCATGTAATTTTTAAAGCAACTCGATACACCTCTTTGCACCGTTGAACAGTTTCTGTTCTATGGAACTGATCTTGTGGAACTCTGTTAAACTTCCTCGCCACGCTGGTTTATATCTCTGAGATTCTGTCAAAATGGTGCCGCTTTGGAGAACAGAATATAATCAGGAGATCCAAATCCAACGAATGCAGTAGATGGCGCAGCACTGTATCGCCATTCCTTGCAAGAAACTGTTTGACAACGGTCGCGTTGTGTGAAGGAGAGCTGTTCTTGCTTCATTTTCATGCAAGAACCGCTCACCTGATTCTGCCGCATCTGGCCTAACACGCCGAATTCTTTTCAACAGTCTGCCCATTACTATCTTTTTGTTTCGGGATCATATGCAAAGCACCGAGATTCATCACCAGTTATGATATATTTTTAAAAAAAGGCTGGATCACTGTCTGCCATCTGAATCAAATCTCGACACGCGGCAATTCTTTCCTCCGTCAATGTTTGCTGTGCAAAGTGCGAACACACTTTCCTTGTTTTTTTTTTTTTTTTTCTCAAATTTTCGACAACAATCGAACGCACAGTATCCTTGCTGATGCGAAGCTGGTCTGCAATCATTCGGAGGAACTGGCAACGGTTTTCCAATAACAGCTGTCGAACTTTTCGATATTCGAGCCTGTTTGAGAATGGGATGGGCGACTACTCCGCGCTTTGTTCATGAACATCTACTTGCCTTTCATGGAACCACCCATACCAGCGAAAAATTTGGATCATCATGTCCATAAGCTGCACTCACCATTGAAACTGTTTAAGTTTCACTTTTTTCGGGCTTTAAAAATCATTTTATTGACACTCTTTGCTCGGTCCTTGAATCCATGACGACATGATTTTACTGCGCCAGCTTTCCAGTAGAACTACTTTGGGCACCCTAATGAAACTTGGCAAAGAGGCAATCCAGACTTTATAGTGAATAGTTTCAGCAGTGGCCAATGTGGGATTAGTAGTATCGTTTAAAACAATCAGTCCTAAAACTTTTCAGACAAACCTTATAGTATGGATGTTGAATATCGACAGTAACCTATAACGAGTACTGTGTAGATTTGTTCTTGGACATCTGCACATGGTAGCAGAAGTTCCAGAATAAACCTATAGAGATAGGAGATATACCTTTTCATTTCTCCAAATATTTTATATTCCATTGAGGTAAAACAACATGACATGATCAGAAACGAAAGTTGCCACGTGTTGATCCTCAAAATAGAAACGAAATGAATGCGCATACTCCTAGTAATAAGCAGATGCATCCTGATGCCAAACTCATTTGCAGGCATGCATTTTTGCGAAAATAATAGTCACACTGTTCTGTACACCGAGTGGCACTTTATTGAATTCGCTTATCCTCTGATGTGGCGGTATAAAGCAGATGGGCAGTACGAAGGGACGCTGTAAACATGAAATTCGGTAGGAGAATGGACAAGACGAAATATCTGACTGAAGTTGAATGGAATATTCTTGGCGCTAGAGGCGGTGATATGGGTGTCTCGGAAACCGCAACCTTACTGTGTTTTCCATGTACGACTGTGTGGCTCAGGTGTATCGAGATTAGTCCAGTAACGAAATAGTATCCAACTAATGGTGATTCTGCGGTTGGAAACGCCTTGCTGGTACGAGAGGACAATGGAAGCTGATAAGATGTATAGAGAGACATAAAAAGCGACAATCGGTTAAATAACAACTCAGTACGGCCACAGTAAGCAAAGAGGCATTTCAGAACGCACAACCCGTGATATCACAGCTCTACCGAAGAATGAAACGTATTCTACTCTGGTCAGCAAAAACGAGAGGGTGACTCTATATTAGGTTCAGAAATACCAACATTGGACAGAAGAGAATTGGTAAAATGTTGTCTGGTCTGACGAATCCTGGTTCCTGTTGGCTCACGCTGATGGGAGCACCAGAACGTGGCGAAAACAGCAGGAGCCCATGTACCCATTCTGCTAGGTGCAGTTTTCGCGTCCTCCCCGGCCCGATATTGGAAATTGTTTACAACCAGGCACACCGGTTCATTGCTGCCGTGTGTTCATATGCATATAGGTTTTTCTGAAAAGAGAATGCACCACCATGTCACGAATTGTGCATAACTGGTTCCCTGAACGTGAAAGTGAATTCAGCGTCACCAGCTAGCAGATTTCAATCCAATTTGTCATTGGGAGGTGTAGAGCTCCATATTTATCCAATTTGTAACATCCGATAGAAGCAATTGAATCAACATAGATCAGCATCCCTGTGAATTTGTTTACTTAATGACATGAAGAATCCATACGCTTCTCAGTACTGAAGGGGAACTACAAGCTATTAGGCAGTTGTATCTAATAAAGTGCCCACTCAATGAGTATATAGTTTCACAGCATTCAATGCTACATCGGATAACTATTTATTCCACTTTATCATTGTCTTGGCGGCCCTCTCTAAAGTGGCCAGATTTTACAAAAGAGAGGGGTTGCTTGTTCGTCTTTTTTAAATCAATTTTTAGGCATGATTCACTTTTTTTTTTTTTTTTGTACTGTAGTACGTAATGGCGGACTCCATTCATTGTATTCTTAGTTAGATTTACTAGGCACGCCAGATGACACGTGTATTTTGCCTATCTCTTTGCCATTGCCTACCTGTCAATGTATAAATATATATATATATATATAAGCCAAATATATATTACTGAAAAAAATCCATAAAGTCATCCTCAGAGAAATAAGGACTAGTTACACATGTTTCTTGACTTAAGTCAGCAATTATTCTGCAGATTCCTTTGGTAAATTTAAATCTCTTACCATATCATTGAGTTCATGCTGTAAAACAGTTGAGGGATTGACTCAATATCTCCAGGCGTGTAGAATAAATGTCATTTTCAGAAGCTTCACTTTCAGCACTCTCTGCTGCTACATTGTCCAATATAAGTGGAGAGCATGAAATCGGTAGGTTATCTCCATGTGGGACTGGTCTAATGGCAGATGGAATATTATGATACACAATGCCCATCTTACTCTTTGCATTGTATCCCTTTAATTTAATTAAACAAAAATGTAACAGTCACCGAAGTGATTTGTAGGCTCCTGCCAATCATGGGAATTGCAAATGGCATAGCTCTATTTTTATAATTTTTCCACAATCCCAATGCTTCAACACAGGCGAACTTTATTTGGAGCCCATTGTTTATCTTGATCACTGACTTTATTCAAAAATAAGTACAATACACATGTTTTTACAATTTTTTTAATATCTTGTCTTTGCTTGAGGACTACATTACTTCCACAAATATAACAAAATAAGTTTGGATTGTTCAAACACTTGCTTGAAGACATTTCACTTACTTTTGAGCGCAAGTTTGACATAATAACCTCAAATATAAACTAAGTTCGCATTGATAAATGATAAACACTGCTGCGTGGAGCTCTCAAGGTAAGGAAACAAATGACTGAAGGTAGTGTTTCCAACATGTGAAGATTTAGTTTACAAATTCCCACCATTTACTCCTAACTTAATACATTCAATAATACAACCCACGATATCAAATTAAGTGATTTGTTAAAAAAAACGGTAGGTGATATAAAAAGAAACGAATAATATTGCTGAAATCAGCGAAAAAATTTGTTAAAAACAGCTATTAGTTTACAAACATCGAAAACCATGCAGAGTGGTGTGATTTATTCACCAACAACTTACAACACTACACCAGCTTAACTCTGTTTTTTTATGCAGTCTAAGTGGCAATAATGGTTACTACAAGATTACCATAATTTTGTCATTTATGGGAGTATTAATGATAATGCCTAGAGGAACAAGGTCAAGAATCTTCCTCGATATTTCGTGGAAGATCGTTTCAACAGCATCAGAAGGGATAAAAGTATTTTTCTTTGTTGTTATGCTGTAACTTGAGTCCATATTTTCTTTCCAGAGTACTGGAAATGCTTTTAGACTTTACACAGCGAATTTTTCATTGAAACGTAGTTCCTTTTATGGAAACATAATGTTTCTAATAATCAAAACTGAAGAGTTTCCACCAGCAAGCATTGAATCCCAACTGGTATTAGCTATTTCATTTTTGTAAACTGTCATCATTCATTATGTCCCTAACGTTAATTTATGTAACTTTTTATTCACAATATCGCTTTTTATTCACCAAAGTTTTATGCACAAAGTGTAAATGCAATTTCAGCTGAATTCTTCTCATTTTGTGAGCTGACTGAAAGCCACGGAATTACTTCGATGATTGATGTCCTAATATGGATAACTTATGAAGTTTAAATTGAAGATAATAAATGACATACCTCATGGTCTTCAAATTATCAATGAAGTAAGAGCTGCTACGAAACAAGTCTTAGATAACAGTTGGGAAAATATTTTGACACATATGAATAGCTTTACATAATAAAGGCAACTATTTTTAAAATTCCACCGCTATTTTGGCAAACTAACATAAATTGAAGTCTCTCTCTTGACGGTTTCGGTTTCGAAGTAATTGCTCGTGACTCTACAGCTTCAAGAGAGGTAGTATTAAAAATAAAACTATAGCTCTTGGTCCTATATTAAAAAAAAAGAAAAGTGTCTTTTTCTTAGGTACTCAGTTTTCTTTTATTTTTATACTTTTTTTTTTCTTATGAACTCAGTTGCGCATCATTACTCTGAATGTATACTGCCTAATGTTTTCTAGATATATCGTACAAATGTTAGCGCCTGGATACTCAAATAATGATGCCAGTGCATTAATCATAGCTAGGAATTGTTTAAAAAATGAAGACGAAATTCCCTTAAAAAAGCTACATTGTGTTTGATTGGAGGATATTCATTTTAAGGATTTTGCAAGGCTATATCCTTAGATTTACTTTTTTGGTTGAGCTGCATATAGAAATATTAGGTCTTTAAATAAGACATTTGCTAAAATTTTGGCCAGCTTGTGTAATTTTGGGGAAGTCGGTGCGTTATTCGCACAAAAACAAACGTCTGTATAACTCCACTATCCTGATAAAGTCCTGTAATGGTGTAGAAAACGGGGGTCTGTGGTAAATGGTCTAACAGCAAGGCGGGATTTAATTACAGATTTGATTTTTCACTCGCAAATAATCGTGAACATGAAAATAATGCCTTTGTGCAGAACATATCATTTCATTCCTTTATACACAACATAATCAGCTAACGACATATTTCACTTTTGTTTAATTTCTAGAAAAAATGTTTTTGCTATATTTTTAAAGTAAATCCTTGATCGCAAGTGGTCGCATTACTGGAATATAATTTTAAATTTCATCTCTACCTTTTGTAATATTGTTCCAGATCAGTTCAGATTTAAATAGTCTCTCTCCATGGTTCCGTGGTTCATAAATTGCAAAATGGGACAACCGATTTAAAAGATCCAGTGTTTTGGACAGGATAAATACTTTATCTTGCATTAAAGGATATATCAGTATACTACTATTTATAATTTCAAGAATAAAGGGTACGCCTTGCAAAGATATGAGGTATCTGAAGAAAGGAAGATTTCCATCTAAAGCTAACTTCAGCTGTCAATGCAAACTACTCGTTCTAGCAACTCTACATCCTAAAGTGAGGCCTCCAGACATATACGCAGTACTCAAGACGTGGCCTCACCGTTGCCATATACAAAGGGATAATCACATCCTTTTCCCTATTAACAAAATTCCTGTATATATACCCCATGACCTGCTCTGGCAATCTGTCTGCATTGCACAGAAAAGTTCATATCTGACTGCACGATTACTCCTAGATCATTTTAATTTTCCATCACCCTGAGTGTAGTACCACACAGTTGGTACGTTTCTCTTGGGTTACTTCTAACTATATGCAGTACTTTGCATTTGTCAATGTTAAACTTCAGTTGCCTTAGCTAATTGTGTCATAAAAAACCTTTGCCCGTTCAAAGTCTCGAATTCAGCACCAAACAAATATTATAGAATATTAGTTACTTCGTTCTTGGGAACTGATCTCTGTCCATTTTTAAGCATGAATCTGTAAAACAGATTGGAGGGAGAATTTTTTTTCACTAATGCTCTACTGTATTTTGTAATATTCAATTTGATGCTAACTCATCGTCCTTCCTCTTTTCGTTAAGATTTTTAAGTTCACAGGAGATTTCATTTCTACATAATAAATGACAACGTGACTAAAAAGGAAACGTAATTTCTAAATGTGTAACAATCGTGACTCGACAAAAAAAAAAACCAGCACAAAATGTTTTTCGTGAATATATTATTGTAAACAGTGTCGCTGAAGGCAACTATTTGATATAATGGGTATCCTGGCATGCAAATTCCGAGAATCCAATAGAAATCTATATTCCACCTTAGAGCCACAATTATTCATGCCTATCAAAACACAAATTGTGACCACATCACTTTATTTCCGTTTTTTGGCTTGTTTAGTTGAATAGCCGCGTCTCCAGTCTCAGGATGGCAAATTATCGTTGTTTAGATGTTGTCTAACATATCTGATAACCTCTGACAATGAACTTTGATGTGTTCCTCGCTTTTAATTGCAAGAAATGAGATGGCGAGATGTTGGACAACTTGAAGCCGGGCAGTCGCAAGTGGAGGTGGCACGTTGCCTTGTATCACGCTGTGTCGTCTGGGTACTATGGAAGCAGTTTCAGAGTCTGCGCGGGTAGCACAGTGGTATCTTCACCGTCCTCCCCACACCAGGTGGAATAGGCCCAAGTTCAAATCCCGTAGGTGACGCGAAGAACTTTAGTGGGCTTTTTTCACTCCGTGGCTGAGTTAATCAGTCTCAGACGTAGATAGCAAGGTTTTTTCTCCAGAACCTGGGGTTTTTCGTCACAACGCAAAACACAAAAACACAGAAATCGACCATAGAACACACGCAATTAACAGACATAAGACACACACCGCACGGCAGATGAATTTAATTATTCGAGTGACCTAAAAATAATAGTTTGGTTTTTGGAAGCAGTTTCAGAAGACATGAACCATTACAAGAAGACCTGGTCATGGTCACCTGAGGGCTACATCAACCAGAACAGATGCTTATAGCTCTAGCAGCAAGACGAAAACCTACGATATCCTGCCATCAACTGTCTCTTGAGGTTTCTGCGGCCACAAGCGAAAACATTTCCAACCGGACTGTGTTGAGAAGGCTCGATTCAAGTGGACTCTACGCAAGGAAGCCACTGATTTGTATCTCATTAACTCCAAACCACCTGAGAGCTCGTCGAAACTGTTGCATTGAACATACGATTTGTGTCCTAACAAATTGGGTACAGTTGTGTTCACTGATGAGAACCGTTTTAGCCTACTAACAGATTCTGGACGTTATTTCATCTGGAGACAACGAGGAATGTGGTACGATTCCTCTAACATCAGAGAGAGGGATACTTAAGGTGGAGGCAGTGTTCTCGTGTGGCCGGAATAATGATCAACGGCCATAACTCTCTACATGTTTTTAATAGGGTTACCATAACTGCGCAGAACTACCGAGAACAGATCCTCGAACTATACCTGCGACATTGTCCCCAGATTTTCTTTTCATGCACTACAACGCCACTGCACATAGAGAGTTCGAGTGGTGGAGGAATATCTTGAAACTGAAGATATCCAATAACTGAATATCCAATAAGTGTGACGCCCTTGGATTGCATGCCGACAGCCAATTCCTCTGTAACTTGGTGACCTAATGTCTGCGCTGGTGGAAGGATGAGATTTGTTGCCACAGAATTTTATAGACACCGTTATATCCAGCATAGTTCACCGCTATCAGGCCTGATTAACCGTTGGAGGGATCATACGCCGTACTGATATCGTGTGACCATATTTTCAAGCATCTTATATCGACTTCTGTAATGTGACCTTTTTGGTAATTCTTATACGACTCCTATAAATGTCCCTTATACCTGTCCGATGTTTGTTCCTGTCTCCTCATTTCATCTTTATTCCATGGTACACCACCATACCAAATTTTGCCCTGCTTCATCACAGGCTGCACGAGTTACACCACATTTTTCTATGTGTGCTGTTAATTTTGTTGAGCAGTGTATCCTAGCCAATTATAATCTTAACAAGTATTAACTGATTACTATTGCTACCTGAGATTACCTTAAAAATTTTATCTTGCCAGCGGAAACAATAAACGACTCAGTGCGGAGACCTATGGAATTTCTGTTTTCATGGTTTGCAAGCTAGAATTGACTCGGGATGGAAGGAGAAAAAAGGACTTTATAGGAATTTCTCCAGAAAGAAATCTTAATTTATTATTTCTGAGGGATTAATAATATTTTTTGGAGCTGAGGCGAGGATTGTGGTTTTTTTTTTATTCCCAGAAACCTTTTTTTATTCAGCTAATGAAACCAGCCATATAATACTATGTTTATAGTTGTCAGTATCATGGATTTATCTGGCTTAGCATTTGTTTTAAACAGTCCACGTCATACTCTTTAAATTAAATTCGCAAAATGATAAACCAGATAAGTCACTGCGACATATTCGGATATCTAATACAACTTAAATTTCTACAGATAGGACTGTCGCGTTTTCGAACTTACTATTCCATAGTAAATTGGAAAACACCGATAAAATAATTTATATGATCTTAAACTTTTTTGAGGGCTTTTTAACAAATACTTTGTATAAGTTAGAATTCATCAGTTCAAAGACTATCATTTAAAACTTTATAAACTTTACAACTTACATTAAGTAACTGAAAACAGAAACAAAAACGATCTTTAATTAAATTATTCACCTCTTCCCATGTATTATATTAACTTTGCTCAGTCATAGGAAGGACAGTATTTTCAAAACAGTTGGGTTTGTGGTTGATAGTAAAAACGTTCAAAGGTACCTCTTCCGCTACGTGACCTTAAATGAACTTTTTTGCTATAGCGATATTTAAAAGAGCTAATCAGTATGTAGTTGGAGGTGTGCGGTGAGATTTGGGTCATTCTTGTATTTCAATATGTCGCTCTGTATGCTTCAATTTATTCGATTAAGTTTATATTATTTCAGAAAAAAATATTAGGCATCTTAGTCATAGATATATATTTCTCAGAATTAAAAGATTATAATTTTAAATTATGATAACGTAATAGAATAATAAGAATTTGTTATTCTTGTTGTGTAGATAATGGCTGGAAATCCAATCTATCGCGCCATTTAATGGAGGCAAATACTTTTCCATCATAGAATGCATAGAATATGAAAAGTACGTCAGCTGTAAGGAAATAAAATTAGAAAATTCAAAATATAGAAATTCAAGGCAGCTGGGTATCCGATTGTTTGAATGAACATAGCAAGAGATAATTTTTTCTCGTAGGGAGTAAATACTTTTACACTTCCATCCCGCATCTACCGACGTAGCTCTCAGAGGAGGATAATGCAAGAGCACGCGCAATTTACAGGGTCTCTAAGACACACATTATAATTTTATGGCGCTTTTGCACTAACTCGTCAATACAACCGCTTCGTGAAGTTAGAAGGTTATTTCGAGAAAGTGTAGGAATTGCCTGGGGAGGATAACATTTCTGAAACAGCTGTCTTGATGTTGAATGGTAGAATGGTTCAAAGGTGCAATCTCCCGCTTAGAGACGAGCGTCTAATTGTATAATGTTCTCTCAGCGCTATCGAAAAGTACTTACCAGTTTGAAGTGGGAAAAGAATTCCCTCCTCGACACAAGTTGATGAGGTAACGCTAGAACTGTAAGACGCATGAAGGACCACCATCTTAAATTCCAAACTCATTTGAATTGACTTACTAAGCTGTAATATACGTTTTATATTACAGCTTCCTAATACGAGCAATATTAGTCGTTTCTGCGCGTATTTATAAACGTAAATAGTAAAATAAAACTATAATCTCGAACTTTCTAAGAAATGAAATATCAGAAAGACTTCTGCAGTTCTTCAGATTCTCTCTGCTTTATAGGTGGGGGAGAAGTATATCCCATCAGACTAACATTTTCAGTAGTTGACAGCTCAAAAGGCGAGAACATCTTTCTTTTATGTTTCTTTTTCCCCTTTACTATGTGCTATTACTAATAAGTAGCGTCCATTAGTTAGTGATAATCAAAGCTAAAAGCCTCCACAGCTTGGTGGTTTTAAAATGTCTTACATTTTAAGTAACTGAACTGGATTCAGTTCAGTTACTTAAATGAGGAAGAATCTGGTTCTGTGAGAGAGTTGAGTAAATGGATGCTGACTTCGGACTACTTTGAGAGAGGGTGAATTAGAGATGCCAATTCAGAAGAGCAATGCCCATGGAAGTACCTATATAAAAGGCATGTACCAGAAATAGAAAATCTGTGAGACAGAAGGAAGAGATATTTGTAGGAAAAGGGTCATTAATTATCCTGACTACCCTCTTTTGAATAGAGTCAAAAGACTGGGGCAGGATTTGGGTACACCACATGTGGTCTGTTCTTGTTAACAGAAGAGACTGCTTCTACAGGGATGGGATACACTTAAATAGTAGGGGTGCAAGATGTTTTCTGATGCTATCGATGCAGTGTTGGGTGCGTTGTAAAACTGCTAGCTTGGGGGCGCGGGGATAACAGAATAAAAGATTAACAGTAGCCGCAGGCAGATGTGAAAGCCATTCTCGCACTGCTTCTATTAGAATCAGTAACGCCTGGAGGACAGGGTACTGAGGTTTCAGGGACCGGCGGAAGTTATCATGAAACAAATAAATACATGGGCTGTGTTAGAGTAACTAAGAGTAAGAACAAGTACATGTATACTTCTTGATACTCCTATCATTGGTGTACATACAAGACATCAAAGGCGGATATTGTTGGGATATTAGGGACGTGGTGTCACACAGCATAAGCAGTGCAGATTTGGAATGTGGGGAATGCAATGTGTACAGAAAGGATAGGATAGCAAGGGAAGAGGGATTATGCTTTTAGTTAAGAAACACATAAAATCTAAGCAAGTGCATACAATTGACATAGATGGACAGTGCAATGGTTTGGTGTGACATAAGCACTGGGAGACCAAAAATGGGGGTAGCAGTTTGTTATAGGCTTAACGACTTTGACGAGTACAATTAACTCGTCAGAGAAATAGAGAGAGAAATAAAAATAGAAATACAGAGAAATAGAGTGAGCCCCTAAATCAGAATGTCTTACAATGGAGGATTTTAACTTCCCAGATATTGACTGGAACTTGTAGATTGGTCATTCGCACACTAGCATGATTTTTGTGGATTTATTGTATGATTGTTTTCTGTAGCAATATGTTCCAAAGACAACCACAGATGGTAATACTTTTGATCTGGTTATCAGCAATGATTATTCGTGCATTAAGAAATTGCAGATGAAGGAACCACTAGGTGACAGTGACCACATTCAACTGATGTGGGCTTTACTTAAAAATATAAGTACCATCAATGGTAAAGGGAAGGGTTTTTGCTTTCGTAAAAGCGACTACAGTGGTCCCAGACAGTTTTTAAATTATATACAGTGAGGCCAACTACATCGATGAGCCAAAACATTATGACCACCTGCCTAATATGATGTTGAACCTCCACGTGCAGCCAAAATAGCTCGTACTCGGCGAGGCATTGACGCTAGAAGATTTCTAAATGTGTCTTGTAGTATCTGGTACCAACGCATAACCAGCAGATCCTTTAGCTCCTGCAAAGTCCGTAGTTGAGACGCAGATCGGAGTTGCTGTTCTAACACAAACCACAGATGCTCGATGGGATTGATGTCTGGGGAATTTGGAGGCCAAGGCAATACCTGGAAGTCTTCCTCATGTTCCGCGAACCAGTCTCGAACAATCCAGGCGGAGTGGCATGGCGCATTATCTTGACTGCACCGCCAGACTGAAAGACTGCACCGCCAGAGACCGTTTCCATGAAAGGGTGTACCTGGTCAGCAGTGGTGTTTAGTAAAGTGTAAAGTGTGTTGATCTAGCGGCACCAAAGGTTCCCCCATTTCCGCGTTGCTTTCATTATAGGTCTGCCAGTTTGCTGGGAAAGCCAGAGATTTAAAAGTGTATGGATCTTGAATTTGTGTAGTGTCGTTTACCGTTGTTCATCTGGTCATTTAGCCGCTAGATCCCTACTAAGGCCCAACGTTGCCCCACTTTCGTCCCGTGGAGGCAGACCAGGAACCCAATAGACTTAGATTTACTTACTTTCCTGAGATTTCTGCGGCAAGAAGAAAAAATAATAAAAAAAATAAATAAATAATAGTAAATACAAAAAAAAAATAATAATAAATAAATAAAAAAAAAATTTGCATGCATGCATTATCGATTGCTGGGGTATCGCTTAGAATGAACAGGCCGAAACTGGGCGAAACTATACTTTGAGCGAAATTTGATTTGGTGTGTGGGGCGTCGTTTGAGTACAGGTAGAGTAGGGAGAGGTGGAAGACTGGGGGATAAAGGTAGAAGTATGGGGGTGATAGGGAAGGTTCCCCCAGATGATCAGTGGGGAACTTGATTTGAACAGATGATCAGTGGGGGACATGCCCATGCCCCACCATGTGAAGGGAGGGTCGTCGGGAGAGTGAGGAGACAGAGTGTCTCTTCCATCCTCCGCCAGGGAAGGGAATTAAAAGGAATCAAGCCAGAGTGCTCGATTCATCGCTAACAAGGCGTGTCGGCAGCGAAGCTGCGTGGTCTTGATCGGTGTGTTCCAATCCGGTCACTGGTTCAGTCCGGGATTGTGATCTTTCATGCAGTTCAGTTCCGCGTCAGTTTCTCTAGATTAAGATGTAGATGTTGTTCTTTGTTAGAACTACGTAGTCACATTTTGTGATGGCGTTTCAGCTTCCATGGCCCGGTGGGCTTAATTTTGGTCTCTGTCCTTAGTCTTGTCATAATATAATGTTGCTTTTTTACTCCTCTGCAGTTTTCTTTCGTGTTATCCAGTTCCGACTCTAAGTCATCATTCGCGTTTTTATTGGGTTGCGGGTTCATTTATTTCTGGTCTTTGGGGGAAGTTTTTCAATTTTGTCACCAGTTGACAGCGCAGGTCGTCATATTGGTGGCAGTCAAACATTAGGTGAGCCCACGTTTCTTGTTCGCCGCAGGTGCAGTTTGGATCGTCCGCTATTCCCAGTGCAGTTAGTTTGGCATTTAGGGCACCATGTCCCGTGAGCAGGTAAGTTGCAAATAGATCCGGTGCATACAAAATTGGCAGCTTTGGCTGGAATCTGTCCACATTCTTGGTTATCTGGCCTTTTATAGAGGTGTCCCACCGCGTTTGCCACGCCTGCAACAAGTGGGCCTGAAGCCTTCTTTTTTCTGCCGCACGGTTGTTTCCTGGGTTTGCATCAAAGTCCTGGTGTGTGCCAGCATTTTCCTTATTAAGCTCGTGGAGTATGCCTCTCCTAACCACCTCGAGATCTACGGGGAAGGTTCCAGCGATGATTTGTAGGGCGTGAGTGCTCACCGTGCTGCAGGCGCGGGTGGCAGTGAGGAGCATTATTCTGTGTATAGAATCTAGAATTCGTAGGTTGACAGCAGTGATGTTTAGGTACATGGTAGATGTTAGAGTGCCCGGCACATGGATGACTGGACCGAAGGTATCCCAGCAGAACATCGCTCAAAGCATGACACCGCCGCCACCGGCTTGTTTTCGTCCCACGGTGCATCTAGACGTCATCACTTCCCCCCCCCCGTACCCGACCGTCCACATGGTGTAATAGGAAACGAGTTTCATCGGACCAAACGACCTTCTTCCGATCACTCAACGTCCAGTTTCGATGCTCGCGTGCCCATTGTAGGCGCTGTCGCCGGCGAACCGTGGTTAGCATGGGCACTCGGAACGGCCTGCGGCTACGCAGCCCCATTTTTAGCAAAGTATTGTGTGTTGTGACAAATTACTCCCGTCACCAGCATTCCAAATATCGGCGAGTTGCGCCACAGTCGCCCTTCTGTTACCACGTACCATACAGGAGAGCCTTAGCTCAACTTGAGTATTGTTGAACCGTGGTCGTCCAGCACCTCGCCAGCGGTTCGTGGGTTTTCCCTCCTCGGACCAATTTCGGTAGGTACTAACCACGGCTGACCGTGAGCATCCCACCAGCCGTGCCGTTTCGGATATATTGTGACCGAGATGTCTGGCCATTTACAATTTGAATTTTGTCAAACTCGCTTAAGTCCGCTGCCTTTCTCATCTGAAGAACGCGGGTAGCATTGATTAACGGAACTGAGTATCAAGTGTTTTTAAACCGTGTTCCGACTCGCGCACGCCCCGTAGTTCACTACAGTTGCTTCGATTCGCTGGTCATAATGGTTTGGCTCATCGGTGTAATTATGTTACTAACAGCAAATTTTAAATGGGAAGCATTCAAAGAATTAATCTTGGAAGCTACTAGGCTTTTCATACCTATTAAGAAATATTGTTCAAAGTTCAGGCCTAAATGGATGTCAAATGAACTAATGAGACCCGTAGCAGAGAAGAAGAATGCATGGGATACATATAAATTATCAGGTGACAGAGAAGCCTATGGTAGATATAAGCTAATCTGTAATCAAGTCACAAAGGAAGTTAGACAAGCGAAGGCAGATTACGAGAAATCTTTGGCCATGAATGCAAAGAAAAACGGCGGAGACTTCTTTACTTATATAAGCTCTAGAAGGAAGGGGATGAATCAGATTGGTCCACTTGATACCAGTCGTTCGACTGTTGATGATCCTGCTCAAATAGCTGACAAACTGAATGGGTTTTTTGCATCTACATTCACACATGAGGAATTCTGCAGGGAAGTGGAGGACAGAAGCTTATTAAACTCCAATTGGAAGCTTAATGCGTTTGCAGTAACTAAGAACAAAGTGAAGGAGAAATTGTTGAAGTTAAAAATAAGAAAGGCACCTGGGGGTGCATGGGATCTATCCAGTTATAGTAAAGGAGATGGCACAGGAAGTAAGCAATCCCTTAGCCATAATTATAAGAGCATCTTTGGGTGACACGAGTAATTATTACAGACCTGATAGTTCAACTTCTGTTCCGGGGGAAATAATGGAGTCACTGGTTAAAGAAGCATTGCAGGATCATCTAGACAATACAAGATCATCTAGACTAGCACTAATAATTCCGACGCAACACGAGTTTGTTAAGGGAAAGCCTTGTCGGGCAAATTTGATATTATTCTATGATGTGGTTACAAAGGAACTGGATGCAAAAAATAATTTTGACATCATATACTTGGTTTTCAGGAAAGCTTTTGACACTGTTGCGCATGGAAGACCACTGTACAAATTGGAGCAGAATGGTATTAAGGTTAAGTTGCTACAATGGATAAAAGGGTGATTGAGTGGGAGAAGACAAGAGAGTGGTAATCAATTGGATGATGCTCTTCGTGGACTAATGTTATTAGTGGAGTCCTCCAGGGTTCGGTGTTGGGTCCACTGGTGTTTTGTATATTTATCAATGATTGATGAAGTTATATCAGGCTTAATGTCCAAGCATGCAGATCATAAATAGGTTGGCAGGGTTGTTAATGACAGTATGCTACTGGACAAGATCTAGAAAATGTAGGCAGATGGGCTGAGGTGACGACTGAAGTTTAACATTGACAAATGCAAAGTACCGCATATGGGATTTCAAATTAATATATCTTTCGCAGAGAATATCAGAGCGGACATATACCCAAGTACCACCTTTGAAAGAAAGGAATCGTACAGCGAATAATTAGGGCAGCTGAAATAAGCAATAGCTGGTGCAACTGATAACTGGGGTTCAGTTAGAAAAAGTAACTGGGACTAGGCAAATTGCAAGTGGAAATCGATATCATTGAGATTGGAATTGAGACCACGTATATTTGTGAAATGATCGAAAAAGTGTTTTTGAGATTTAGATCTTTTCTCAGATAAGTTTATTCATTTACTTTGACTGTTCAAGATGCATTCAGTAGTTAGAGTAAAAGTAGAGGTGGGGGGTATGATGCTTGAAGTAATGAAATTTTTGGAAATTGCGTATACACAGCAAGAATATATCCATCCCCTCGACATAAGGTGGGCTCAACAGTGTCAATGTCCCTTGCATTCGAACTACTCGGACTCTTTCCAATCAGTGTCTCACAGAGTAGAGGCAGTGAGATTATATAATAACATATTTGGATGCCTTCTAGAGAGTTACGAAATCATTTGTTCCGGTGGACTGTCTAGCGGACGTCCTGCGAACACCGTTTTAGAGCTAAGCTCTTGGAATATAAAGAAGATTGGGTCTCATTATGATGACGATCGTATTTTCAAAAGACATCACTCATGCTGTATGATGGAAGCGATGTGGGTTTCGGAATTTTGCTCTGGAGTCAAAACATGGGTTTCACCACTTCGAGCCTCTAATAATTAAAGTGGTGGTAATGCACCAGTTTAGAGCTATGCTCTTGGAATATAAAGAAGATTAGGTCTCATTATGATGACGATCGTATTTTCAAAAGACATCACTCATGCTGCATGATGAAAGCGATGTGGGTTGTCGGAATTTTGCTCTGGAGTCAAAACATGGGTTTCACCACTTCGAGCCTCTAATAACTAAAGTGGTGGTAATGCACCAGTTGATGAGCATCATCTGCCACCTAGTATTGTCTGGTAATACGGAAGGGCAGCATTCCTCTATATGATGTGGACACCACGCCTTAATCATTGTTTACGTTGGTTCACATCTCTGGTTCTCTCCCCAGTATACTACGTTTAGCATTTTAATACTTTCCTACGAAGATATATTCAGGGTTACTAGCAGACCCACCATCATGAAGGAGCAAATAGAACATTTGGTTGTCGTACAACGACCGCACTTCTCCGAATTTCGGTCCATTGCGTCACAAGTGTCACCTGAATATCAGTTCCATCAGCTTTTCAGAGTCTCAGGTATAAAGCTAGCTTTCATACCTGACATTATCTGTGAAAAGTGTGCATCAAGGACAAAAATGCATTTGTTTGAAATTTAAAAAAATTTATTTTTTCTTAAAATTTAACGAATAAGTTCAATTTTAGCTCTTAATGAATAATGTAGAATATTATTTTCGTGTATAATTTCATGTTTTACAAAATTAATTCGCGAAAAAGAATTTGCCTTTATTTGTTTATTGCATAGTTTTAGGAGCATCAGCGACTTAAATTTCGTGTGTTCTGTGGTTGGTTTGCCTGTTTGCTGGACGAAAAACTCGAGTTTCCGGGAGAAAAGACCAAGTTGCTCTCGCCTGAGAAAAACTAACTCAGCCACTTTGTTACGTCATCGACGGGATTCCATCTCATGTCTTTTCCACCCAGTGTGGGGAGGACGGCGATTCTACCATTTGTACTACACGCCAAGGCGCTTTTATCAGTTATCTCTGTCTCACGTCCTTAAAAACTTTTCGTTTTCTAATAGGAAATATTTCTTCATTTATAGCTGTGTTAATGGAATCGTGATTTTTATAAAAGTGATACGCTTTTGCGTTATAAGAAGCAACAACAGCAGCAACTTCCCAATTTTTTTGTGAAATGAATTAGTTTTTAGGAGCATCAGCGACTTAGTCTATATAGAGCCGTATATATTGCTGTAAATGATTTATCGATAAGTAAAAGTTCCAAAGTTCGTATAACGTACAGTTTCATCCTTCATTACAGTGCTATCATTATGAGTTTGCTTTTGTTTTTCCCTTTCGGACCTCTTTCGAGCTCACGGCCCTTATTCAGCTTCACTCTTTGTATTATTGGTTGATGCGTGACTAACTACCACCATACAGATAGCTCATTTGTGATTATTTTCATCATCTCCGGGAGGGGGAGAGAGTGGCTCTAGATACTCTATCACTGCAAAAGTTGACAACCTTGTAACAGTTTAAATCGCAAGATAAGAAATATCACTTAATCAAAATTAGAGACGTCTTTAATCTGTCTCTGCAAATATAAGCTTCGAATGATTGTGAGTGAGACAAATTTTATCTTTTATTACAGCGTAATAATAAACAATTTTTTATGATGTTTTCTTCTCTAAGAAAATATCTTTGACTACCTTTATTATAAAGGCAACCTTGCTAAGCATAATTAAGACTTTCTTATGCTTAGCATGGTGCGATTTTGTTATCAGGGTACCAAAGCACACTAATATTTAAAATAAAATTATAAAATACGATAAAAGGAAATCAACACTCACCCTCACCATTGAATTTTACTCTGTGTGGGGGTCGTTCAAGCGCAAGACTCCTCACCCAAAGGAGAAGCACTCTCAAGCCCACCAAAATATAAGTGCCACTTTCATAATCAAAATGAAATTGAATAAAGACAAAGAGCTCAGAAGCACACCTCTTCGAGGTGATATTAGGTTCCCCTTCGATCTATACGTTTCTTCTGTCCATTTTTAACTCTTAGTTTGAATAATCGCTCCTCCTTAGCTTCTTCATTGTGTTTTAACCTAACCTTCCATGTTTTGCTTTATGTGATTATAACTAATTTAGTTATGATTTATCGTACCGTTAATTTGAATAATTTTGGGTTTAGTTTGTTCATTATTTTCTTTCTATTGGCTAGGGAAACCTATTGAGATTTGGCTGCATAGAGGTCAGATATGATCCATTTTGAGTTAACAAACCCTGCCTTTATTTACGAAATCATAAAGAAAAACTTTGTTTTTCTCATTTCATAATATTTTATTTTAATATTATCATACCATGCGGAGTAGCAGAATCGCTCATTGCCAAGAAAGACCATTTTAATTTGCTGCATTGTTTTTGGTGTTAATTAGTGTTTTGTTTGCTAAAATATCACCTTAGTTATAACGTTACAAAGAGATTTCTTGGAAGTCTAGATTGATGAATAGGTAAGCAATGTCATGGTAACTTTACTCTTAATTAATCAACAGAATGTTTGCCCGAATTAATTAAAGTCTTCGAAATTGCGCTGATTGCAGAACTGTTGATGAATCTGAAATTTATATCCGTAAAGATGGGTTCAGCAGATTAATGAAGGAGTTGACTATAAGTTTATTAAAATGTAGTTGCTATTTTAATTAATTATTTTGCATACTGTTGATAAATGAGGCTTTGCTACACGGATTCTTATCTCCTTCGCAACTGGCAGAGCTTCTGGCTGCTTACTATTTGACGTGTTAGTCGATATTTGTAATGTTGTGCATAACCTTTCATGTAATGGACATTTGTTTTCTAAATCATGCTTGGATAGAAAGCACCATTAAGAAACTTAATCCGTTTCTTAATAGTACTTGGAGTACTATTCTTGGTGTCTGTCTTTATGCAGTTTTGGTTTTTCTTTGTCTCTTTTGGGAAAAGTAACACTTTCTTAACAGTGGTGCCGAGTGATTTATGAATTTACCATTGGGGATTTCTTAAGAGTGGAAATCAGTGATTAATTCGTTCGCACATTTTCAGTAAAAGACAATTTCTATTTATTTCCTTAAATAGAAGCGATTATAGTTCAAATACTCTTGTACCTTCTGGAGGGTGTGGGGCAGCAAGTGCCTTATCGTGGTGATCCAATTGAAGCTAACGAAAATACTGATCCGATTGCCATTTCTTTCAAGATTATCTTACTAGGATGAGAGACAACTATGAAAAAAATAGGCGAAATAGTTATTTTCAGTTAAATAAGTAACAACGAGGTCAGCTGACTATTTTAAGCAGCCCTGTAAGATTGAAACTATATACTTCACGAAGTTTATAACTGTCGTTTAAAGAATGGGGAGTCACACTGCCACATAACAATTTTTCATATTTAATAGATTAAGTAGAAGTCCAAACAGAACTTCATTTAAAAGAAAAAAAGGTTATTTCTAATTCAAAATATTCACCGACTTTCTTTTACATCTTCTGTACATTGAAAATTGACCTAAATTGTGAATAAACTAGGGGAGCAATTTATTATCTTCATCAGAATGATAATTGAAGAACACTGATGATCATTCCTGTCTATTAATTATTGGCATTGTTCTTGTATCCGACTCCAACTGATAAACCTTTTTGAAAAAAAGCATAAACATTATATCTCAATCGATTTTAATCCTGTTACGTTATTCTGTTAAATAAATATGCGCTTTTACACTTATTCACCTTAAAGGAACTTTTCCAAAGTACCAGACGTAATAAATGGATTGCATTATTTTTCCGATAATCATTTTCATAAGCTACTTTTTTGAAAAATTAATTTAGTTGATTAATTTGGATATATATAAAAAAACTGCGATAAATATTTTGATGAAAAACTTGTTTTGTAATATTGGTAATTACCTGTTGAGTTCCTGTTTTTCTGGATGATTGATTTAGCTCGTTCGTTTTCACCCGAAACAGCTAAACGTATAATTTCAGTGCCCAAAATAGCACATCTGCTATTTTGGAGATTCTGTTTTTTTAGAAGGTTTTAACCTTCCTAAAGTTTATCTACGCCGACTTAAAAATTGGTCTTTTTTGTGCTTTCTATGGACTTTCTACAAATTAGGATAAAAGGAAAGCTCGTTATACCTTATTTTGGAAATTTTATTTAAGTTATCCGAATAGAAAATTGTATTTTTCTAATAAAATGTAAAAATCTTAAAAATAAAAATAAAACCAAAAAATTAATTCTGAAAAATATTCCGTCGCTTTTTTTAAAACAATGTTACTTTAAATTCAGCATATTGTATCGTGTTTATTTAAGACACCTTTTCTTTAAATACTGCATGACAAAATTTACAAAGATTTTTTGTGTATGAAAGAAAAGAGTATAGAGAATTACTCTTCCTAGCAGTCGTTAGGTACACCTGGTTGCAACACCTTTATCCCTTCGTATGCCTTGCATACGAAGGGATAAAGGGATACCTTGCAGTAAAAACTGCAAGACACCTTGCAGTAAAAACTGCAAGACACCTTGCAGTAAAAACTCCAGAAAATAATGGAGGATATCTACAACTGTGGTAATCCATTTGATTGTACCGAATCTGCGGCTCGTTCCATCTTTGTCCCACACATATTCATTTGGGCTGAGATCGAGCAGGGATGAGACGATGGGAGAACTTGCCAGAATACTTGTCAACCAGCCTTGACCAGTATCGTATGGTTATATTCACCGTCTTCTCCCCACCGTGGAGAAAGATACTCAATTCAAATTCCGTCAGTGTTGCGAAGAACTTTTATGGGCTTTTTTTGTAATTTTTCAAACATGATTGTGTTCGAATACTTTTGGTAGTGGATTGAGATAAGTTCACCATCTGGAGGTTGTAACCTGAAAATTTCGTAGTGGTTTCTTCTGGTATGGTGTGAAGAATCTCGGCGATTGTGGTCAGTAGCGTTTTAGGTTTCCCCGTCCTTTGACTAGTGAAACTAACCCCGAATATCCTGAATGTGCTCGCGCCGATTATTTAACAGCGCATAACTTAGGAAGGATTTTGTGCAGATTTGCTATTCCTTAGTAAACTCATTTCTAATCGTTTAAAACGATTTTTCACAGGCTTAGCGCTTAACACAATAGAAATTCTCCTTACTTATTATTATACTAAACTTTATCTAACAAATCATGATTCGGTCATTCTTTAACTTGTTTTCAACAGCTGAAAACCAGGAGCACAACATAATCATGTTAGGCAAAATATTTCATTGCCGTCAAAAAGATTTGTGTTGTAATAAATTCGCCATACGTGCCAGTTAATGCTAAACAGTCTTGAATATTTAACTCCATTTAGTGTATTTCACATTATACAAGTTTAGTACCGTCTGTGGCCAAGATGATGCTAAGACTTTTATACAGAAGGATGGGCAAAAACGTGGGATTAAGGGAGTCGATTTTATTAGGGAACGAGGGATACAATACATGCGAAGAAAATGTTGCAGAAAGACATATGTAAGTGAATGTACGTATGGAGAGGGCTTTTGTTCGGGATAATATTGAAGTACTGGGTTAAAGTATTGAATATATTGGAAAGGATAGCAGTGGATTGGAAGAACAGAAGAGAAGAGCGAACAGTCGATTATAATCGGAGCAAAAAGTGATGGAGTCGGCAAAGGTGGTGCTGGTAGGGTAGAGATGGGAAGAATTGTAAAAATGAAGTATTTTCCTTCTCTGATTTTAATATATATGTAAAAGAAATGGTTAAGAAGGCATTGTTTAAAGCAAACTGTGTGTGAGCTGTGTGTGGAGTAAAGAAGGAGGGGTTATTCTGAGTGTTAAATTTGCAGCTGATATGGCGTTAGTGGTAGATTATGAAGACAGAGAGCAGAAATTGGTATAGGACAAATGAAAGTTGTGATAGGCTTGCAATGAGAATAAATACTGAGAAGACAAAAGGTTATAAGAGCAGGACGAGAAAGGGACGAGTTAAATATTGAAATAGGGGAAGAGATAATAGAACAAATGGACGAGTAATACGTATTTTAGAAGCATAATAGCAGAAGTAGCAAAGAGAAGCAGAGGAATAATAATAATGGATAAAAAAAAGCTTTTGAGAAGCGAAGGACATTACGTGGGAGATTAGGAATGGCACAATGTCTTATATAAACTGGTACTTTATGGAGAGAGATATGGACATTAAAATGGAAGATATTAGAAAATTGTAAAATTTTGAGTGGGGCTACGGAGAAAGAAAGTATAGAAAAAATGGGTTGATAAAATGGAAAATGAGTGAGGAGAGAGAATTTGAGAAGTGGGTGTATAAGAAGCGATGGTTGATTGAAATAATCAGAGGGTAGAAGATAAATTTGATTGGATATGTGTTGCGAGATGAGGGATTGATTAAGGATGTTGTGAAGGGAAGAGAAGGCCAGATGGTGATTGAGGAAAATTTGTGATAATTGAATTATGAGGGGGAATAGTGGATATGGAAGATGAAGAGGATGACTGCGGATAGAGAGATATGGAGAAATGGTTGTTGAGTTGTATGCTTTGATCTTCTCTAGGCAGAATACTGATCATGATGATGATGATTAAACATAACGGCTTTCTTCATGCATTTTAATAGACCATGCTTATGAAGAAAAATGCGTTACTTTACCGGCTAGCCCAACATAGGACAAAATTAATCGCCCTTCATATAAAAAGGATAAACGCATCTCTTCCTTTAATATCTTTCTCCATTTTTCTATTCAAATGAAAAATCAGCAAATACAGTCTTATACTCAGTTCATCGCATAAGATTAACCGGATGTACCAGATATTTATGCTTTACATAAACTTTAGAAAATTTATTCTTTCCAAAACAATTAAAAAATAAAACTAAAACTTTCACTACATCAACAGGATGGATGCATTGTAATATTTAGCTGTCGTACAAACCAAAGAATTGCAATTTCAAAGAGAGAGAGAGAGAGAGAGAGAGAGAGAGAGAGAGAGAGAGAGAGAGAGAGAGAGAGAGAGAGAGAGAGGGGGGTGGGAGAGAAAATGAACAGTTATACGCCTGTTTCTATTTTATACTAGTTTAACAACTTTTTAGGATGGGGAGAAGCCCATCTACTCTTGTTGTCCTCCAGAGCCACATCTTTCAATTCCATAATATTCACAAATTTTTCAAAAGTTTTCAAATGGATAAGTGACATCGGTACATCTTCAACAATAAAGTAATGCGAACACGGTACACGGCAATATTTTCAGCCTCCTTTGCAGTTTGTGTTTTTAATAAGTATTTGCCTTTAAAAGCAATAAAAAGAACACAGCAGGAAGACTCTTCTTTTCTGAAGAAACCTTTTGAAAGAATGGACTCTTCTTTTCTGAAGAAACCTTTTGAAAGAATGTCCTTTCATATTTCAAAACAGAGATGTCGTAACAGTTCCTTTTAACATTTGAATTGCAATCTTTTTCTGAGAAATAAAATAAAAGATTCTTGGGTTTAATTATTCAAGCGAAAACTTTATCTTCAAAACGAAGTTTAATTCGAGAGAAAAGTGTATGTTTTTTTAAAAAATAATCTTCATTCCATATTCAGCTTAATGATTATTTATAAACATATTGCTCTTTTGTCGCGTTTTATTAGTGATTAAAAGGTATGGGTAGTCAAGCACGCGGATGCAGAAGCAAGCAAGTTTTACTGGACTGCAGTTCAAGCTCGCGTGACTGCTAAATACGGTTTATCAATGGTATTCGTTGCCAAAATGATTAAGTATATGATCCTGTGGTCGTTCCGGAGTATAAACAGAACTTTTTGTTTAGGTTGAGAAAGTCCGAAATAATGATTTTTTTCGTTTCTTTTTTCAAAACAAAGGGTGTATTCAGTTTATTCAAGATTTTGACTGTTTTTGATGAGGAATATCCGTCGATGTAGAGTGTAATTAGGCACTGGGCATCTGATTCGATTATGATCATGAGAATATTCCTGATTATTATTATTCCACATCAAACGCTGCGAGCATATTGAGGTAAGATGAGAGTTGATCCTCAAAAAACAGTTGAGGACACTTTTCTAGGCGGGGACATAGTTCTGAGTGAGAACCCACATTTATCTGAACTTAATTAAAAATCTAAACGCGAGAAAGCTTCCCTCTACTCATTGGTTTCAAAAATTCGCCAATGATTTTCCAACCCATAACCATGTACCTGTTTACGCAAAACCAGAAGAAATTCGGTGCTAGCTCTGGGCCAAGTGGAGCATCATTTAGCATAGTTGTTGACCTCTTGCATGAGTATTTCTTTCCGAGCACAAACAGCTGTCTTAAGCTCACTTTTTGCACTCAGCGCACTCCAAGGTAGTAAGAAACAAGTCTAAGTGATGTTGTTTACTGGGATCAGTTGAAGTCAACTTCATTATTTTCTCCTCAGCATCATCTGACAATGTAAAATAGTACCTTTTAAATACGAGAGTTACACAGTAGAAGGAAAGCGATATACCATCCTTCTTTCGACAACATTTCTTCCGCAGCCCAATTAGAACATGTCGAGAGAACTGGTGCAGTTATGAAAAATTGTTACACTCCCTTTTATTTGCCGAATTTGTTTCCATTAGTCTTTTTACTCTTCTTACCACTGAAATATGCCTTACGTGGATGGCATTTTCCCAATGATATGATAATTGCACGAGAGAGAGTTTTGGACAACTTACTAGCTGAATCCCCAGAAATTTTGCTTAATGGAACGTTAATATTTATGTAATTTTTTCTTGCTTCAGTTTCATCAAGTTACGTGATAAAGCCCGTGCAGGCGATACCAGCTGAAATAGGAAGTAATTAAATTGTCAGCATCTCTTAAAGTTGATGATTGAAAACAGATTACTGTTGAAAGCGATAGGATAATTTACCTTCCTAATGACTTTTACTATGAAACTTTCTAGAAATAGTAAACTGTTACTTTGGCATACAAGGCGCAGTAATGAGACGTACCATATACGGAAAGCTCGTTTTCGTGGCTTCGATAATTACCTGTATTCTTCTGGTTTCTAATCTCAGTACGAGGGTGATTTATTCGAGTTGTCAGTCCCTTCTTTTCAGCGAGCGTGATTTTCATACGAATACTCTTCTCTTGGCAAGCGTGTAGCAGTTCCAGATCGCTGAAGCAAACATTTGTCTTTAACTGGCGTTTAAACCAATTCATTATTCGAATTGAAATCGATATGTACATTAAGTAGTGATGATTCAAGACATATACTTTACAATAATTAACTGACAAGACATATACTTTACAATAATTAACTGACATTCACCTGAAGATTTAATGATGATTTTACTCGTTGACCAAATAACATCCAGTTCTTCGAAAGGAATAGCACTGCGCACAAACTTTATTAAATTTTCGAATTTGCATGCAACGCAGGAAGTTGGTTGGTTGATTGTTATAGGGTTTCAGATGCATCATCAACTTAGGCCATATCGCACCGAATATAATATATCTGTAAATTGCTGTGTTCTGTGGTCGATATGCTGTTTGCTGCAGATTTTCGTATATTGATTTGAAATTGAACGATTTTATGTACAGATGAATGGAGCAGGAACCCGAAACTTAGAACCAGTGAAGCCACTTAGAAAACTCTTCTTGTGTCATCGACAGGATTTGAATATGAACTGCTGAGCAGGCCAAGTTATTACTGATGAGGTTTCCTAAGAGTGCCTTATCGGTAACTGAATTTTTCACTAACAAAACTTCGAGGTTGTAGAATTCACAAAATTTACGAACGCAATATGTTGACACCTCATAGTCTTAGTTACTCTGGCAAAAGAAAAAAAAGAAGGAAAAACAAACTGAGCTACTCACATTTGTAGTATAGATGAAAGAGTGCAGCGAATATGTTAGAGCTTTCTCTTTGAAATTCCCGAAGGACATGGCATGGTATAGGACAATTGATTTTTCACAGAAATGGCGTTCCGGAAGAGCTTTTTGATCAAAAACAAGTCATACCTTTTCGTAAAGGACGTTACGCCTCTCTTCTGCTCTTTCATAAATAAAGAGCTATTCTGTTGACCTAGATGGACAATGTTATCTAAAAGGTTGAAGCTGACAAATAGGTGCCATCAAGATTTTGGAAGTCATATAATCTGTTTTATATTGACTAATGTATGTATTTCTTTACAGAGGTAATGTACAGGAATAACTATGTACCTTTTGGTTATCTGAATGCCAAAAAATTTCCACATTTTCCAGAATAATAAATTTTTTTCTGGTAACACTCCAAATAATCTAGAAATTTCTTTCGGGAGGTTTATGAGACCGTAATGATAGTAATGACAGTCTCTCTTGTAGGCACTATGTACGAGCATATTGGCGTACTTCAGAATCTAATGGAATATATCATTCGGTAAGAATGAATGCAGCTGGAAAACTCATGTCATCACTATCGCCAGTATATAATATGATCCTTCATTAACTTAAAATAGATGCATTAAAAATGTCCTGTTTATACTCCGGCACGATCATTAGATCAATGGTGGTCGTGGGTTGCACAATCTGTATAATTACCATCCTCTCCACATCGGGTGGAAAAGACCTGCGTTTGAATCCCGTCAATGGCGCTAGGAATTTTTACGAGTCTTTATCACAACGTGGCTGAGTTAGTTAGTCTGAGACGAGGATAGCGTAGTCTTTTCTCCTGGAACCTCAGGGTTTTCGCAAAATCCACTACAGAATACACGCAATTTACGACATATTATATATGGCGCAACGTGGCCTAAGTTTTTGGCCGTATTGCGCTACCCTTAAAAACAATAACATTAGATAAGTGGAGTTTATAAATAGTCGTTTTGACAATAAATACAACCGCCAACTGTATTTAGCAATCAACGGGTCTTGATTAATTTTCCGAAAACGCGCATGAATAAGCACGTTTTGAAAAAAAAAAAAAAAAAAATACTTTTTATGCAAATATTATAGGCTGAAGTGCGGTGGCACAGAAATATAAATGAAACTGCAAAAGTCAGAGGGACAATTTACAAGCGACATGCCCCAGAATTTTCAACGTGGACACACAGTTACGAAGGTTAAGGAGGATTTCAGGTTTTCTGAACGTACCGAAGACCTTCTTCAGAAATATAGCATGCAAGTGGAATACAGTAAGTCATATTAAATTGAACATTGATCTGGGAGACGAACTATTTTGACAAGAATAGATTTCTGTAAATTTGGCCATATTCTTCGGGAAATTGTGCTTAATCTTGTCACAGTGTACCGAGATGTACAGGGGGAACTGTCCCTGCTCATATTGTAAGGAACACACTACATCAACGGAGCTCACACGAATGAGCTGCCACTCAGAAGCCTTTCAAGGAAGTTAATAAAGATCGACAGCTGCAGTGATGTTATACTCTGATCTACTGGCGTTTAGTAGAAGTTATCTAGAGAGATGAATTTCGATTTATATTTTTTCAGATGATAAAGCCAGTTGTGGTACCAAACTACAAACAATTTGAAAAGGATTGTATTATCAGAATTGCCAAGTACGGTGGTGATGGTAGTTTTATTTGGGTCTCTCATAATATCTTTTCTTTTGAAAGATTTTTTTTTTTATTTTTTGGCAATGCAAACTCTGTTCACTCTCTTGCATTAACACGACAATACTAAAGAGGAGGGCAATACCGTTCTTCCAACACAGATGCAATTTATGGAGCAAGATCTTACATTCGTTAATGGGATAATTACTCCACTTAGACAAAATCAAAACGAAAATGTAATATGTTTTCCTATTCTTACTGAACATAAAATGGTAACAAGGATGAATAGATTACTGATACCATTGATATGATACAAAACTTCTTTTTTCAGAGGATTGATTCTTAAAGAGAAAACTTAAACAATTTGGGATGAAAGTCAGAAGAGAATATATAGATATGAGAAACGAAGCTGTCATTGAACTGTTGCCATTTAGATCAACTTATCTGCTTGAAATCAGATTCTCAGCCATCCTGACAGAAAAACTTGGAAACAGTTTGATACTCGAATAATATGTAGTTCTAAGCATTGCTCCCAGTCTTGACCGGATAACTGTTGTTGATGTTTTAACTGCACGTCACGCCATATGACGGTAAAATATGACTCCTGTATTAGTGTGCGCGCGCTTGCATGTGTATTTGCGCCGATTTGCATATTGTGCAAGATGGAAAAAAGAAACTCATGATGAAAAGTCTTATTCCCTCCCAATCGGATCGGCCCCAACTGAAGAGGTCTTTAAGAATTCTTCCAGTATCCGTTGCAATTCGAATCCAGACCACTCCATAGAGTGACAAGAGGAGGTCGCGTTTGAAATACCAATTAAATGGCGTTTCTTTAACATTTATTCATTTTTATACTTTGAAGTGAGCGAATAAGCAAACCCGCCTTGACATATATGTAAAAAAACCTATTGGTTAATCTTAAGAAAGTTGAGTGTTTGAAGAAAAATAGTTCAACTTAGTTTTTGTATGATTAAGTATAAATAAGAATTATTCGAAGTGCCCTCCTGATCTCTCTCTCTTTAATAATCATGAGTACGTCATGTTTGCAAATGAATCCGGTTCTTTTGCTTCAGTCTGTGTGAGAGAGAGGGGGAGCAGTGGTGCGATTTTCTGAAGACAGAACACGATTACGCATACATGTTGTTTGTCTATTCAGAATTAGAGTCAAAGCAGGTGAGGCCACGCGGCGTCTGTGTATATAACGTGTGTAAGGTTTCTTATTTCATAGTCGGTTTCCTGTCATTTTGTATAAAATGCCTTCTTGTACTGAGTTTTCGAGAGAAAACTCGATACAATCCTAGAATTAGACCGACTAACTTTGCTGAGGTGGGAAAAGCCCATAAAAATTATTCCTGTTTTGACAAGATTCAAACACTTTTGATTCAAACACCTCCCATTCCACAGTGTGGAAGTAAAATGATCATAACCACTGCACAAGCCACAAGAAAATTAATGGAGGTATTTAAATAAAAATAGAGTGACCGACATTCTAGTTTCCATTTATTATTTTTTCGAGTCAGTTTGCTTTTCAAAGTCATTTGTTATTTTCATTACTTAAATCGTGCAGATGGTATTTATCTTTTTTTATTTTTACGGTCATAATATTTAAGAAAATGTTATTTACTTTGTTCACTAAAAGCTTAGTTTCATTTTGAAGATCAATATTTCTTAGTAATAAATCATTATTAAGGTGAGTTTGATTTTGTGATTATCAGAGAAAAGACAAACATGCCCTGTTACAAGCTTTTCAATTACTTCTCTGGAGAAAGAAAGGAAGTTCTTTTGTGTTCTTAGTTCCGTTGTTTTGTTCTCTTAACAACTACCCAAGTTTAAAGCCAATAAAAATGAGTTAATGATAGTAAATCCTTGTAACAGTTGGTAAAAGGATTAAGGCAGCTTCAAAGGAAAGGTTAAATAAGAAAAAAGCAAAAGAAAAATGCAGTTCTTTGACCACTTCGTAAGAAAAATCCATACAAGCTTTATGATGATCTAATTCAATAATTAATATTAAGAAGGAAAATATTATAAAATATTTTAATGAAAAAGTGATGAATTACAGGGAGGTCGTTGAGTAACAGGAGGTATTGAGATCGGACGTTTTTTGATGCAGTAAACACAAATACGTTACCCTAAACATATTCATTCTTATTAATTACAAGCTTTTGGCATTTGGCAGTAATTCGCTTCATCACACCAAAGATGTCAAAGAAAAGTTGGCTGCTGATAAAGTTCCTACGTGAGATTCTGGCGTGAAAATTGTTTTCAGGAATTCTCTTCTAACTGTAATACAATACACTTTATTAGCTTACTCGGTAGTTTACTTTCACAACCACGCGTAAACTGTCCTTGTTAAATATGACAATTAAACTTGACAAGAAACCTTGTCAAGTTTAATTACTGAATACAACAAAAGAAAATTGTATTAAGAAGAGAAGTTTTTTGAAAATTCTTATGGCATGCGCCATCGGTATTTCATTTTTAATGCATCATTTGAACAAAAATGAATAACGGCATATTTTGTGAACTTTATTTGCAAAGGGACAAATGGTTCCTCGAAAAATCTATCTTTTTTTAAATGAATTGCATTTAAATACTTCTGCTTATCATACAGATTCCGATTATTTCAAAAATTAAAACAAAAATGCTGTTTTCTCGTTTCACTTTTGGAAGAAATGTGTGTGTGTGTGTGTGTGTGTGTGTGAGAGAGAGAGAGAGAGAGAGAGAGAGAGAGTGAGAGTGAGATTGGGCTAATCTTATCATTCGATGAATATCTGGGGATTTCAAGTCACGAAGGGGGGAGGGGGCAGGCAGGCAAAGGCAGATAACAAGAAATCTTTGGAAAGGATGCAAAGAAAAACAGAAAAGAGTTCTTTACTTATGTAAACTCTAAAAGGAAGAGGATGAATCAAATTGGTCCACTTGATATCGATGGTTCAACTGTTTATAATCCTGCTCAAGTAACTGATAAGCTGAATTAGTATTTTGCATCTACATTCACACATGATGAGTTATTCAATGAGGGGAGTGCCAGAAGTTTTTATCAAACTCTAACAAGGGGCTAAGTAATTTTCTGATAACTGAGAGCAAAGTGGAGGAGAAATTGTTGAAGTTAAAAATAAAAAAAGGCACCTGAGGTGGATGAATCTATCTATCCAGTTATATTGAAGGAGGCAGCGAAGGAAGTTAGCAAACCCTTAGCCATAATTATGAGAGCATAATTGGATTTAGGGGAGGTCCCCATGTCCTGGAGATATGCAAATGTATCCCCAATTCACAAAGGGGATTCAAAGGGTGACACAAATAATTATAGACCGGAGAAAATAATGGAGTCACTGGTTAAAGAGATGATACAAGGTCACCTAGACACGACTGCAGTAATAGTTCAGACACAGCATGGGTTTGTTAAGGGAAAGTCTTGTCTGGCCAATTTGATTGGATACTACGATGTGGCCACAAAGGAACTGGATGCAAAAAATTATTTTGTTATCATATACTTAGATTTTAGGAAATCTTTTGAAACTGTTGCACATGGAAGGCTGCTGTACAAATTCGAGCACTCTGGCATTAAGGGCAAGTTGCTGCAATGGATAAAGGGATGGTTGAGTGGCAGACGGCAGAGAATGGTAATAAATGGACACTGCTCTACGTGAACTAATGTTATTAGTGGAGTGCCCCAGGGTTTGGTGCTGGACCCATTGTTGTTTTGTGTATTTATTAATGATATCGATGAAGGTACATCAGACTTAATGTCCAAGTTTGCAGATGATACAAAGGTTGGCCTGGTTGTTAATGACACTAAAGACCGTATGCTACTGCAACAGGATCTAGAAAAGTTAGGTACATGGGCTAAGAAGTGGCAACTGAAGTTTAACATTGACAAATGCAAAGTACTGCATATGGGTAGCAGTAACCCAAGAGAAACGTACCAAATGTATGGTACTACACTCAGGGAAGTGGAGAATGAAAAAGGCCTGGGGGTAATCGTGCAATCAGATATGAAGTTCTCTGAGCAGTGTAGACGGGCTGCCAGAGCAGATCATGGAGTTTAGTCAATGATATATAGGAATTTTGCTAGCAGAGACAAGGAGGCAATGGTCAGGCCACGTCTTGAGTACTGCGTACAGGTCTGGAGGTCTCATTTTAGGAAGGATATAGAGTTGTTAGAACGAGTACAGAGAAGGGCAACAAGGTCTGTGAGAGGAACAAAGGGGTGCACTTACGATGAAAGGCTTAAGTTCTGCAAGTTGCAGAATCTGGAAACTAGACACCTGCGGTGTGATTTGATTGATGTGTATAAGGCCTTGAATGGTTTGAGCAGGCTCATTGCTAACGGGATACTTCCGTTTGCTCAGACTAAGAACCTGAAGGGGCATAGATTCAAATTGAGGAAAGACAGTTGTAGAATAGATGTGCGGAAGTTTGCCTTTAGCCAGCTGGTAGTTGATTGGTGGAACAGACTTCCATCCGTTGTTGTGGAAGTTGATAGCTTAAAGAAATTTTAGGCTGAAGTAGACAAACATTTGGAGTGATGGGCAAAATGATAATTTTTTTTTTGGCTGATGCTGTATAAGCTTGCTGTCTTGCATCATATGCCTCAATCAATGCTGATGTTAAAAACCCAAATCATATTCATTATGTTTAAAATAATGCATTTCTGAGGCATATATTCTTTGCTCCTTTATCTCCCTATTGTACAATAGTTATTATTTATTTTTTTTATTTACTGTATTAGACATTCCCTGCCAAAATTTGGCAACACCGCTTTCTGATATACAGATAATTAAGCAGTTAAAGCGACAAAAAATTGACTCATATTGAGAACAGTACAAAGCCCCGTATTATTCATGTCTGAGCTGTTACTAATTGTCAGCCCATATCAAAGTACACAATGTCATTGTTCAGGAGAAATCATAGCATAAAACAAAGAAAGAAAAATTAAAAGGAAAAAAAAAAAATTGAAATTTGATAAAGAATACCGCGCGTGAACATGTCTTTATCGAGTGCAGCCCAAAGCAGTCCATAAAGTGTAAAAAAATCTTCACTTCAATTATACAACAGCAGTAAAGTTATATACAAAAAAGAGGCCAGTAAAGCAGGAACAAGTTAGAAATGAGAGAGAGAGAGAGAGAGAGAGAGAGAGAGAGAGAGAGAGAGAGAGAGAGAGAGAGAGAGAGAGAGAGAGAAATTCTTTATTGCAACTTAAGAAAAAGAAAAGAAAAGGTGATTACCTAGAACTTAATGTTGTAATCGACTTGTCACGGCACACAGGCCAGGGTTTAACAATGATACAAAGTGAAGTTAAACAAACAAACAAACAAAAGAAAAAAAACTCAGTCCAACTGATGTCATTGCATGGAAAGCACCTTCTTTCGATATCTTTTATCACATGCGAATTTGTTGAGATCAGAATCAAGTTTGTAGAACTTGTTGAGCACCTTAAAAAGGAAGACTCGATCTGTCAGGAAGAGTCTCGAATTCCTGGTAGCCAGACTTGGAGTAGTCCGCAAGGCAGAGATCGGGATTCTCCAGCAGTATGTATCCCAAACGGATGGCTCGGAGATAAGTCCCGCAACCATTTTCAGTGTGATGATCAACCTGCGGGAATCGGTAAGCTCGGAGAGACGAGGAACCCCCATTGCATTTGCTAATGCTGTAGTTCTTGCTTGTGGTGGTAGATTAGATTTCCAATTGGCCCATTTGAGTAGCCAATATTCAGATACAATGAGAGGCTATTTAGTCGTTTGGATGGTTGAGGCCCAGACTTCCGATGCGTACAGTAATGGTGGGTAGATAATTGTTCTGATGTATTTCCTGATTATTTTGGGAACTTTAATGTGCAAAATATTTTGTTTTGCTATCCAGCGAAGACTCGAAGCCCGTGAGGCGAGTTTTTCCAGCTGCTAATTGAAACGGAGTTTAGGGTCGAAGATTACACCTGTCAGAATGTGAAGTAACAACAGGAATTTGGGCGTTTCCAAAAGTGGGAGCAATTACAGAAGGGCTGGTCGTCAGGGAGAGAGAACATCATTATCTTGGTCTTCCCGGAATTGATTGTAGGCCAAATTGCTGTTGAAAGGATGCGATTTCTAAAAGACTTATTAATGGTCATGGTGAGGTTGGGACTGGCCCGATTGGGGTAAGAATCTTAAGGTCATCTGCGTAGGAGATGATTTTTTTGGTTATTCCGCACCAGGGAAATAATTGCTGGGAACAACAATCGAGAGGATACCCCACTGTGGTACTCCAGCGGTAACAGCCCTTCAATAGCATCTTCCTCCAGTGTCAAGTCGCAACAACCTCTTGTTGAAGAGAGCAGATAGAAGGCACAACATGTCTCCCTTGATGTTATAGTATGATTTTAAAAGCCACAAGAGAGAAGGGCATTCACAGCATCTAGCGCAGCCTCAATATATATATAAGTTATGGCAAGATCGCAATTGCTCTCGTACGCTGCTACTATGGCGCTTGTGGTTGCGAGGAGGTTTGTAGTTGATGATAGCTGTGAGAGAGTGTAGTAAATCTGGGGAAGCGTATCTGCGAGTATTTGTTTGGTGAGGACTGGTAGCAGCATTTTTCCAATAACTTCAGAAGTGTTGAGGCTTTAGAGATTGGGCGGTAATGTTTACTTAGCGAAGGGTTACGGATTTTGGGTATAGGCCTGATAGTGTAGTTGTTCCACTCAACTGAAAAGGAGCGGGTCTTCAGGATATCATTGTAGATAGACAAGAGTGGTTGAACACTAAAAGGGCTGAGGCACTTAACTATGAATTGGGGAACTTTATCAGCTCCTTCAACAGGAGTGGGACCCAATGAGTTGATGGCTTTTATAAGTTGAGGTGAAGTGAAATTATAGCTGTGAAGGATATCCAGATAAGACATGTGATCTGTCATGTCAAGTTTTGGGGCCAGCACACTTGACGGTTGAAATCTGGTAATGCGGTCCATCCATTGGTCAGGATCAACAAGGATTTGGTTGCTGTTGTTGTAGTTAAGTTTAACGACACATAGGCTGCTGGGGCCATATTGTGTCTTAATTTGGTTGCTGAGGCACTAATGACGATAGGGGATTTTCCCCATATGAAGCTGAGAATTGAAGAAATTAGCAATCGCTGATGACTTTTGTCTGTTGCAATGGGCCCGAGCTTTTGAGTACAAAATTCGACCACGAACATTGTTTCCTTCCAAATTTTGTGCAGTTTTTGTTTCAGTTGAAAGGCTGCATTGAGGTCCTTGTTCTACCACGCCTTAAAGTGTGTGTGTGTGGTGGGGGAGGGGGGTATTTTAACCTTCTTGGAGACGGAAAAGTTTGCGACAGTATTAATCCAATTTGTAAGAATGGCTGTTGCAAGCGTGACTTTGCACCCTTCGAGGACATGCCAAGGAATGAGTGTAGCAGTCGTAAGGCATTTTTCAGTATTTAGAAAATTTGGGCTGATGATTGTGGACGTTTTAATCCACTTTCACATGTAGAGCCACTGATCAGATATATGTCATTATTATCTTGTTCCTAATTTCCTGTGACATATTCTTCTGTGTAATCAACTAAAGTTTATTCTTGAACGATTGTTTTGCCATTGCAGTTCTCGATTGAATTTCAATTTGACATGAAATGTCCTGTACAAATAACTGCCCCAGATACCTAAAGTGATCTACCTGTTCTATTCTTACTCCATCGATCTCAATTCGGAAGGGAATTGACCTTTTACTAGTCATCATTGTCTTTGTTTTCATCACGTTTATCTTCATTCCATACTTCATCGCTTTATTATTTAGTCTTCCGATCATTTTTTGCAGCGTAGCAGAGCAACCTGCTAATATGGCCTGATTGTCTGCAGACATAATATCCTGTACATACTTTTCACCACCCCACTTCTTATTCCCAAGTGTCTCCTTTACTATAACTTCGGCAAAAGCATTGAAAAATCGAGGTGAAATAAAGCATCCTTGTCTTACTCACTTTTTAACTTGAGCATTTTCTGTCAGTTCTTCCTGCACTCTTATCACCGCATTTTGCCTTCTGTATAAGTCATAGATCAGACCAATAATTTTCTTTTTCTTGCATCAATTTTCTCAAAAAAAAAAAAAAAAATTTTTTTCCCCTCTCATTCATTTTCATTTTCTCTCCCAACAACTTCAACATTCCAATAGAATCTTTCGTCGATATATATATATCTCGACGAAAGATTTTTTTTTATCGAAAAAAAAAAAATATATATATACTGTATAATTTTTTTTTATTTAACTTTTTTTGTTGGCCTTTAGTCTTATGCAGCAGGCGGGATTTACTGGTGCCTGGGTTTGGGTTTCCTGGGTCGGGATTGCTAGCATCCTCTTAAGGAGAGTTCAGTTATTTTGGAAATCATCTGAGCATAAAGGGTGGCATTGACTTCTTTCACGTGGAACTCTTTCGACAGTTTTTGTTTGGTGACTGGAAATTGTTGATTTTGAGATAGTAAAAAGGAAACATGTTTAACATATGGCTATCTGTGCATCATCTATTTTGAGCTACGACTTTTTCTTTTATACTGAACCATTGGTTAAGACAGGGTAGACAACCGATTATATTGTGCCATTCAGAACCATATAATTGATTGTTATTTGTTTAATATTGCCATTATTAATATTAAACGGTGGGAGTTCCTTTCTTCATTTTAAGCAAAATGTAATGCACAAAGTGAACAACACTTCGAATTGCGGTCATCATCATCAGCAGCCATTTTCAGTCCACTACAGGATTAAGGCCTCTCCAGCAACTTTCCAATTCTTCCTGTTTTGTGTAATGGCCATGGCCATCCATTTACTGCCCACAAACTCTTGAACTTCATCTGTCCATCTCCATTGTTGTCTTCCAGGTTTTCTTGTAGCTCCTCTTGGATACTATTGTCATTTTCGTAATCCATCTGTCATCATGTCTTCATATGTTTCCTGCAAAATCCATTTCAGTTCTTTAGTTTTGATAACAATGTCTTTTACTTGAGTTTACTGCATAATCCATGTGTTTCTCTTATACAACAGTCTGATTCCTAATATAATTCGTTCCATTCTTTTGGTGAGTGCCCAAGTTTCATTTCCATAAGTCATGGTGGGGAGTTGACATTGGTTCATTATTTTACATTTCAGAGTGATTGGGATATTGCTCCTCAGTATGTAACTATATTTCCTGAATGCTATCCAACCGAAATAGTAATCGTGGAATGTGATGCAAGAAAGAAAGAGTAAGAGTTTATGTAGCACCAACCAAAAAAAAAAAAAAATTTACACAACCATTCCCTCTAAATTTTTGTCCAGTTTCTCCTTAAATTTATTCAGTCTATCAACTTCCACAACGACAGATGGAATTTGTTCCAGCAAGTAACCACCCGCTGCCTAAAGGCAAATTTTCGCACATCTATTCTACAGCTCTCTTTCCTCAATTTCAATTTATGCACCCTTAGGTTTGTAATCTGAGCAAGTGGAAGAATCCAATCAGAATTCAGCGTGCTCAATCCATTCACCTCAATTATACGCCTTATACACCTCAATCAGATCACCTCGCAGGTACCTAGTTTCCAACCGCTGCAATTTGCATTTTCTGTCAGTTCTTCCTGCACTCTTATCACCACATTTGCAGAATTTAAGACTCTCTTGGTAAGAGGATCCCTTCATTCTCCTCACCAATCTTGTTGCCTTTCTCTGTACACGCTCAAGCAAATCTACATCCTTCATAAAATGACGCCTCCAGACCTGTATATAGTCAAGGCGTGGCCCGACCATTGCCTTATACAAAGGGACAATCACCTCTTTTTCCCTGCTAGCAAAATTCCTGTATATCACTGACAAAACACCATGACCTGCTGTTGCAGCCTGTCTGCATTGCTCAGAAAACTTCATATCTGACTGCACAGTTACTCCCAGGTCGTTTTCATTTTCCACCACCCTAAGTGTAGCAAACACAGTTGGTACGTTCCTCTGGGGTTACTTCTATCCATATGCAGTACTTTGCATTTGTCAATGTTAAACTTCTAAGTCCATCTGCCCAAATTTTCTAGATCCTGTTGCAGTAGCACACTGCCATTACTAACCCTGCCAACCTTTGTATCATCTGAAAATATTTGCGGTATGCATAAATATAAAGCCCTCGCAACAGCAAGTGGTTATAATCATCGTCATTCCAATCCGGATGGAAAAGGCCGGATGGATCGAATAAAGTCAATGATGAGATGGTATTTTATGGGCTTCAGTTTCTTTCACAACGTTGGCTGAGTGAGTTGATCTCAGGAGAGCGATGCATGTTTTTGCCCCTCTCTTGGAAAGTAGGATGTTTCGTCCAGTCAGGCGAAGAAGAACAAGCAATACAGTGACGCCTCATAGCTTTAGTTGCTTTGGCGCTTAATGGATACTTAATCTGGCCATTAAAGATAGTTATATAACAACATATTTATCAATTATTATTCATATCTACAGCGAATAACTCAATACGAGTACTTGCTAAAATGAGCATCGGACATAAATTTACATAATAATATTTCTGTTTTGGCCTTTATGATTGCAGATTAATTTTAATAGTTTTACGAACTGTCGAAGTAAAGGCAATAGAATTAAGTGTAGGTAAATTTTGAGGTGAATTGGCTTTTTCCTCTCGTATTAAAATAATACCACATCGGTAGCAATCATTATTTCATTGCAATGACATATATATATATATATTATTTTAAACTATGAACACAAAAAGGAGGAAAGTGCAAACAATTAGCATTCTCTTAATAAATGTATGTAGCTATTAAAAATCGATTAATTCCTAAGAGAGATTGAGCAGTGCTGCCTAAAGAAGTTGTCGTCGTTGGTTATCCTGTCAGGCAGATATTACTTTCTTTCCAGAGGTGGCCAGCTGTCCCTTCATCATGCCTGGCGGATACTCTATAGATGGCTAACAACCCTTTTGATAGATAGTGCCTCTTTCTTCCAGTTTCCGGAATGCATTTCATGTTATGCTAAAATTTGCGTTGCGTCGGAAACCAGAGCTTCTGCAATGTGTACCAGACTCATGGGCTGTCAGTGGTGTCTTTGGTATTGGACAGGTGAAGCCAATTAGTTCTGGGGTGATGTCATTTTCCTTTCGGAAGACTTATTGCAAAGTGAGTGCTTTAGTAGAAATATATTCTTAGACAATATCAGTAGTGAATTAAAGTAGGAGAATGTAATAGCAGGAAGGAAGGAATTTTTTTTCTTTCAAATTGATAAAAGCATTATATCTAATATGGGGTGGGGAGAGAAATAGAGAGGGAGATTTTACGTAGACAAATATTATCGTGTGCAAATGTCTGAAAAGCGAGTCGGTAGTTAATGTATATACGCTAAGTTAAATTCGTAAACTCTCAAGTTTATGTTACTTAGAAAGCAATCTGCATTTAAGCAGCGTTGTTAAACAAGTTCTCTCCTTGGATTATGAAGCGGATATAAACGATGGAATTAAGTATTCCACAGACAGCGCTAGACCATGCCGGCGAATTTAACCGAGTCGCGCTTTCTGCCAGTAATGATAAGCAGACAGTTTTGGCAATTAAGTTTTGTCCGAGTACTGTATTGGTAGATGGCCGTTTATGGTCCTATTAATGTGAATAACGTGGAAAGATACAAAAGATACAAAGATTGCATCTTTGTATTAAGCTGATATTAGATGTATTAGGACATATTTTTGTATACTTATTAGGACAGAGGCGTTCTGCGTACTTGCGTATTAGGATTTTGTCTTCTGTGGTTACAGTTGGGAGCTGGTATAACATTTCTTCCCTTTTATTAGTATTTTACTTAATCAAAGTTATCCTGGGAGTTCACAGGATTGTGCTTTAGGAAGAATAGAACCCTCGATCCTTCAAGCCCGACTTTCGCAACCTGACTACTCTATTTTATATTATAATCAGAATTTTTTCCAAGGTTCTGAGGGTATTTATACTTTCCCTGCGCCTATCCGTAAGAGCTACCTGGTAGACAAGTGGCTCTGAATAATGTCACTCGGTATAAACCTTTGAAATAATTAATTTATTACACTTTATACATATACATTTATATACATTGCTCATCAAGATTTGGAATAATTCTAACATACTCTAATTTAACAGCCATACAAATATGCTATACTATATATAAAAAACTTGGTTATTATTAGTTCATAGGTATTTGAAATAAACAGGGTACATTGATTTACAATTGTTGGATGCTCATTCGTTCTCCTTTACTTCTCATCATCCTTTACTTCTCTTCACTCCTCATCTTTATCTGACAATGTAGTTACCTGACCTTGGTCTCTTACCATTTATGACATTGTTTTTAAGTTATACATTACTAACACCATCCGTAATGCATCACGATAATATAACCCTCTCTGCATATTAGCACTTAGTTAAAGACTTACTACCCAATTTAACATTTCTTGACTAGTTTCTTAACCTTGGTAAGAATCACACTTCAGCCTATTGACAGTATTCAGGAGGGTGGTATAAATCTTATACCCCAATTCTATAACACTCCACCTGCTGACTTCCTCCACAAAATCCAGGCATCTGTCCGAAGCTTCCTTTGGAACAAAACCAACTGGATGTCCTGCTCCAAACTTAGCCAACCACTTACTCACGGGGGTCAAGGGTTGGTCTCTTTAGACGACAAAATCACAGCATTCCGGATCACCTTTCTTCTTAAGACGCTGCAAACAAAATACGCACATTCCAACACTACGGATAAACTACTAGCAACAGCCACTAGAGGACTATCCCTTTCAACAATATTGAGAATGGACCTGGCACCAGTACCACTCAAACTACTGCCGTTTTATAAAGACGCACTATACCGCTGGAAAAAGCTAAACCTTCACCATAATCTTGACGAACATCCCTTCCCGGAATACTTTCAGAACCGCTCTTCTACAATAAAAGAATAATAGACCCTGCAAATGATGATATTCTCTTCTTCCCTACGTGGAACTGGGCAGGAATAAGAACCATAGGCGACCTCCTGACACCAAGCCTTGAATGGAAAGGATCAGAAGATTTGCCCATTAAAACCATTAATGCAAAGCAGCAACACATACATCTAAAATCAGCGATCACACAAGCTCTTCCAGACATCACTACAACTAAAGGGATTGGAAATGTCACTGGATCCTCGCTTACACCAACCTTCGTCATCACATCACCAGAAAACACGGTACCTCTGTCTCCTGCACCCTCCAGAAAAGTCTATCAGCTAATCATGTCTCGCCATGCAACCACGATTTTCCCGTCATCCACCTGCCAAGCTGTCCCTGCACCCCTCTCCACTCACCACAAGCCACCATCAAACTTTCAGTGGAACCTTCCGTACAGGACGAAATGTTCCAAATTGGACGCAGACATCTAGTGGAGACTATGGCACAACATCCTTCCCACCCCAGTCAAGCTACAAATCTTCGGGTTACGCTCCTCAAACTACTGCCTCTTCTGCGCCACCTCAGGTACCCTGGAACACATATACCTGGCATGCCCTGTGAACAAGGAACTCGTCAAATACGCTTTGGATGCAGCAAAGCTTGCCTGCAACCACGCCCACACTCCGGAGGACTACTGGTACCTACTTCACTCTGAGCAGACAGCACACACCACCTGCAACTTCCTATTCATTGCGACCAAGGCCGTCATTTACAACTTCGACTAGAAGCACACAAGAAGCAGTGACGACGTGCCTCCTGTCGACACATCGGCGCAACATCTGAAGTGGAGCCTACGGAGGAAGTTGCAGAGCAGACTTCTACTCGATTTCCACAGCAAAAAACCAGAAACTGTGGATCATCTTACCAGCGAATGGAACAGTGGCGGTCACCTCTTCACCATCACTGAACAGTCCATCACCTTCAACGTATGACACTTAACATGAGAACGACCCAACCCCAAGAAACTGGTTTTTTTCTTATTTCCTGAAATTAAAATATTGAAACCTTTGTATTTCTTTCTCAAAAGTTTTCTTTATCTTTCTTTTTTGCTTTGTACATAGAATGCAAATAGTTGTTGTTGAAAATGTATCTACTGTTCACGTTTTAATAAATAAAAAAAATATATATATATCTAACTGCAAACAGAACTTATTCCTTCCAACCATCAGTTGTCACTACCTGGATACACTCTTTATCGATCTACTTACTGTTAATTCGTTACCTTCTTGATTCATCATCATCAGCCATTTTCAATCCACTGCAGGATGAAGGCCTCTGCAGCAACATTCCAGTTCCTTCTGTTTTGAGCACTGGCCATCCATTTACTACCCACAAACGCATGAATTTCATCTATCCATCTCCGCCTTTGTCTTACAGGTTTTCTTCTAGCTCCTCTTGGGTACCATTCTGTTATTTTCTTAGTCCATCTGTCACCATGTCTTCGAGCTATGTGTCCTGCCCAAGACCATTTTAGTTCTTTAGTTTTGATAAAAATGTCCTTTACTTGAGTTTGTTGCCTAATCCATGTGTTTCTCTTCTTATCTAGCAGTCTGATTCCCAATTTATAATTCGTTACATTCTTCGCTGTGTGTAGTTCTCAGTTTCTCTTCCATTCTTTTGGTGAGTGCCCAAGTTTCACTTCCATAAGTCATAGTGGGGAGTATACATTGGTTCGTTATTTTACGTTTCAGACAATCTGGGGTATTGCTCTTCAGTATGTGACTATATTTCCTGAATGCTATCCATCCACAATTTATTCTTCTCTTGACTTCCAGCCATTTATCATTATTACAGCTAATAACTTGTCCTAGATAAGTATATGACTCCACCTTTTCAATTACTGCTCCTTCAATCATTATTTCTCTTTCTGTGGCATACTTGTTCATCATTACTTTTGTTTTAGCTATATTCATTTTTAGCCCAAAATCCTTACTAACTGTGCATAACTGATTAAGATTTTCCTCTAATGCTTTGGGATCGTGGCTTATGACCACAATGACATCTGCAAATCGTAAATGGTTTAGGTACTCTCCGTTCACATTGACTCCTTTCTGCGACCAGTTTAATCTTTTGAAAGCTTCCTCAAGGGCAGCAGTAAACAGCTTCGGAGATATTGTGTCTCCTTGTCGAACTCCTTTCTCGATTTTAAATTTCCTACTGTCTTTATCTAGTCTAATAAAGGAGGTAGCACCCTCATATATTTTCTTCAAAATCATAATATGCAGGGTATCTATGCCTTGTCTTTCCAGTGCCCGAAACATTGCCTTATGCTGTATGGAGTCAAATGCCTTTTCATAATCCACAAAAGCCAGGCATAATGGTGTTTTATATTCATTTGCTTTCTCCATTAGCTGTGATATTACGTGAAGGCGATCCATAGTTGAGAATCCTGTCCTAATACTTGATTCTCATCAAGTATTCTTTCTAATCTGTTAGTAATGACCCTTGTGAACAACTTGTAGATGTGGGATAACAAGCTAATTGGTCTATAATTTCCATTTTCTGATTTATCTCCTTTCTTATGCAGCAAAACTATGATTGCATTATTCCACTGCTTAGGCGTCACACCTTTTCTAATGCACTTTGTGAAGAGCCTTTCCAGTTTTTGTGTTCTGTCTCTTCCTCACAATTTTAACAACTCTACAGTAACTTCATCTTTCCCCGGGCTTTCTGATTCTTCATTTTGTTCAATGCATGTTCAACCTCATCAGGAATAATATCGGGTATGTCGTATGTGTTACTACTTTGCAATCCATATTCCCCACTGCTGGCATCATTCCATCGCTCCTTGTATAATTCTCTATAGTAGTCTTCTATTATTTGAATTATGCCTTCTCTGCTATTCTTCCATCACTATTCTTTAGTTTCAGTATCATTTGTCTTTCTGTATTACTGCTCATGGCTGCTGACTTAAATCCTTTGTTTTCCCTTAATGCTTGTTAAATCTTCTTATGTCCTCTCTGAGCCTCTTTCTAATGACTTTGCATAACTCAGTATACTCAATTTTCTCCCTGTCAGTGTTTTTCTTGCTCTTCATTTGTCGTCTTCGATTCATCATGACAAGTGTTTGTTGACTAATTTTTTCTTCTTTGGATTTCTTTTTCCCTATAGGTTTTTTGAGCTTTATCACTTCCTGAAAGTTGTAATATTCCTCGTCGATATCTTGGTCCTGAGCAGTCTGCAGAAGCTCAAACTTGTTCTTAAGTTCCAGTACATACTGTTTTTTCTCCTCTTCGGTTATCTCAAAGGCCTTTGTATTATTTACTCGAGTCAGTTTTTTCCTTTCTTACATCTATATCAAGTGTACATCTTACCATTCTGTGACCACTTCTAACATTTACCTTATTCAGGACGGTAATATCATTCACAATGTATCTTATATTAGTGAAGATGAAGTCGATTTCATTAGCTGTTAATCCATTTGGACTCTTCCATGTCCACTTTCTGTTCACCGTTTTCTTGAAAAAAGTGTTCATTACTGACAGTCCTTGAGATTCTATAAATTCCACAAGTCTTTCACCTCTTTCATTTCTTTCACCAATTCCAAATTTTTCCTATAGTTCCCCTTCTGCATTGTTTTATCTTTTTCCAACCTCAGCATTAAAGTCCCCCATAATAAAAGTGTAGTGGGTTTTCTGCTCATTTAGAAGACTCAATTTCGGTGTACATTTCTTCAACCTCTTCATTATCATGGCTCGATGTTGGTGCATGTTGATGTTGGTTAGAAATCTTGAGTATTAGTCTTGACACCCTTGGTGATGTACTTTTGAATTCCAAAATGTTGTTTTTAAAATCTTTATGGACCAGAAACCCAACTCCACCTTCACCCCTTTCACTGTTTCCATTGGTATACAGCAGATTTTGTATTAGTAATGGCCGCATGGTGCAAGAAAGCCTATGGCTTATGCTGCACCAGCCAAAAAAACAATGATAAAAACAAAAAAATAATAAATAAATAAAATAAAAAACTAAATAATAATAATTAATAAAAAAAAGGAAATTAAACCTATCATCCTATGCGCTTCCCTTACCCGAAAGTACTATCCAGATGACCTTTGAATTTCCCCAAATTGTCGGCTTCTACCACCCATGAAGGCAACTTATTCCAGTAATTTATAACTCGCTGGCTAAAATAAAACTTCCTGCAGTCCAATCTAAACATTTCCCCCCCGTAACTTGAATTTATGTCCCTTAGTTCTAGCATCATTTATAATCTTGAAAATTTCGTCTTCATTCATTTTACTGATGTCTCTCAGAGCCTTAAACACCTCAATCAAATCTCCTCTAAGGTGTCTAGTTTCCAAACTCTGCAACCCACATATTCGAAGTCTTTCTTCAATAAGGATGCCCTTTTGCCGATCTCACTAGGCGAATTACCCGTCTTTGCACCCTTTCAAGAAGCTCGATGTTTTTCTTTAGGTGCAGTCTCCATACTTGAACACGGTATTCCAAGTGTGGTCTAACATAAGCCTTATATAATGGAATTATCACTTCCCTATCTCTACTTGCAAAAGTTCGATAGATCATCGATAGGACACCATGGGCCTTCCTTGCAACCTGTTTACAATGCTCGGAGAATTTCATGTCTGACCGTATCGTAACACCCAAGTCCCTTTCCTCCAGTACTGGGTTTAGTTGAACTCCACCAAGTGAATAAGTTATTTTGGGATTATTGTTTCCCAGGTGTAATACCTTTCACTTTGTTGGATTAAAGCATAGCTGCCATTTTTCTGACCATTCCTGAAGTCTACCTAGGTCTCTCTGAAGAAGCTCAGCTTGACAGTGATCATTAATTACTCTACCAATTTTAACAGCATCTGCAAATTTAGACATCACGCCTTCTATCCCTTCATCAATGTCGTTTATTAAAATTAAAAACAACAGTGGTCCTATTACTGATCTTTGGGGACCCTCACTTCTTACATCAACCCAATCTGGGGAATAGCCATTTATCACAACCCTCTGCCTCCTGCCCTGAAGCCATCCTTTTATACATCTAAGGATTTTCCCAGTGATTCCAACCTGTTCCAGCTTATAAAGCAACCGCTCATGTGGGACTGAGTCAAAAGCTTTGCTGAAATCTAAATAAACAATGTCGAAATTATTCCCTAAATCCAGCTCGTGAGTGACCCTTTCGAAATAGCGAACCAGATTTGTTAAACATGATTTTCCCTTTACAAAACCATGCTGAGTATCCTTGAGAATTTCAATTCGATCCAAATGATCCTGATTTCCACCACTGATCATTGCCTCCATTATTTTCCCTACTACTGAAGTCAGACTGACAGGTCAATAATTTCCAACTTCACTTTTAGAGCCACCCTTATGTATGGGAGATACATTTGTACTTTTCCAATTCAAGGAATCTCTCCAGAGTCTAGTGATGCTCGCATAATTAGCCTCAATGGTTCAATGCACTCGCTTGCCGCCTCCCTTAAGATTGTAGGGTATATTCCATCAACTCCAGGAGCCTTACTGCTCCGTAGGCTCGAAAGTTTTTTCATTAAATAATCTTGCGAAATTTCAATCATTAATTACATATTTTTTAACTTCGCTCCGACCAGTTCCCATTGCCACAAAAGGCTTTTCATTTGTAAATATCGATGCAAAATAACTGTTGAGTTCATCTGCAACGGCAGCTGGTGTATTTAATACTATCCAATTTCCCTTATGTAAAGGTCCGATCTGGTTTGTCCTGCTCTTCTTGGCATTTATATGTGTGAAGAATTCTTTATCCCCCCTCTTTGCTCTGTTTGCTAGTGATTTCTCATAAACTGCCTTTGCCTGTCGAACTTTTTCTGTGGCTCTATTACACATCGCCTTGTAGCTGTTATAGGCTTCAGTAATTTTTATTGCTCTGTAACCTTTCCATGCCACCTTTTTCTGCTCAAGTAATGCTGCAACTTCACTATTCATCCAACTTGGAACCCTCCTCGTGGAGTATTTTTTTAATGGTATATACGCATTCAAGGCATTTGTGATTAATGTTTTAAAAGCGTACCACAGTTCAATTGTATTCATTCTCAGCGTGATATCTACCCAGTTAACAGAGGCCATGTAGTACCTTAAGGCATCGTAATTTCCTTTTCTGAAATTAAAACCCATTCCTTTGCCTTTTACTTCTGCTACCTCTCTCGTCATCATCCACCGTAGAACTCCGTGATCACTTCCTGCTACTGGTTCCTCTACTGTCAGCCCTGTTATGTCATCTGATTCATGTGTGATGATGAGGTCTAGGATATTCTTTTCTCTAGTACTTTCCCTGGCATGTTGATACAAATAACAGTCATCTAGTTGATTTAAAAATTTTGTTCCCCATGTCGAGTTTCCTTCCCATTTACTCCAATCAATTAGAGGCAAATTGAAATCACCCATAATCAGGCATTGACGCTTACTTGCCCATTCCATTTGCATGTAGAAGCTTTTGTCATAATCTCCACTGTCATTTCCACTTGATAAACTTATAAGCGATTCATTTCTTCTTCTTGTTTCAGCCAAACCGATGATATTGGTATTAGTAATGGCCGCATGGTGCAAGAAAGCCTATGGCATATGCTGCACCAGGCAAAAAAAAAAAAAATAAATAAATAAATAAATAAATAAAAAATAAAATAAAATATCCGAACAAAACAATGTTAAAAAGAAAAAAAAATAATAATAATAATTAATACAAAAAATGAAATTAAACCTATCATCTAATTGCCTCGCCTTGTGAAAGATGAAACCAATGCACTCCTTCTCCCGACTATTCAATTTAAATTTTTCTTATTTACTTACGATATATAATATATATATATACTCGTACATGCAACTGTTCAGTGTATGGGCGGCACCTGGAACAGAGTTCAACTCCGCCAATTAACAAAACTAAACAATACGATATTAAGTTTACAGAATGCTGTAATTTGGACAAACTACACGTGTGGTTTGGATGTGCCACCATAACCAGGGACCAGCAAAGCGGTATCCATTCTCAGTAAGAGGAGGTTGGCCTGTATTAATTTAATTGCCCAAAAAGGGGCAGATCCCGCACCTACCGAATGCAGTGTTAAATCGGTGGGTGTCAGCTGATTTCTCTAGTTGCCCATACTAGAGAAAACAAGAGAGGGAAAGAAAAATAAAAGTCACTGAAGGCTTCGTGAATTTCAGTATTACTAAGGATAATCCTGAAAGGCAAGCAGGCTGCAAGAAGAAAGCATCCACTCACAATGATGGGTCGTTGGAGCTCGTCGTGAAAGTTGTCAGTAACTGCCTTCTTCTGCTGAAAACATAAACAGAAAACTGTTGAAATTGGAGACAGTTTCAATCAAAACTTTTACATTGTCAGGCGAGAACTGCGGCACTTTTTTTTCCAGTAGGGAATTTCTAAAGTGACAATAATAAGGGCAGTGGAAGACAACATGCGCCCAGTCTTCTCTCTGCTGACAAAGGCAGATGTCATTATTTTATAAATCCAACTGAACAAGTTTCGATTTGATGGAGCAGTGGCCAGTGATGAGAAAAGACGTGCAGATGTTAGGAGAGAACCAAGATGAAATTTTCCGATCAGAAGCAAAAGTACATTATCGATTAACTTGTATGTGATTCTGCCCTTGACTGACGCTGTCCAACGATCTTGTCAGATGTTATTAAGTTCCGAGCAGATACACCTCCTTTCCTGCTTAAAATCATTTGAAGAGTTTGCAGTAATACCAGCAAATTCCATCGGCATTGAGTGCTTGAGATGATAACAGAACAATCTGAATATAAGAAGACCTTATATCCACCTATGTCCCATCTATTACTTGTAGAGCATCAGTAGAAAGTGTCATGCAGGCACGTAGCATACAAAGCAGCATTGAGCGTTGAAGAAAGTTCACCCGACTAATTGGCTACGTTGTATCTGTACTTAATAAATGTCAGAGCAGCACGGCTTAAGTTATATCCTGTACCCACAGCCAAAGACTCTCACAACCGTTTCCCAATAAAAGTTACTCAGAAAAAAAAAAAAAAAAAACCTAACTTTATTCTCTCTTAAATATGTATATTTTGTAATAAATAACTAAGTATTATCCCAAAAAAATTAATTATTTGTTTAAGTTTGTCAAATTCTTTTTGAGTTTATTAGATTGTTCGATGGACGCACATCCTTCAGCGTAGCATTACGCCATAGAAAATGCAGTCTTTTTCGCTCTCGGGTTGTGACCCCTTTGAAACACACACAATTGAACCGTACTGTGCTTGCTAAAAATAGTTTTCCTCTCTTAATATGCAGTATTTTCATTGGTCGAGTACCACCTTCTTCTGTGTGGTTTAAAGAAACGACAGCAAATGGTATAAGATGTCGTTTATCAAACGAGAGACCATTTTTTATCTTAAAATCCTCATACTTGCTGCTGTTCGTTTGTTCGCGTAGGTCATAAAAAGCAGTTAATGAACTGACGCCAACGTTAGGAAATGAAATGATTCGCTTTTAGTACAAATAAAACTATTCCGAATAAATAAAGCTATTTTCTGCTTCTTTTTCCGCGAAGATAATGATGGTTTTTTAATAACCGCTTGCCGTAAATTGTTTTCTTGCGTACGTTGTGAGATAGGTGATTGACTCCAGACTGTTTGCAACAGTACTTATAACAGTTTACCAAGTTAGTTGAAACTACCGAACTTCCGAAACAATGGTGATTAATTCACAATTTCCATGCCATTTGGTTGAGGCTAAATTGATGATCAGAAGTCATTTACCCCATCGATGATCGGACTAACCCCAACCATACAGCCAGAACATGAAAATATGGCAACGCGGTATAAAAACTTTCGTTAAGTCTCGTCAAGGCAATTATTAAAAACAAAACAAAACAAAAAATACGGTAATCTTTAGATTATGGGGCGCAATCCCATGTATCTTTGCGACTAAGTGATAGGCAGGTATAGCTCTGCCCATCTGTTGGTGACGTTGACTGCTAATCACCGTGATTTGGAGTTACAAATAATGCTGTTTCTCAAACGATTGCAGTCGGCAGGAATACCATGACAAAAGTTGAAAGACTACATTAAACATGTCAGCTTCAGATGGTAAGTGGGGCCATCGCTTGGAAACAGATAAAACAGGGGCGACACAACAGCGGAACCATTTGGCCCAGTGATCGCCTGTAATTGCGATTTGATGCAAATTTCTGGATCTGTGCCTATCATATGTAGGGCTGTCAGAAATCTGTCGGGATCTTCAGCGACATATTCCTTTATGTGAAGAAAAGGAAGGTTCTGAGGGTGTGTGGTGGGTATTTCTTTTCTTTAAAGAAAAAGCCCTCGTGAGTAGCACATTTGGTAGGATCGTAGTCCGCCCCACACTGGGTGAAAAAGACCCGAGTTCGAGTTTCGTCGATGACAGGAGGAATTTTTATGAGCCTTTTTCACAACGTGGCTGGGTTAGTCGGTCTCAGACGAGGGTAGCATGGTTTTTCCTCCCGGAAACTCGGCTTTTTAGCCCATAAAATAGAAAATCGACCTCAGAACAGACAATTTACAGACAATATACACGGAGCAATATGGTCTTATTCGCCAATGCTCCTAAAACCCTACTACTACAACAATCTTTAAAGAAAAAGAATTCTTTCAACGTTTCGAAAGGCCCTCATTGAAGGAATTGTGCTACTGATTTGCTCTTATCGGTCACGATAAATATTATTCGCCATTTTAAGCTAAACGCCTAGCAGAATTTCGTCCAGTTGCAGGTTTCCAATTGTCTAGTTTCAGATATCAAATTGCTCATTCGATAAGATCTGTTATTTTCCCCACTTATGGAGTTGACATAACTGCTTCGCACACATATATTTATTAATAAGCAGGTAATGAAAAACTTCGTATTTGCAGTAATTTTTGTGCACCTTCATAGATATCTAATCGTAGTGCACTGTTTACCATAAGTATTGGAGCACTAATAAATAAGCATATTTTATGCAAACATTAATTGCGCTTATATAATAAAAGATAGTGCTATAGTACAGCTGTAAATTAAGCTGTAGAAAGTAGTATGGTCCCTTACAATGCACATGCAGTGTTAGAATAGACTCAGCGACTTTGAACGTGTACAGTTGGTGTGATGTCACAGTACAGGTCAAACTACTACAAAGTTTGGAGCTTCTCGACATACTGGAACATCGAACACAAGTAGTGGACCATGCCAAAGATGAACATCAACCTCCGAGATCACGTGTTTTGAAAAGAGGTTCCCGAACAGTTGATCGTATTGTCCCGAAAATCTGTATCCAGAAAAACGTATACAGGAAGTTGCTATGTGAATACCTTTATGAAATTCATCTCTGTATGTTGTTTGTGGTCGTATTAATGAGTTAGTAAAAAGTCTTCAGCTTTACTACTGCGAAAACAAAATCTTTATTGATATTGAATACATTTTATGTTTGTATTTCGGGATGACCAAATAAGATCAGAGAAGTTTTGAATCTTCCAAACTCTTCTGATCTTATTTATCAAAAGCGAGAGTACTATTGCACTCTCGCTTTTGAATACCAGCGCGACATAAATATAATAAATACCAATTCGCAATGGAAACAAAAACACAAGAAACGCAATGGGAACAAAAGCCGCGCCGCGTGGCTTTTGTTCCCATTGAGTTTTCACCTTAACGACTCAGATTATTCTCAGTTGAAGTAAATAAGCTGAATGCCGCAAAGCTATTTGAACTGAATCAGATTCTTCGTGCAAAAAGAATCGTTTTACTTTTGTTTACCTTCGGTAATTTCTTGCTTTTTAGATAGTATCAGATTTCTTCGCTTGTAATAACCTTTAACCTTTCTTTACTACAAGCATATCACATCTGTAGCTCCCTTGGAGCCCCGAAACAAGATTTTTCTCTTTTGCTGTCAGCGTTATTCTCCTGAACAACTATTAACCCTGTACACATCCAAATCGATGGTCCTGCATGCTTTCTTTACATCGTTCGGCTCATAAGAATAAAAACTGCAAACTTTGCTGAAACGCAGAAAAAAGACACTGCTGAATAGAAATTTGTCATGGAGGTTTAACAGAAAATAAAAAAGGAAACAAATGCCAGATGGAACAAATTAAACATTCGTATTAGTCAATTACACTCTTGCGATGTCAGCGATAATAAAGATAATCGCAAAACGGATTTAGTCAGTACGACTTTCTGGCGTGATTGGTAGCACAGAATTTTAAATGAAAGAAATTGCGAAGTTCATTAATTTATCGCTTCCAGTAGACTACATTTAATATCAATTCTAACACATTTTGTCTTTTAACAGTCACTCACCAAAGTAAATAAACTCTTTGTAAGAACAATTACTAACTTTTTATGTGAAAGGTCACAACCAATTTTTTCATCCAGATTGATTAAATTATTTTGAAGAAAAAATCCCTATAAGAAATGTGCAATATTCCGTTCTTTTTCGAAGTGAAACTTCTTTAGGCGCGCTCCAGGCAGTTTTCAGAGGGGAGTAACTTGTGTTCGTGGAATGACAAAAACGCAACGAAAATGCGACCGTTGCCATAAGTAAACGTATAACAGGCACTCAGAACAGCCAACTATTGCACTAGAATGAATGTTCTGGTTCTCGTGCGATCATCGAAGTTAAGCAGCGGTAGGTTGTGTTAATAATTGAGATGGTGGCTGCCTAGGATAGGAATATCTATTGTATGTTCCTTTTTTTTTTTTTTTCTTTTGCCAACCTGTAGAAAACATTCTTTCGATTTTCACGTATCATTTAATTTTATTAATTGGTAAGGTAATAAAGTATAAATGTGTGCTATTTATCTTTATTTTCTAGCCTGTGGATAATATTCCTCCTATTTTCGCCTATTAGAATCGCCGTTAATAGAATTAAAATTTAGTTCGTAAACGTGATCACAATGACCGGCGCTTACTACATATCATATAGTTAACGGTGTTTTTTTATGGTGTGACCTGACCATCGTAAAGTGATTTCTCCGTGGAGTGCGCCAATCGTAAAGCGGGAGTCCAATGTAGTGAGCGTTGTAAGGCGTATGGAGCACATATACGTGCAATGCATCCATGGATTGACAAAAATTGTCAAGAAAATGCGATACGAAATGATTCATCCTCCAAACCATTGTACCAAACCGTACGAGGCACGAGAGACGCATTACCCAATCAGTAACCCCCTACTGATTGCGTCATGCTATTTCTTTCGTCATTCTCCACCGTATTTAATAAAAAAATTTGACGGAAAAAAATTTATAATTGAACATGTCGAAGACTAATAGTGAGTGTTGTATGGTGTATAGAGACGTATACGTGCAATGCGACCACCGAAACTACCTCCATGGAGCACAATGGAGAAATCTAATGAAGAAATTACAGTGTGCGATGGAGTTGAAGAAAGAAGCCGGAGATGGTCCATCCACATCTTCAGAGCCTTACATCTCCCCAAAAATGTTAGAAGTGAATTTGGAAGAAGGAGTCATGGAAGTGATACTGCAAACGAAAACGACGAAGAGTCCTTGAAGCTCAGTCATAAACGAAAAGCGAAGAACCCAAAACCGACTGCCAGAAGTACTCCCTCAAATCGTTCAACACGTAGCCAGCGTAATACACAGCAGGAGCAACAATAGGATTTTAAAAATCACCGAAGCATCCACGCACAGTTTAAACGTACATTTCTGGATAATGATTTCGGTTCAGTCTGTTGATCGGCTTTGGTTCAAGAACGATGTGAAGATTGTAGCAGCTCGAGATCACACTCTTCTTCAAATAGAATTTCCAAATGAGGATGTAAATCAAATGTCGGCCTGTAACAGCTGTCGTGGCTCACTCAAGAACAAAGTGATTCTGGCTCTATCGAAGTCAAATGGTTTTAAATATCATCCGATGCCACAGCACTTGCCGAAACTAGATTTCTTAACGGAACATCTCATAACTCTAAGACTCCCATTGATGCAGATTCGTCTCTTGCGGCATTCATACGTTAAATAACCGATCCTCAGCCAAGTGATAAATGTTCGCCTAAAGAAGTTTCACTTAACTTCCGCTATGCGTGTTCGGCACATACACAATTCTTTTTTTTTTTTTTATTATTATTCTAAGTCTGTAAAAAATTCATTTCTTAAGACCTCTTGCTTAATCGCATGATTATTTCGAACTTAAATGATCATACCCAGAAATATTAACCGGATTCTAGTGAAATATCATTATTCATAACTGAAACGAGGTACTTCTATACTTTACATTCAGAAGTGCGACTCCCTGCCTCCTCTTCTTCGATGATCTATGCAATATATGGGCTTCACAAATAAATTCCTTAACATTGTGCCCTTAACCTTGCCACTGAGGCAGATGCATCGGTCATTTCAGCTTTTTTCCAGGTACTATGATTTTGTTGGAGATGCTAAAGGGGACCATAGAGTCCCTGTGTTCAGACCAAAACTAGGCCTATAGCGGTGCGAAGTGAAATAATTATTATTTTTTTGTCCGTACGCCACGCATACTCAACGTTTTACTTATGTTTGCGGGATAAAAACCGTGATTTCTATGAATAACAAGAACTGTGAAATTACTTATATGTTCTTTCTGTTTTATCGCAGGTATCCAGGAATTCGGCTTTGCTAGAACTATTCACTACCCACTGCGCTAACTACCACAATGAGCTATGATTAGCGGACAGTCTTAGCCTCACTAAGCTAAGACGTGTTTTCTCTGCCCGCACCTTTAACTTTTTTATCGACTGGACTGAGGAACACATCAATAATTATGGGAGAATGGAAAAGTCTGAAACGTTTGGGAAGCATGTTTGGGGAACCAACCATTCAGTGGATATTTTAATAATATAAAAATTCTCCAATTCTCTACTGTGATTACCTAAAAAGAAGAGAGAAATAAATGCTGGTTTTTACATCAGTAATTTTAAGAAAGTAACTTTAATTAAGAATAATGAAACTCGTATCGACTATCTGAAGCTTCATCATATTGGAAGATTGATGGATTTCAATGAGAACAGAACATTGTAAAAGGAGGATAATCCCAACATCAAAACAAGGTTAAAAGAAGAAAGCTGACGAGAGATTAATCTTGAACTCACGCAGCCCACATTTTTTCATCAACGGCTACTCACTAGCATCGAGATAACCAACCTTAAGCCTATAAAATATTTAAGGGCAAAGGCCTCATGCTCCGAAGTAGAATGACTAACATATAGGCTAGTGCAAAAGCATCATTTTAACGTAGCCATCTACCAAAGTAGTTAAATTAATTAATTAAATTGGCATCGTTTTGTTTATATCTCATATTGTGAATGCCTTCACAACGAGTTGCCATGGTATTGTGCTACCTCAAATAAATAACATTTCACCAGTGGAGAAGGCTTCGTTTCAAAGCATGTTGGCTTCTAACTGGGTTGTCACTATTGCAACACCAGGGTACCTGCTCACCCACCGAAGAGAAGCCAACAAGCTTTGAAACGGTGCCGTCTGGGTGGTGGTATCCGCTGAGAAAAAATAACAATAGTCTTTTCCACTGGTGAAGTGTTATTTATTCGAGGTAGTACAATACCATAGCAACTCGTTGTAAAGGTATTCACAATATGAGATATAACCAAAACGATTCCAATTTAATTAATTAATTTAACTACTTTGGTAGATGGCTACGTTAAAATTATGCTTTTGCACTAACCTACATGTTAGCCAACCCTAAGCCATAATTATGAGATTATCCTTGGATTCACGTACGTTCCCTGCAGATTGTCTTTCCTTTTCACAAGGCTGAACAAAGGACTGTAAAGAAGCGAGGCTTATAGATAATCTTAACTTCTGTTCCAGGAAAAATATTTTAAGGGAGAGATCTGGTCTGAAACAAGATTACAAAAGAACCGGATACAAAAAAAATTAACATCATTTACTTACATATCAGTAAAGTTTTTGGTCCACATGGAAGTGCTGTACAAATTAAAGCAGTGTGGAGTTAAGGGAAAGTTACGTTACTGCTATGAATAAAGGGATGGTTTAGTGGCAGGAGGCAAAGTGTGGCTATTAATGACCACAAGTGAAGTTTCTTTGCTTGCTGCTTATTGTTCTCTGTATGTTTTCTCTTTAATGTCGAACTTTGCCGATGAT